>NC_041393.1:767401067-767432310 GCF_002162155.2 Triticum dicoccoides | reverse complement strand
CGAGCGAGGCGAGGCTCCGGCGATGCTTGCCGGCGAACGGCGGCACCGTTCGGGAAACGGAGGCCATCTGCGGGTTCAGGGGATCGAGATGGTCACTCCGGTGGTCGATACGGTGTCTGGGGTGGACGGAGCTGCCGGCGGCGAGCTTCACAGCGGACGGTGGTCGTCAGGCAAAGTGGTTTTTCTCCTGCAGTGAGTCCCGATCGAAATCGAGCAGGGGGATGGATTCACGAGGGGGAGAGGAAGCTCCTGGTGAAGAGAGTGGAGAGGGGGAGGCTTTGGTGGCGCCGGAATGGTCGAGACAGCGGCGGCGGCTGGAGTTGCCGGAGATGAGGAAGACGGCCTCCTCAGGTCGATTGGCTGCCATGGGGGAACTGGAGGAGTGTACTGAGGCCGCCTACGAATGGAACGTGCTCGGGGGCCTCCTTAAATAGGCGCTCAGGGTCGGTTCCGACGGTGGCCGCGGATAAGGTCGCCGGCGACCGTCTTACTGTGCTGTAGAGCGACGTGGCGGTGGCTGGCTAGCTCTAGGGGCTAACGACGATCACTCCACTGTCAAAGGAGGCGAGCTGGCGCGCTGTGGTGGTTGGGGCGGTGTTGCCCATGGCGGTGGCGGATGCGGCCGTGGGCGTGCCGCCAAGCAGCTTGCTGGCTACGCTGCAGGGGGTGAGGAGGCTGTCGGGGCTTCTAGCGTGACGTGGCGAGAGGGAGAGGATTTGGATGAGCTCGGGGAAACTTATCCAGGGGGGGTGAGTTGGCTCGGGCGTGAACACGTGCAAAACGCGCGCTCTGCTCGCGCTCTGGGCATGCACGGCACTCGTTCGACGAAATGCCAGGGCGACCCAAGTTGCTAGGACGCTAATGCAAATTCACAGGCCTAGGTTAGTGACATATAGAAGGCTACTAGACAACTTGGTTTGGACAGATGGGAAAGTTCACAACACAAACTTACAATCATGCCAAATCTGTCCATGCCCACAGGGTGTTTGACGAAATGCCAGAGGCATCTAGGCAGGTCTTGGAGTGGTCAAAAATGCCAGATGGTGGTCTCATTAGGTGAATAAAAGGGTGGTGAGGTTAGTTGGCAAAATACAGAAACTTGTTAGTGCAAGTTTTGCAAAAACTCAATTCTGGACAGGAGACAAATGACATCACTTTTATGAGCCAAAAATGATCCAATGGGTGCATGCTCCTGCACCTAGGGGTTTAGTATGGAGGACTACAAGTAGGTAAAAGAATCATGGATAAAGGAGCAACTTAAAATATAGTTGATGTACAAATCATCAAGTTGAACCAGAGTGGAAAAGAGGTTGATTCACTCAACTTTTTCAAAGAACATAGCTGGGTTTTTGCATAAAGCTGAATAATATGCTCCTACTGACATCCCAAAATTTTGGTAGAAGATTTAAAGAAATAAATAAATAGGTTGTAGTGCAAAACTGTCCTCTGGACCAGATTTGAAAACTTGGGATAGAGCTCAAAGTATTCAATGAAAGAAATATATTTTTGCATAAAAGTGATTTAAAAACATCACCTGACATCTCCAAATTTTGGTGGGATTTTTAGATAAATATATCAAATGGTTGTAGTTCAAATATGGCCATATAACCTTGAAAAACCATTTTTCAAGAAAATAAAGATCAAGCAAATTAATTATGTAATTAGTTCTACTAATAAAAGAAAAGTTTTTCTTGAGAGGTTAAACAAGTCCAATAACATATTTGAAAAGTTTTCTCTATGGGGAAAACTCTATAATAGCAAGGGAGAAAAAGGTTCAAAGATCAAAAGGGAGCCCAGAAAATAAAAGTTTTAATTTCCTGGCAAAATTTTAATTAATAAAACAAGGGCAAAATTTTGGGGTGTCACAGCACTACCCCCCTTAAAAGAAAATCTCGTCCTCGAGATTTGTTAAGATTTGTTTTGAAAAATATCTTTCCTGTGAGCTGGAACCAAAAGATTTATTCATAGCACAAACTTGCGTCGTCGAGGTTGGCAGCTACACCCGGGATAAAAAAATGCAATCGCACATCAACATACTCATGCATGGCTACTATTAAAAACAGGAGTGCACAAGCAGACATCATCTAATTATGGTGACACAGGGTCACAAGATTACAAGGCGAGGTCATTCTAAGACTCGGCATCATTCGAGCGATTTTAGTCTACCTCGTTCATATCTAAGCGGGCTTGCCTCGCGGACGCCGAGGTTTCTCCACGGTTTTCACCATCGGAATTAGCTAGAGAGGGTTGAGGGGCTGCAGGCTCGGGGTAGCGATGATGACCATCGTGGGGATTGTTGGCCACAATCCCGTTGGAGTGTGCCCCCCAAAGACGACGAAGTACTTCTGGGGTCATCAAGGTATTTTGGTTGATGGCCGGGGCTGTGCTGTGTTGAGGCTAGCGTGCCCTTTTTATAGAAAAAGGGAACAAAGTCTTCCCTCGCACGCTCGCGAATAAGACAGATTATTGGCGCGCGACCGACAGGCTAGGCTGATAGGTTGGGCATCGACTGCCAAAAGTGTCGGGGTCTCTCTGTGGCTATCTTGCACGGGAAGCTTGGCTGGGGTTTTTGGTTAGGGTCTGGTGGGTTGGTTTTCCTAGGTTTTTTGACCTGGCTAAGATAGGATTAGCCAATGGTCAGCCTGGCTCTGATACCAAGTCTGTCACGACCGGTTTTCCGGGTATAAATTTCCAGAAAAGACCGTCGTGCTCATCAGCCCCAGGATTACTGTTAGCTGATGAGGCTCCAACTTGATACAGAAATTCCAAGCAAAATACAAAATATGTAGTACAAGACCATTCTGGCCTGTGAGTACAACAAATGATTTCTAGTGGTTGATGGCGGAAGCGGTTTGTGGATCATCAGTGTCTATGGGACTCCAATTCCCACAGGAACAGCTGACCAGGTTAACTCCTATCTTCGCGAGGCTACTATCTCCATTGCTTAGGTTCCGGGGCTGTCATCGCGTCGCTCCTCTCCGTGCAAGAAAATCTGGCCAAGACAATAACCAGGGACAAGCCAGTGAGTACTTTGAATGTACTCGCAAACATTATGAACACAGGTATAATATAACAATGATGTGCTGAAAATATTTTATGCTCATGACGTCAGTCACAAAAATAAATCTCGGATGCATGCAAGCACGTTATTTATGGACATGCAATAACATAGTAGCATTAAGATTTATGAAAATAAACAACAAGCAATGCCACAGTCGGGCGTCTTAGCGACACCACATAAAGGGCTTTAAAAGAAATGCCGCAGTCGGGCGTCTGAGCGACACCACATAAAGGGCTTTAAATAAACAATCATAGTGAATATCCCGGAGGTAGAACCATCCCAGAGATACTCGATAATAACAATAATATCATGGTTAGTCAACAATAATAATAATCATAATTATCACAAGTCACAAGTAGTAGTCCCAGTTCTGGTTAACAGTTTCACATCCGAAGACCGACACTAAGACCGACACTTGACCCATCCCAGACTCTAGTCCTTAACCATGGACACGGCTATTCGAATAGGTTTAATCTCTGCAGAGGATGTACTCTTTACCCACGAGTAACGGATTCCTTTAGTCCATCGGGACTAATTCCGCTTACGGTCTTTTAAATGAAAACACACCTGACTTGCACATACCAGCTTAACTTACCGGTGTCTGGAATCACCCATGACACCCGTTAAGCAAAACTCTAAGTGGGGAGGCTACAACCTCGATTAGCATGGGATCACAAAATTTATACCGCGCGCAAAACTGGGGGAGCTACCCCCTCGGCTACAACCGAAACACCCATGCCCCCTAACTGGATGACTGGCTTTAATCCATGGCCATGGTACCCTCATCCCGGCCCCTCTGTATGGTGTGTGCTAGAAAGGGGTTGACAAATTACTGAACTGTACCCTACCTGTGGCAGGGACAAGTGGTAGCACGAAACAAGTGTGGGGGTTACTGGAACAAGACTCGATCTACGGTCGACTCAGGAGGTTTATAGTTTCCTGCATGACATGTATAACAAATATATTTCATCCAACAGAGTCACCACTCATATCACCTTACCATGCCATACCAGACATAACCGTCCCGACGGAGACCGGCGACAAACTGATGCCTACCCAAGGCAGAGGTTTTCCCGGGTTCCTGCCGGTATGCATGCAAGGCACATGAGGGTGATTATCATCACAAGTGTGTTCATTTCCAACAGCATGGATATCACTAATATGCACTCATGCATATGATCATACCACATGAAATAACAAGTCCTTCGAAATGCGGTGGAGTTAAAAATGTATCAACGATCACACCAAAAATATTATGCCGGGGTTCAGAATGCTTGCCTTCAATGTGTGGAAAGGCAGGGTGCACTCCAAAACTTGAGACATTCCTCCTCTCTTCAAAAATCCTATTTTAGCAATATAAAAGAATTAACACACAAAATAAAAACAGCACCGAAAGTTGGTCTGAAATTTTTTCAAATAAATCTTAAAATAAACTAGGTGAAATTTGAGAGAGGCAGGAAAAAGAATCATTTCATTTGGAGTTATATTTAAAAAGATAAAGCCAGTCAAAGATTGGGTCAAAATCTGTTTTTTAATAATAAAACAGAAAAGAAAACGTTTTGGCAGAATACGTCTTCGAACAGGGGAAACACGCGTGGCGGCGGGGTGGGTCACTAACAGTGGGCCCGCCTGGCCCACTGGTCAGGTTTGACCAGTCGCCGCGCCCCTTCTCCCTCCTCTGTCCGAGCGAGGCGAGGCTCTGGCGATGCTTGCCGGCGAACGGCGGCACCGTTCGGGAAACAGAGGCCATCTGCAGGTTCAGGGGATCGAGATGGTCACTCCGGTGGTCGATACGGTCTCTGGGGTGGACGGAGCTGCCGGCGGCGAGCTTCACAGCGGACGGTGGTCGTCAGGCAAAGTGGTTTTTCTCCTGCAGTGAGTCCCGATCGAAATCGAGCAGGGGGATGGATTCACGAGGGGGAGAGGAAGCTCCTGGTGAAGAGAGTGGAGAGGGGGAGGCTTTGGTGGCGCCGGAATGGTCGAGACAGCGGCGGCGGCTGGAGTTGCCGGAGATGAGGAAGACGGCCTCCTCGGGTCGATTGGCTGCCATGGGGGAACTGGAGGAGTGTACTGAGGCCGCCTGCGAACGGGACGTGCTCGGGGGCCTCCTTAAATAGGCGCTCGGGGCCGGTTCCGACGGTGGCCGCGGATAAGGTCGCCGGCGACCTTCTTACTGTGCTGCAGAGCGACGTGGCGGTGGCTGGCTAGCTCCAAGGGCTAACGATGATCACTCCACTGTCGAAGGAGGCGAGCTGGCGCGCTGTGGTGGTTGGGGCGGTGTTGCCCATGGGGGTGGCGGATGCGGCCGCGGGCGTGCCGCCAAGCGGCTTGCTGGCTACGCTGCAGGGGGTGAGGAGGCTGTCGGGGCTTCTAGCGTGACGTGGCGAGAGGGAGAGGATTTCGATGAGCTCGGGGAAACTTATCCAGGGGGGGTGAGTTGGCTCGGGCGTGAGCACGTGCAAAACGCGCGCTCTGCTCGCGCTCTGGGCATGCACGGCACTCGTTCGACGAAATGCCAGGGCGACCCAAGTTGCTAGGAGCTAATGGAAATTCACAATCCTAGGTTAGTGACATATCGAAGGCTACTAGACAACTTGGTTTGGACAGATGGGAAAGTTCACAACACAAACTTACAATCATGCCAAATCTGTCCATGCCCACAGGGTGTTTGACGAAATGCCAGATGCATCTAGGCAGGTCTTGGAGTGGTCAAAAATTCCAGATGGTGGTCTCATTAGGTGAATAAAAGGGTGGTGAGGTTAGTTGGCAAAATACAGAAACTTGTTAGTGCAAGTTTTGCAAAAACTCAATTCTGGACAGGAGACAAATGACATCACTTTACGAACCAAAAATGATCCAATGGGTGCATGCTCCTGCACCTAGGGGTTTAGTATGGAGGACTACAAGTAGGTAAAAGAATCAAGGATAAAGGAGCAACTTAAAATATAGTTGATGTACAAATCATCAAGTTGAACCAGAGTGGAAAAGAGGTTGATTCACTCAAATTTTTCAAAGAACATAGCTGGGTTTTTCATAAAGTTGAATAATATGCTCCTACTGACATCCCAAAATTTTGGTATAAGATTTAAAGAAATAAATAAATAGGTTGTAGTGCAAAACTGTCCTCTGGACCAGATTTGAAAACTTGGGATAGAGCTCAAAGTATGCAATGAAAGAAATATCTTTTTGCATAAAAGTGATTTAAAAACATCACCTGACATCTCCAAATTTTGGTGGGATTTTTAGATAAATATATCAAATGGTTGTAGTTCAAATATGGCCATATAACCTTGAAAAACCATTTTTCAAGAAAATAAAGATCAAGCAAATTAATTATGTAATTAGTTCTACTAATAAAAGAAAAGTTTTTCTTGAGAGGTTAAACAAGTCCAATAACATATTTGAAAATTTTTCTCTATGGGGAAAACTCCATAATAGCAAGGGAGAAAAAGGTTCAAAAATCAAAAGGGAGCCCAGAAAATAAAAGTTTTAATTTCCTGGCAAAATTTTAATTAATAAAACAAGGGCAAAATTTTGGGGTGTCACATTCCAATGCTTTATATAGGCTCTAGGCACTTGTGGGAGTTGTTGCTACCAATTTTATTGAAGTTGGTTCACTTTTATTTGAAGTTACTAAAAATTTCAGAAATTTTTCAGAGGAATCAATATGTTGAGGAGGATGTTCCAAGGTGGTCCTTCAAGTGTGCCCCTGATCTCATCATTCTCAGAAGTGCTGTAGTAGGAGACCAAACTTATCATATGGGAGCCATTGTAGCTCGCATGTTGCATCAGAATAGGCATAACGAAGATTTCTTTGGAGGAATTTATGCAACCCGCTTAGCTAATTTTCTTGAGATAGACATTCATGAGGGTGATATGGAGTTACCCCCTTCTTATTTAGATTTTGATTCTATGGTTTCCCACCAGTTAGTTGAGAGGATCGAACCACCTCTCCAGTATCGACTAATCTTTAACAGACGTCGTGTTGTCCATATTGCTCTTCCAGCTCCTGCCTTCTTTGATTCACAGACAAAAGGAAGATATATTATTACCAGAGAGGAGGCAGATGAGTACGAGAGGAGAGCGGAGGCTGCTCGACTCCATGCTACAGCTCAGGCAGTGATAGTCGCTGCATTGCAGTATGACCCCAGCTTCACCTACGGGTATCTGCCAGGCTATCCCTGGCAATAGACCAACTTAGGCCAAAAGCCTAAGCTTGGGGGAGTACGTATTTCCCACTGACATTACATTTATGTTCACACACACACTCATTGCTAGATGTCGGTGCTCATACTTTTTCACTGTAATATCCATGTTAGTTTAAATTTCTTTTTCCTCCTTTCTTCTTGTGTGTTTCATAAACCTTAAGAAAAACAAAAAAATTAGTTAGTTTACTTTCCATGCTTGTAGTAGAATTAAAAAGAAAACCCAAAAATATTTCCCGTTCTTCTTTTTCTTGTTGGGAGCTTTCCCATGTAAATAGTTTTTATTTTATTTTCTTTTCTTTCTTTTGGGGGTTGAGAAGATGTCACACCCTAGCTAGTCATGCATTAGAGTGTTGCATCATGTTTACTCTTTCATCAGAAACTTGAAATGGGGATGACAGAACCCCCAGTCCCCTCTGAAACCAACTAGGGTTTACTAAAATAATTTTCAATGAACCTGAAATGCCCTTCTAAAATGCCCATCATTTTTGCCTTGGTTCAGAACCTCTGCCAAAAATGGTGCACACTTTTCTAGGCCATCCTAGGGTTCTTGAGTTAAATCATAACTATTTGAATTTGGGCATTTAAAATAATATAAAATATTTAAATGCTCAAATATCTCCAAACTAAAATGCTTCATGTTGGAAATAATCCAACTATGGACCAGGAGTAGTTTGGTGAATTTTGGAGTTGCCTAGGTATTTTATTTAATTCAACAAAGTTGCAGTTATATTAAATAAAACAGAAAACAGAAAAAAACTAAAAGGGAGAAGCTTACCTGGGCTCCTCCCTGTTCGGCCCAGCTAGCAACCGGCCCAGCCCAGCACTGTAGCTCCCCGTCGTCTTCCTCCCCACGCCCCGAAGCTGCTGCGTGCTCGCGCGCGCGCGGCCGCGCGGCCACCTCCTGCTTGCCGACGCCTCCTGGCCGCGTGGACGACGTCCGCAGGCCGTCCCGATCCCCCCCTGCTCTCGCTCACTCTCCCCCGTTTCTCCCTCGCTCTCTCTCGCTCTCGGCCGAAGATCACCGTCGCCGCCGTTCGCCGTAGCCACTGTCTCCGGCCACCCCTCGCTCCCCCGAGTAGCTCAGAAGCTCCGCCACAACTCCCTCTTCCTCCCCACCGCTCCACGAGTCCCCGGAAGCCCTGCATCGCCGCCACGTCGCCGTTCCCCTCTTCGGGCTCCGACCACCGTCGCCGACGAATTCGCCGTCTCCAGCGCGTCCCCGAGCCCGCTTCGACGCCCACTGCAACCGCGGTGAGCTACGCCACCGTTTCCCCCTCTTCTTCCCCTCGTTCCCTCACCGTAGCTGCATCCCCACCACGGCCGAACCTCCGCCGTCGCCGAGCTCGCCGTCGACGCAGCTCCGGTGACCATTTGGTCACCCCGGCGAGTCCAACACGTTCGCAAGAACCAGTAGAGCATCCCTAGCGCCTCACTTTGCTCGACTTCGAGCTCCAGCACCACTCCCGTGCACGACCGAACCCCGGCGGCCGCAGCCGAGCTCACCGCCGTCAACTCCGTCCACCCCGACCCCAACTGACTCCGCCAAGAGCCGCGGGTCGTCCTCAGCTTCACTCCGGTGGTCGCCGCGTTCCATTTGGTGGCCGAAACGACCAAAACCACTATCGCCGCCGCACTGTTGGTCGCCGCCGGCCAGAACTCCGGCGAGCTGACGTGGCCTAGTTGATTAACCACTAATCCACCACCTACTGACGCTGACAAGTGGGCCCCAGGGCTTAGTCAAAGCTAACCAGCCCAGGGTCAACGCGGGATTAGCCCCTGTGACACTGACGTGTGGACCCCACACGTCAGGTTTGACCCGAGCCAGCCCTGTTGACCTGCTGATGTCACTGTGATGTCAGGCTGACGCAGTAATTGAATTTCTGTATTTAAATTAAATCAGGAAATTCCAGAATATTATTTAAACTTCAAAAATTCATAACTTTTATTCTGTAGCTCCAAATTGGACAAATTATATATGAAAAATGATCAGAAAAATCCAATCTATCCATCTGTACTATTTTCATGCATGACCAAACAAGTTAAATTGATGTTTTAATCAGAACAAGGAAAGGCACTTTAAAAGGCCATATTTGAATTTGAAATTTGAATCTTTGATTCAAATTTGTTCAAACACTTCTGGCTTTAGTTGCATTAGCCAACACACTCATATTGCCATGTTTCATGCATGCATCATATTGTTGCACATTGTTTGGTGATGCCTGTGTATCGTTATCCTTTGCGACAGGATCTGTCCCCGAAGAGTACCGTGATTACCTAACGAGGAATCGTATCCGTGCAACGAATCATCAGGCAAGCAACCAACCATTTGATCATATCGATACAATCCCATGTTCTCGCTCCTGCTCTATTTTACTGCATTAAGACAACGCGATTCAAACTGCTGTGTGCTACGGTAGTTGAACCCATTTCCTCTGCATGACCTGTCATTGCCACAGTAACTAGATGAAACCCACTAGCATGTGTAGGAGTTGATTGAGCCATATGTATGTGTTGTTCCTACCTTGCTATGCCTGCTATGCTTAGAGTCGTGTCAGGTCTGGTTCATCTGGGTGATGGGCTAGAGTGAAATGATTATGTCGGTAATGAAAGTGGTGTGGTGAACACGATTTGGTAAAGGTATCGATGAGAGGCCATGTAGGAGTACATGGTGGGTTGTTTCATTGAAGCCGACCTTAAGCACTGAGATCTGTATGTGTGATTTAAGAATCAGCTACTACCATGCATTGGGCCCGAAACCAATGGACCCTCTCGACTTCTTATTCACCCTAGTTCTCCGTCCAGGAGTTGCAAGTAGTTTCTGGTGTTTGTAGCCTACTGGAGGCCGTGGACAGCGCTGACCGTAGGGGTGGGCTGTGATGCGGTAGGTACGTGGCCGGGTGTACCGAATACCCGTTAGGTATCTCGGGAACCCTGTTCACATCGTTCGGGGCCGTATGGGAAACCTCGGCCGGACTCCCTGCGGATGGAACCTGAATAGGCGATAAACCTGGACTGGAAGCTTAGGTGATTAGGTAGGTCGTGGCCGACACCCACGTTGGGCTTCCGCTTGAAGGTTGCCGAGTACATGTCGTGTAAACGACGGTAAGTGGTGAGAGCGTGTATGAAGAAGTACCCCCTGCAGGGTTAACATGATCTATTCGAATAGCCGCGTCCGCGGTAAAGGACTACTTGGTTGCCTATACAGTTCATAGACAAGTAAATGGAAACTACTAAAAGCCTCAAGATAAGTGTGAGTGCCGAGGATGGCTCTTCCGTAGGAAGACGGAGGTGGATCCTCGGTAGTGTATTGAAGTGGTGAATAGTGGACTCGTGTGCGCAAAACTATTTCAAGATGGAGTATCGTAGGATAGTCTAGCCAAGAGTCAAAGCTGGCTTGCTGCAATAACTCCACCAACCCTTCTTGATACTATGCATGTATGTAGGATCTGATGTAAGTCTTGCTGAGTACCTTTGTACTCATGTTGCTATAATCTACATTTTTACAGAAGACGCTGCAACCCCTTCTGATGGGTTCTATGTAGACGTTGACATCAACGAGTAGGCTAAAGACCCAGGTGGTGACCCTGAGCTTGTGAAGGACCACATAGTATAGCCAGGCTTTCCAAGCCTCTTTTATTTACTAGTTGTCTGTACCCAGACAAGTTACTTCCGCTGTTGGCTTGTATGATTGTATGACTTGTATGTTGGGTCGTGAGACCCGTACCTTTGTGTGTATGTTATGTATGGCTCTCTGAGCCCTAAATAAAGTACTTGTGTCGTAGAGTCATGTTGTGATGCTTCGTTGTATTTGCACATATCGAGCATATTGTGTGTATGATTGAAATGCTTGGTATGTGTGGGATCTGACTATCTAGTTGTTTATCTTTAGTAGCCTCTCTTACCGGGAAATGTCTCCTAGTGTTACCGCTGAGCCATGGTAGCTAGCTACTGCTCTGGAACACTTAGGCTGGCCGGCATGTGTCCTTCTTCATTCCTGTGTCTGTCCCTTCGGGGAAATGTCACGCTTTGAGTACCGGAGTCCTGTTAGCCCGCTACAGCCCGGTTTACCGGAGTCCTGCTAGCCCAGTGCTACAGCCCGGACCCACTTGCTGATGACCGACACGTTCGAAGCTGGGTCATGGATGCCTGTCCCTGTAAGTCTGTGCCACTTTGGGTTTACGACTAGTCATGTCAGCCCGGGCTCTTTATCATATGGATGCTAGCGACACTATCATATACGTGAGCCAAAAGGCGCAAACGGTCCCGGGCAAAGGTAAGGCGACACCCGTGGGAATACCGTGCGTGAGGCCGCAAAGTGATATGAGGTGTTACCGGCTAGATCGATGTGACATCGAGTCGGGGTCCTGACAGCGTTGGCATCAGAGCCGGACTGCCTGTAGGTTCTCCAAGCCAAACTGGTCGATGTTGAGTCTAGAAATTCTTAGTTATATGTAGGGGAATTGCTTGTGGGATGGAACGTAAGGCTCTTTTTACTCCTTATACCTTATGACATTCTGATCTGAGTCAGTCCATTCTTCCACGGGGGTTAAGAAATTAGGATCTGCTCTCTCTATCAGGATCACGAGTTACTAATCAGTAGTACCTTATAAGTTTGATGGATACAAGCCTAGTTCAGTTCTACTAACACATTATGTTGCCAACATGGTCTCAGAACTTTGATATAATGATGTTGAGTGTGTACGAAATCCTTTGTCAAATGTCTCAAAATCCTTTCTGAGCATTTACAGCTGTTATGCTGCCGAAATTTTGCTAGAAATTCTAATGCCTTTGCATTATAACTGTGCTTTCAGATGGCCACTCGCGACCTCAATCAAGTGGTTCGCCTGACTCGATGCCTAGATGTACCCGGCCATACTGCTAAGTTGGTCAGGGTAATGACTGAGGCTGGATATCGCTGGTATCGCGAGTACACGGTCGAAGAGCAATTCCGGGACTTCAATCAAAGCCAGTATCTCTGCACTGTCAGGATATTTCCATCTTATCCTGGATCCACTGAGCCTCTTCACTGCTCCTATGGACTCGGGGTTACTATTGAGATGGCTGTGCAGGATGCCGCCTACTCCATGATGACCATTATGCGAGTGAGATCTGGTCTATTTCGGGACTCTGACTTCCGGTATATGCCAGGATCACTTCCGGGAGCACAAGGATATTTCCAGGCTATCTATGCTGACTCCACTCAGGAGGATTCACGGACTCGCACCACTGCTGAGATGCTCGAGGATAAGGACCGTGAAAATCGGGCCTTAAGGTTAGAGCTCTTCAATACCCGTGCTGATCACTGGGCCACTTTGACTCGGTTCGCACCGGCGGTGCAAGCTGGATATTCAGATATGCGCGATCTCTATCCTGTGAGATCTGCTCTGCCGGACGTGATGGTTTGGCGTGATGTAGGAGGCATCACCCCACCTCGCGGTCCCCGCAGGCCACCGTTTGTTGGTCCACGACCTCATCCTAGCCCCTATGGTCCACAAGCTCCGCGAGACCGTCTGTTTCCGGATGAACATGTTGAGCTTCCAGGCTATGGAGGTGACTTTTATGAGGACTACTACGGATCGGTCTGAGTTAGTGATAGTATCCCTAGTTCGTGCTAGCTGTGTCGTCTGTCGTCCCGCGTGACTCGTGGGATATGACCTAGTTTGTACTCTTTCCGGAGCTGTAGAAAAATAATGTATAGGAGTTTGGAATGCCTCTGATGAGATGTAATCCCTTCTCACCGTAATAGTACTTTGTTTGGTCTTGTACTAAACCTTGTATGGTGTGTATGACGATGGAATAAAAGAAGCAGTTTCTGTATCTACCATGTCATACGGATGATCATCTTGCATTCCGAGTTATTCCTTGCATTATATATCCTATGTCGGAATTTTATCATTCTGACTAAATCATTGTCTTGTTTACCTAGGATGGTCAACACGCGCGCTAACCCTGCTTCCCAAGAGCAGGCCGAAGGCAGTGAAGCCAGGAATGAAAATCTGCCTCATCCTCCTTCACTAGCCGAGGTGATGATGGAAGCTGAGAGAAACAAGCGGGAGACAAACCGTTTGTTGGAGCGTATTGAACAGAATACAACACACCATCAGAGGGCTAACGTGGTGTCACTCAGCGATTTTATCAAATTGCATCCACCCACGTTCCACCACTCCGTCGAGCCTCTCGACGCTGATGACTGGCTTCGCAGTATCTCTCACAAGCTGCGTTCCGCGCTGGTAGCGGAGGCTGACAAGGTCACCTTTGCCGCATATCATCTTGAAGGCCCCGCCAGTCTTTGGTGGGAGAATTATGGAGCTATGCGCCCAGCGGGCCATGTCACTACTTGGGCTGAGTTCAGCGAGGCTTTCCGTGAACATCACATTCCAGAGGGTCTCATGGACCGTAAGCGTGAAGAATTTTGCAATTTCACCCAAGGCCGACTTTCTGTGGATGCCTATAGCAGAGAGTTTGGTAAGCTCGCCCGATATGCAGCTGAGGAAGTGTCTACTGACGCCAAGAAGCAAGCAAGGTTCCGCAAGGGCCTTAGTCCTGAGCTTCGCCGCGACCTCCGTCTGCATGAGTGCACATCTTTTCCGAAACTTGTCAACAAAGCCATCAGTGCTGAAACTGGTCAGACTGACTATGACGCAACACGCAAGCATGGACGTGACATGGGTTCCTCATCCGGTGCTGGTCCTCAGAAGCGCCGCGTGTGGGTACCCAACACCGCCCTGCCACCCAGGTTCACACCGAGGCCATCTTTCCAGACGCCTCGCCCTGCTCAACAGTCTGCTCCAGCCAAGCCCTATGGGGGTCCATCCAATAATGCTCCTCCACGTACCAGTTCCGTGACTTGTTTCAAGTGTGGGGAATCTGGTCACTATATGCGTGAGTGTCCCCAGACCAACCCGAATCAATCTGCTAAAGCTGTTGGCCGTGGCAAGCCGACAGGAAAAGTGTTCCACGCTAAACCGGTCACCGCTTCACGTGGCCATGTCAACTGTGTCTCTGCCGAAGAAGCTCAAGAGGATCCCAACGTCGTTCTCGGTACGCTTCTTGTTAATTGCCACCCGGCATCTGTTCTTTTCGATACAGGAGCCTCTCATTCCTTTATATCTGAGAATTATGCTCGTTTGCATAACGTTGCATTCTGTGATCTGCCGTCCACTATGGAAATCTCTACCCCTGGGTCTAGATGGCAGACCTCTAGGGTAAGTTATCGGAATGAAATCCAAGTCGATAGACTTGTCTTCCTTGCATCTTTGATAGCCCTTAAATCTTCAGATATTAATATCATTTTGGGTATGGACTGGATGTCAGCTCATCATGCCAAAATTGATTGTTTCTCTAGGACTGTTCAACTCACCCACCCTTCGGGAAAGATAGTCAATGTCTTGACTCGAATAGCCAAGCGACAACTATATTCCCTTAACGCCAACCCTTTGCCAGACCTTGAGGACGTCCCGGTAGTCCGTGACTTTCCGGATGTCTTTCCAGAGGAATTGCCAGGTGTTCCACCTGACAGGGATGTTGAGTTCGTAATAGACCTTATTCCAGGTACCGTTCCGATTGCTAGAAGACCTTATAAGATGGCACCCCTAGAACTAGCCGAGCTTAAGAAGCAACTCGATGAATCCTTGAAAAAGGGTTTCATCCGCCCTAGTTCATCTCCGTGGGCTTGCCCCGTCCTATTCGTCAAGAAGAAGGATGGTACGGACCGGATGGTTGTAGATTACCGACCTGTCAATTTGGTCACAATCAAGAACAAATACCCGCTTCCCAGGATCAACGATCTGTATGATCAGCTCGCTGGATCCTCAGTCTTCTCCAAGATGGATTTGAGGTTGGGCTACCATCAAATCAAAATCAGAAACGGGGACATCCCTAAAACGGCCTTTGTTACTCGTTATGGCCAATACGAGTACACCGTCATGTCCTTCGGTTTAACCAACGCTCCAGCCACCTTTTCTCGGTTAATGAACTCAATCTTCATGGAGTATTTGGATAAATTCGTCGTAGTTTATCTCGATGATATACTCATATACTCCAAGAACGAGGAAGAACATGCCGAACATCTAAGACTAGTGTTGAAGAAACTTCGAGAGCATCGCCTTTATGCCAAATTCTCAAAATGTGAATTCTGGTTGTCAGAAGTGACCTATCTGGGTCATGTAATATCTGGTAAAGGTATTGCTGTTAACCCTGAGCGAGTTCAAGCCGTCCTTGATTGGACTCCACCCGAATCGGTCAAGCAAGTTCGGAGTTTTCTAGGCTTAGCGAGCTACTGCCGTCGCTTTGTCGAGAACTTCTCCAAAGTTGCTAAACCTCTAACTGAACTCCTCAAGAAAGATAAGAAGTTCGAATGGACTCCACAATGTGAGCACAGCTTTCAGGAACTGAAAAGACGCCTGACCTCTGCTCCCGTGCTGGTACCGCCAGACTTCTCCAAGGACTTTGTTATCTACTGCGACGCCTCGCGACAAGGACTAGGTTGCATTCTCATGCAAGATCGACACGTAATTGCTTACGCTTCACGGCAATTGCACCCACATGAGGAGAATTATCCTACTCATGATCTAGAACTTGCAGCCGTAGTCTATGCACTTAAGACCTGGCGACATTACCTCCTCGGTAATCGTTGCGAAATATTCACTGATCACCAAAGTCTGAAGTATATTTTCACCCAACCGGATTTGAATCTCAGGCAAAGACGTTGGGTTGAATTGATCACTGACTTCGACCTAGGAATAACCTATACCCCAGGGAAAGCCAACGTCATGGCTGATGCGCTAAGTCGTAAATCTTATTGTAACAACCTGATGTTACAACAAAGTCAACCGCTTCTCCATGAGGAATTTCGAAAGCTTAACCTTCACATTGTTCCTCAAGGTTTTCTCTCCACCTTGGTGGCAAAACCTACCCTTATGGATCAAATTATCAAAGCACAGAAGGTAGATCCGGGAATCTCCCGCATCAAGAGGAACATTCAGAAAGGAGTTGCGAATTGTTTCTCCGTTAATGATCAAGGAGTCGTATACTTCGGGAATCGACTAGTAGTTCCCAAAGTGCGCAACCTAAGGCGATTAATCCTTAAGGAAGCTCATGAATCTCCTCTCACCATTCATCCCGGTAGTACTAAAATGTATCAGGACCTACGCCAGAGGTTCTGGTGGACTAGGATGAAGAGAGAAATTGCTCAGTATATTGCCAATTGCGACGTCTGTCGTCGTGTAAAAGCAGAGCATCAACGGCCTGCTGGCACCCTTCAACCCTTAGCTATTCCTGAATGGAAATGGGATAAAATTGGTATGGATTTCATTACCGGTTTTCCCAGGACCAAAAGAGGGAATAATGCTATTTTCGTCGTGGTCGATCGTCTTTCCAAGGTAGCTCATTTCTTACCTGTTCGTGAGAGTATAACCGCTAGTCAACTGGCAGACTTATACATCTCCCGGATAGTGTCCCTCCATGGTGTTCCTTTGGAAATCAATTCGGATCGAGGAAGTCTTTTCACCTCTCGATTTTGGGAAAGTTTCCAAAATGCTATGGGAACTCGTCTCTCCTTTAGCACCGCTTTCCACCCTCAGTCAAGTGGTCAAGTGGAACGCGTCAACCAAATTCTAGAAGACATGCTTCGAGCCTCTGTTATCTCATTCGGAATGGACTGGGAGAAGTGCCTTCCATTTGCCGAATTCGCTTACAACAACAGCTATCAATCTAGCTTGGGTAAAGCCCCTTTTGAAGTTCTCTATGGACGACGATGTCGAACACCCCTTAACTGGTCAGAGACCGGGGAAAGACAATTCTTTGGCCCGGATATGATTCAGGAAGCAGAAGAACAAGTTCGTATCGTTCGTGAAAAGTTGAAAACAGCCCAATCTCGTCAAAAGAGTCAATATGACCGAAAACATAGGGCTATGACTTTCGAGGTTGACGAGAAGGCTTATCTTCGGGTCACCCCTCTGAAGGGAACCCATCGTTTCGGTATCAAAGGCAAATTGGCTCCTCGTTACATTGGACCTTTTCGCATTCTTGCCAAACGAGGAGAAGTTGCCTACCAGTTGGAACTACCTCCGCACCTCTCCAGAGTTCATGATGTCTTCCACGTTTCTCAACTCAGGCGTTGCTTCTCGGATCCTATCCGTGAAGTGGACCACGAAACGCTTGATCTCCAAGATAATCTTACATATCGAGAGTACCCCATTCGTATCCTCGATCAAGCCGAATGTACCACATGACGTCATAATATCAAGTTTCTCAAGGTTCAATGGTCGCACCATTCTGAAGATGAAGCAACTTGGGAAAGGGAGGATCGTCTTCGACTCGAGTATCCCGCCTTCTTCTCGGAGGAACCCAAATCTCAGGACGAGATTCTTTTGAGTGGGGGTGAGTTGTCACACCCTAGCTAGTCATGCATTAGAGTGTTGCATCATGTTTACTCTTTCATCAGAAACTTGAAATGGGGATGACAGAACCCCCAGTCCCCTCTGAAACCAACTAGGGTTTACTAAAATAATTTTCAATGAACCTGAAATGCCCTTCTAAAATGCCCATCATTTTTGCCTTGGTTCAGAACCTCTGCCAAAAATGGTGCACACTTTTCTAGGCCATCCTAGGGTTCTTGAGTTAAATCATAACTATTTGAATTTGGGCATTTAAAATAATATAAAATATTTAAATGCTCAAATATCTCCAAACTAAAATGCTTCATGTTGGAAATAATCCAACTATGGACCAGGAGTAGTTTGGTGAATTTTGGAGTTGCCTAGGTATTTTATTTAATTCAACAAAGTTGCAGTTATATTAAATAAAACAGAAAACAGAAAAAAAACTAAAAGGGAGAAGCTTACCTGGGCTCCTCCCTGTTCGGCCCAGCTAGCAACCGGCCCAGCCCAGCACTGTAGCTCCCCGTCGTCTTCCTCCCCACGCCCCGAAGCTGCTGCGTGCTCGCGCGCGCGCGGCCGCGCGGCCACCTCCTGCTTGCCGACGCCTCCTGGCCGCGTGGACGACGTCCGCAGGCCGTCCCGATCCCCCCTGCTCTCGCTCACTCTCCCCCGTTTCTCCCTCGCTCTCTCTCGCTCTCGGCCGAAGATCACCGTCGCCGCCGTTCGCCGTAGCCACTGTCTCCGGCCACCCCTCGCTCCCCCGAGTAGCTCAGAAGCTCCGCCACAACTCCCTCTTCCTCCCCACCGCTCCACGAGTCCCCGGAAGCCCTGCATCGCCGCCACGTCGTCGTTCCCCTCTTCGGGCTCCGACCACCGTCGCCGACGAATTCGCCGTCTCCAGCGCGTCCCCGAGCCCGCTTCGACGCCCACTGCAACCGTGGTGAGCTACGCCACCGTTTCCCCCTCTTCTTCCCCTCGTTCCCTCACCATAGCTGCATCCCCACCACGGCCGAACCTCCGCCGTCGCCGAGCTCGCCGTCGACGCAGCTCCGGTGACCATTTGGTCACCCCGGCGAGTCCAACACGTTCGCAAGAACCAGTAGAGCATCCCTAGCGCCTCACTTTGCTCGACTTCGAGCTCCAGCACCACTCCCGTGCACGACCGAACCCCGGCGGCCGCAGCCGAGCTCACCGCCGTCAACTCCGGCCACCCCGACCCCAACTGACTCCGCCAAGAGCCGCGGGTCGTCCTCAGCTTCACTCCGGTGGTCGCCGCGTTCCATTTGGTGGCCGAAACGACCAAAACCACTATCGCCGCCGCACTGTTGGTCGCCGCCGGCCAGAACTCCGGCGAGCTGACGTGGCCTAGTTGATTAACCACTAATCCACCACCTACTGACGCTGACAAGTGGGCCGCAGGGCTTAGTCAAAGCTAACCAGCCCAGGGTCAACGCGGGATTAGCCCCTGTGACACTGACGTGTGGACCCCACACGTCAGGTTTGACCCGAGCCAGCCCTGTTGACCTGCTGATGTCACTGTGATGTCAGGCTGACGCAGTAATTGAATTTCTGTATTTAAATTAAATCAGGAAATTCCAGAATATTATTTAAACTTCAAAAATTCATAACTTTTATTCTGTAGCTCCAAATTGGACAAATTATATATGAAAAATGATCAGAAAAATCCAATCTATCCATCTGTACTATTTTCATGCATGACCAAACAAGTTAAATTGATGTTTTAATCAGAACAAGGAAAGGCACTTTAAAAGGCCATATTTGAATTTGAAATTTGAATCTTTGATTCAAATTTGTTCAAACACTTCTGGCTTTAGTTGCATTAGCCAACACACTCATATTGCCATGTTTCATGCATGCATCATATTGTTGCACATTGTTTGGTGATGCCTGTGTATCGTTATCCTTTGCGACAGGATCTGTCCCCGAAGAGTACCGTGATTACCTAACGAGGAATCGTATCCGTGCAACGAATCATCAGGCAAGCAACCAACCATTTGATCATATCGATACAATCCCATGTTCTCGCTCCTGCTCTATTTTACTGCATTAAGACAACGCGATTCAAACTGCTGTGTGCTACGGTAGTTGAACCCATTTCCTCTGCATGACCTGTCATTGCCACAGTAACTAGATGAAACCCACTAGCATGTGTAGGAGTTGATTGAGCCATATGTATGTGTTGTTCCTACCTTGCTATGCCTGCTATGCTTAGAGTCGTGTCAGGTCTGGTTCATCTGGGTGATGGGCTAGAGTGAAATGATTATGTCGGTAATGAAAGTGGTGTGGTGAACACGATTTGGTAAAGGTATCGATGAGAGGCCATGTAGGAGTACATGGTGGGTTGTTTCATTGAAGCCGACCTTAAGCACTGAGATCTGTATGTGTGATTTAAGAATCAGCTACTACCATGCATTGGGCCCGAAACCAATGGACCCTCTCGACTTCTTATTCACCCTAGTTCTCCGTCCAGGAGTTGCAAGTAGTTTCTGGTGTTTGTAGCCTACTGGAGGCCGTGGACAGCGCTGACCGTAGGGGTGGGCTGTGATGCGGTAGGTACGTGGCCGGGTGTACCGAATACCCGTTAGGTATCTCGGGAACCCTGTTCACATCGTTCGGGGCCGTATGGGAAACCTCGGCCGGACTCCCTGCGGATGGAACCTGAATAGGCGATAAACCTGGACTGGAAGCTTAGGTGATTAGGTAGGTCGTGGCCGACACCCACGTTGGGCTTCCGCTTGAAGGTTGCCGAGTACATGTCGTGTAAACGACGGTAAGTGGTGAGAGCGTGTATGAAGAAGTACCCCCTGCAGGGTTAACATGATCTATTCGAATAGCCGCGTCCGCGGTAAAGGACTACTTGGTTGCCTATACAGTTCATAGACAAGTAAATGGAAACTACTAAAAGCCTCAAGATAAGTGTGAGTGCCGAGGATGGCTCTTCCGTAGGAAGACGGAGGTGGATCCTCGGTAGTGTATTGAAGTGGTGAATAGTGGACTCGTGTGCGCAAAACTATTTCAAGATGGAGTATCGTAGGATAGTCTAGCCAAGAGTCAAAGCTGGCTTGCTGCAATAACTCCACCAACCCTTCTTGATACTATGCATGTATGTAGGATCTGATGTAAGTCTTGCTGAGTACCTTTGTACTCATGTTGCTATAATCTACATTTTTACAGAAGACGCTGCAACCCCTTCTGATGGGTTCTATGTAGACGTTGACATCAACGAGTAGGCTAAAGACCCAGGTGGTGACCCTGAGCTTGTGAAGGACCACATAGTATAGCCAGGCTTTCCAAGCCTCTTTTATTTACTAGTTGTCTGTACCCAGACAAGTTACTTCCGCTGTTGGCTTGTATGATTGTATGACTTGTATGTTGGGTCGTGAGACCCGTACCTTTGTGTGTATGTTATGTATGGCTCTCTGAGCCCTAAATAAAGTACTTGTGTCGTAGAGTCATGTTGTGATGCTTCGTTGTATTTGCACATATCGAGCATATTGTGTGTATGATTGAAATGCTTGGTATGTGTGGGATCTGACTATCTAGTTGTTTATCTTTAGTAGCCTCTCTTACCGGGAAATGTCTCCTAGTGTTACCGCTGAGCCATGGTAGCTAGCTACTGCTCTGGAACACTTAGGCTGGCCGGCATGTGTCCTTCTTCGTTCCTGTGTCTGTCCCTTCGGGGAAATGTCACGCTTTGAGTACCGGAGTCCTGTTAGCCCGCTACAGCCCGGTTTACCGGAGTCCTGCTAGCCCAGTGCTACAGCCCGGACCCACTTGCTGATGACCGACACGTTCGAAGCTGGGTCATGGATGCCTGTCCCTGTAAGTCTGTGCCACTTTGGGTTTACGACTAGTCATGTCAGCCCGGGCTCTTTATCATATGGATGCTAGCGACACTATCATATACGTGAGCCAAAAGGCGCAACCGGTCCCGGGCAAAGGTAAGGCGACACCCGTGGGAATACCGTGCGTGAGGCCGCAAAGTGATATGAGGTGTTACCGGCTAGATCGATGTGACATCGAGTCGGGGTCCTGACAGAAGACCATATTGAAAATGCTTAGTGGCTCTTATATGCATGATTGATCATTTAACTTAGAGCCCATATTATTTGTCTTCTCTCTTGGGTTGAATGCTTGCAGATTCCAGCTTAGTCCAATGCATGTGCACTCTTATTATTATACACACCGTTCGGTCGTGCAAGTGAAAGGCAATAATGATGATATATGATGGACTTATTGGGATAAGAAAAGCTGGTATGAACTTGACCTCTCTTGTTTTTGTAAATATGATGATACATCGTTCCTGAGTCAGCTATTATGAAGTAAACATATTTGCAATGACATTTAGAGATTATAGTTGCTTGTGCCATGCTTGATTAGCTATGAGTTATAATGGTTTACCTTGCATGCCAACATGCTATTAGAATGATTATGATGTGGTATGATGGGATTGTATCCTCCTTTAAATGAATTGAGTGACTCGACTTGGAACATGTTCACGCATGTAGTTGAATCAAATCAACATAGCCTTCATGATATTTATGATCATGGTGGATTATATCCTACTCATGCTTGTATTCGGTGTAGATTAATATTAATGCATGTTTACGACTGTTGTCGCTCTCTCAGTTGGTCGCTTCCCAGTCTTTTGCTAGACTTCACCTATACTAAGCGGGAATACTGCTTGTGCATCCAAACTCCTTAAACCCCAAAGTTATTCCATATGAGTCCACTATACCTACCTCTATGCGGTATTTACCTGCCGTTCCAAATAAATTTTATTTGCCAAACTCTAAACCTTCAAATAAACATTCTGTTTTGCATGCTCAAATAGCTCATATGTCAACTAGAGCTGCCCTTATCTTCCGTGTTAGGCGGGTTATTCTCAAGAGGAGTGGACTCCGCTCCTCATTCACAAGAAAATGGCTGGTATCCGGGATGCCCAGTCCCATGCTTTATGCAAACTAAATCAAAATAACCACAAACAAAACTCCCCTTAGGACCCGTTGAATGTTGGAGGTACTCGTTGTTTCGAGCAAGCCATGGATTGATGCTTGTGGAGGAAGGGGAGTATAAACTTTACTATTCTGTTTGGGAACCGCCTATAATCTGTTTAGCATGGAAGATATCATCGTCTTTTAGTTGTTATGTTGACAATGAAAGTATGCCGCTCAAAATATAATATATCTCTATTTCAAAACGGAGCTCTGGCACCTCTACAAATCCCTGCTTCCCTCTGCGAAGGGCCTATCCATTTACTTTTATGTTGAGTCATCATCCTTCTTATTAAAAGCACCCGCTGGAGAGCACACTGTCATTTGCATTCATTATTATTGGTTTATATTGAGTATGACTTGACTGGATCTCTTTTACCATGAATTACAATGTTTAGTCAGTCCTTGATCTTTAAAGGTGCTCTGCATTTATGTTTTGCGGTCTCAGAAAGGGCTAGCGAGATACCATTTTGTTATATCATGTTATGATTATTTTGAGAAAGTGTTGTCCTCCGAGTTTTATTATTATGGCTCGCTAGCTAATTATGCTATTGATATGAGTAATTGTGAGACCTACGTGTTATTGTGAGTATGGTTAGTTCATAATAATTGCTGAAACTTGAATGCTGGCTTTTCATGTTTACAACAACAAGAGCAAACAGAGTTTGTAAAAGTTTTTCTTTTTCTCTTTCAGTTTGCCAACTGAATTGCTTGAGGACAAGCAAGGGTTTAAGCTTGGGGGAGTTGATATGTCTCCGTCGTATCTACTTTTCCCAACACTTTTGCCCTTGTTTTGGACTCTAACTTGTATGATTTGAATGGAACTAACCCGTACTGACGATGTTTTCAGCAGAATTGCCATGGTGTTGTTTTATGTGCAGAAAATAAAATTCTCGGAATGACCTGAAAATCCACGGAACACCTTAGAAAAAACAATAAAAAATCCTCGCAAAAGATGAAGACCAGGGGGGCCACACCCTGTCCACGTGGGTGGGGGCACTACAAGAAACATGTCAACTTGTGACCTTCTGTCAGTGACCCTGGAGGAATTGGTCATAGATCTATGACCATTTCAGACCAATTGGTCAAAAGCTGTTTGGGGGGCTCCAACCCTAAACCATTGCGACCATTTTGGTCAGAAAGGTCGTAATTTCCTTACACGAAATGGTCATAAAGCAAACAGCGCTAGTCCGCTGCCTTATTTCTAGTTGTTAACGACCAATATAGATGGTGATAGCCTTGTAAATTGTGGTGGGTTGCGATGACTAGGCGCCATCTCATCAGTTTTGCCTATGTGTCATGTCCATGTGGCAGTTTTTACCCTAGGTTGTGAAGCAACCTATATTTCTGTCATTCCCAAAATTCCCAAACAAATCTCATAAATTCTTTGGGTCATATCTTCGTCAAATATATAAAAACCTTCCTTTCCTAGTTCAAAAATAATTCAAAAATATTCATTTTCCTATTCTGTTCAGAACAACAGTTTGTGAAGGAAGTACCACTTTGGCATGTCCAAATAGTATCCATTTTCTACAGTGCTTTCCTATGCCCAAATAACCATCCTCCACCAAATGCCAGCTCAATCCATTCATTATTTTGAGCCGAGCTTCAACATTCGTATTTATGTCCAGTGTGGTGGTTTGCAAAGCAAGTACCACCTAGGCTCTTCCTTTTGAGCTGAAAATTTGTGAAGACGGTCTTCTTAGTAACTGATCATCCTCAGCCAAAACTCATGGCCATTAGCCATGTACATTTCCCGTACCGCTAATCAAACACTTGGCTGCTTATTCTTGTTTAAGCATCGATCGGTCTCCTCGTGAGAATCTTATGTTGTGATTTTCTTCCTAGCACCTACGCCGCCCAGAACACATGGCAACGCCACGGTCACGCGGTGACCACGCGGCGGGCATGCCAGCTTACGCGCTCAATAGTTGGGGCCCTCGGCCACCGTCGAAACCTCGATGTCTCTCCATCAAACCATGTATTTCTGATTAAATAGGTACTTATGTAACTAGAAATGATTTTTGGAAAAAATAAATAGCAAACTATGAGGCAGCTGCAGTTCAAATTTGACCCGCTTCCAGCTGAATCGGCGGAAATTTGTCTTTTTCACGAGAGGTGGATCAAAACTTTTTACACCCAACCATTTGGTCAATTGTCCAATGTCCTAGTATTTTAGAAAAATTATTTGGTCCAATTTTGCAACAATTATTTAGTAGTTCCTTCACAAAAAAACCTCCTTTCGGGCACTCGAAAAATGAAAAATGGTTTTTTCGTCCAAGAAAAGGAAAACTTCCTTAGGCAACATTGTTTGCCATTCAAATATTCACCCTTGTGCACAATATGAGATCATTTGAACAAACTATGCCACGAATGTGGCCATAAGTTTGATCATTTGCCTTGAAAGCCATGAATCTTAAGAGATGGTAGCTCATTTCTGAGAACACTTTTTTAAAATATTTGCCGTATTACAAGTTTGTTATTTTTCCTGGGAACTTAGCCACAAATAATGACACAATGCGAAGGTTTCCCAATTTTTTGATTTTTTTTTAATTTTTTATGCCCGTTTCAAAATGCGGTCAAAACGGCGGGAATGACCGTTCCTAGCTAGTTGTTGAATCTTGGAATTTTTTTGGTGTTTCTCTGATTAAATAGGTACTTATGTACCTAGAAATGATTTTTGGAAAAAATAAATAGCAAACTATGAGGCAGCTGCAGTTCAAATTTGACCCGCTTCCAACTGAATCGGCGGAGATTTGTCTTTTTTACGAGAGGTGGATCAAAACTTTTTACACCCAACAATTTGGTCAATTGTGCATTAAATATGTCCTAGTATTTTAGAAAAATGATTTGGTCCAATTTTGTAACAATTATTTGGTAGTTCCTTCACAAAAAAACCTCCTTTCGGGCACTCGGAAAATGAAAAATGGTATTTTCGTCCAAAGAAAATGAAAACTTCCTTAGGCAACATTGTTTGCCATTCTAATATGCACCCTTGTGCACAATATGAGATCATTTGAACAAACTATGCCATGAATGTGGCCATAAGATTGATCATTTGGCTTGAAAGCGATGAATCTTCACGCATGATAGCTCATTTCTGAGAACACTTTTTCAAAATAATTACCGTATTACAGGTTTATTATTTTTCCTGGAAACTTGGACACATATAATGACACAATGCGAAGGTTTTCCAATTTTTTGATTTTTTTTGAATTTTTTATGCCCGTTTCAAAATGTGGTCAAAACGGCGGGCTTGACCGTCCCTAGCTAGTGGTTGACTCTTGGAATTTTTTTGGTGTTTCTCTGATTAAATAGATATTTATGTACCTATAAATGATTTTTGGAAAAAATAAAAAACAAAATATGAGGTAGCTACAGTTCAAATTTGACCCGCTTCCAACTGAATCGGTGGAAATTTTTCTTTTTCATGAGAGGTGGATCAAAACTTTTTTCACCCAACCATTTGGTCAACTGTGCATTAAATATGGCCTAGTATTTTAGAGTGCTTACCGCGCTATTTTGGGGAGACCAGCCGTGTCACATCCACACGAAGAAAGACGAAGAGGGTAATATCATCTACCTGAAGCATACCACTCGCCAGTGCAGGCTCCTGATCCAGCAGTTCCAAGGTAAACAGCCCAAGGACAAGGAAAAGGAGTCGGACAAAGATGAAGACAAGGAGGATAGTGAGGGAGGATATCCTCATGTTAACTCCACTCTGATGATCTTTGCGGATGTGGAAAGCAAGAGCCGACTGAAGGTTATTAGTCGTGAGGTGCACATGGTCGCCCCGGCGACACCCAGCTATCTGAGATGGTCCCAAACTCCCATTACATTCGACCAGTCTGATCACCCGACTCATATAGCCACCCCTGGGAGGCAAGCTTTGGTGGTCGACCCGATTGTTGAAGGCACTCGACTGACGAAGGTGTTAATGGATGGTGGTAGCGGACACACTGAAGGGTATGGGCATTCCGATGTCCCGACTGAGCACCAGTAACATGAGTTTTCATGGAGTCATACCTGGAAAGAAAGCCGAATCACTCGGCCAAATAGCTCTGGACGTGGTGTTCGGTGACTCGAAGCATTTCCGCAAAGAGAGGCTGACGTTTGAAGTCGTGGACTTTCAGAGTGCTTACCACGCTATTTTGGGGAGACCAGCTTATGCACGGTTCATGGCTCGACCATGTTATGTGTACCTCAAACTGAAGATGCCCGGCCCCAAAGGCGTGATCACTATCACTGGTGATCGGAAAAAAGCAGAAGAGTGTTTCCAGAAAGGCTCGAAAATTGCCGACTCCCAGGTGACAGCGGTTGAGTTAGAGGAATACAAGCAAAATGCAGATCCGAGTGATTTGCTGCGAGCCAAGAAGCCTGCCACAGAGTCAGCATTTCAGTCGTCCGGTGAGATGAATCCCATCCACATTCACCCGACCGACCCCAATGCAGCTCCGACACATATCTCCACAACACTCGACCCGAAATAGGAAGAAGCGCTCATCCAGTTCATCCGTGAGAACTGGGACATCTTTGCATGGAAGCCTGCTGACATGCCGGGTGTTCCCAGGGGACTGGCTGAGCATCGCCTTAGAGTCGACTCAGCAGCCAAACCAGTCAAAGAACATCTTCGGCGGTCCGCCGTCCAGAAGAGAAAAGCAATTGGTGAGGAAGTGGCTCGACTATTGGCGGCAGGATTTATCCGAGAGATATACCACTCCGAGTGGCTCGCCAATGTCGTCATGGTTCCTAAGAAGGACAACTCACTCCGAATGTGCATTGATTTCAAGCACATCAATCGGGCCTGCCCGAAAGAACATTTTCCTCTCCCTCGCATTGATCAAATAGTTGACTCGACCGCGGGATGCGAGAGATTGTCTTTTCTAGACGCCTATTCCGGGTACCATCAGATCCATCTGTACGGACCCGACGAGATAAAAACAACTTTCATCACTCCATTCAAGTGCTTCTGCTATATCACCATGCCATTCGGCCTCAAGAATGCCGGAGCCACGTTCATGCGAATGATTCAGAAGTGTTTTCTCACTCAAATCAGTCGGAATGTGGAAGCGTATATGGATGATATTGTGGTCAAGTCGCGAAAGGGTTCCGACCTGCTGACTGACCTCGCCGAAACATTTGCCAACCTCAGGAGGTATGATATCAAGCTCAATCCATCAAAGTGCACATTCGGAGTTCCTGGTGGCAAGTTACTCGGTTTTCTCGTTTCCGAACGAGGAATCGACGCTAACCCAGAAAAAATCAGCACTATACTCCGAATGAAACGCCCCGTGCGGATGCACGATGTCCAGAAGCTTACTGGATGCTTGGCCACATTAACTCGATTCATCTCACGACTCGGTGAAAAGGCATTGCCTCTTTACCGACTGATGATGAAGGCAGACAAGTTCGAGTGGACTCCAGAAGCTGATGCAGCGTTTGCCAAGCTAAAAGCTCTGCTCTCCACCCAGCCGGTGCTTGCTGCTCCAATCAGCAAAGAGCCTCTGTTGCTTTATATTGCAGCCACAGGACAAGTCGTCAGTACAGTACTTACGGTCGAGCGGGAAGAAGAAGGGAAAGCCTTCAAAGTTCAACGCCCAGTGTATTATCTCTCTGAAGTTTTGACTCCATCCAAGCAAAGATACCCTCATTATCAGAAGCTTGTGTATGGGATCTACATGACCACGAAGAAGGTTGCTCATTATTTCTCTGATCATTCCATTACAGTCGTCAGCGACGCTCCACTTTCAGAGATTCTGCACAACAGAGATGCAACTGGTCGAGTGGCGAAATGGGCGATTGAACTCCTTCCCCTTGATATCAAGTTTGAGGCAAAGAAAGCCATTAAGTCCCAAGCGATAGCAGATTTCCTTGCTGAGTGGATTGAACAACAGTAGCCGACTGAAGTTCACTCGGAGCATTGGACCATGTTCTTTGATGGCTCTAAGATGTTGAATGGTTCTGGTGCTGGGGTTGTCCTGGTTTCCCCCAGAGGAGATAAGCTCAGATATGTGCTCCAGATTCACTTTGATTCCTCCAACAATGAGGCAGAATACGAGGCCCTTTTATATGGGTTGCGCATGGCCATCTCACTCGGCGTCTGTCGCCTTATGGTTTATGGCGATTCAGATTTGGTGGTCAACCAAGTGATGAAGGAGTGGGATGTTAGAAGCCCAGCCATGACTGGATACTGCAATGCAGTGAGGAAGCTGGAAAAGAAGTTTGAGGGGTTAGAGCTTCATCATATACCCCGACTGAAAAATCAAGCGGCTGATGATTTGGCGAAGATAGGTTCCAAAAGAGAAGCCATTCCCGGTGGTGTGTTCCTGGAGCATATCCATACTCCATCAGTCAAGGAAGATCCTTTTACTAAAGAAGCCCCACAGCCCAAGAGTGCCAGAGATCCGACTGAAGTTGAAGTTCCAGCGATGGTCGACTTGGTCATGGAGGTTTTAGTGATCACTCCCGAGTGGACAGTTCCATATATCGCGTATATCCTAAGAAAAGAGCTCCGATAGGACGAAGAAGAGGCTCGACAGATCGTCCGCCGATCCAAAGCCTTTACTGTGATCAAGGGGCAGTTATACAGAGAGAGCGCGACTGGAGTTGGTCAAAAGTGCATAACGCCAGAAGAAGGTCGAATAATTCTTGATGATATCCACTCGGGGACCTGTGGCCATCATGCGTCCTCTCGGACCTTCGTGGCCAAAGCATACCGAGCCGGATTTTACTAGCCAAGGGCGAATGAGATGGCAAAGGAGATAGTGGACAAGTGCGAGGGATGTCAGTTTTACTCCAACATGTCACACAAGCCTGCGTCGGCTCTGAAGACCATACCACTCGTCTGGCCCTTCGCAGTTTGGGGGTTGGATATGGTAGGCCCCTTGAGGACAGGTCGAAGCGGTTTCAGGCATGTGCTAGTGGCGGTCGACAAGTTCACCAAATGGATTGAGGCTAAACCCATCAAGAACCTTGATGTCGGTACTGTTGTCAGTTTCATCAGGGAACTGATATTCAGATATGGAGTCCCGCACAGCATCATCACTGACAATGGGTCAAACTTCGATTCGGAAGAATTCAGAGCATTCTGCACATCTCAAGGCATTCGAGTCGACTACGCTTCAGTTGCTCATCCTCAGTCGAATGGACAGGCGGAGCGAGCCAATGGCTTGATCCTCAAGGGATTGAAACCCCGACTGATGCGTGATCTCAAGCATGCGGCCGGAGCATGGGTCGACGAGCTTCCTTCAGTGCTTTGGGGTCTACGGACCATGCCTAATCGGTCGACCGGAAGAACTCCATTCTTCTTGGTCTATGGAGCTGAAGCGGTCTTGTTGAGTGATCTGCTCCACAATGCTCCTCGAGTTGAGCTCTACAACGAAGCTGAAGCGGAACAAGCGCGGCAGGACGCAGTCGACCTTTTAGAGGAAGAAAGAGAGATGGCTTTGATAAGATCGACCATCTACCAGCAGGACTTGCGTCGCTTCCACGCCAGAAACGTGAGGAGTCGAGCTTTCCAGGAAGGAGATTTGGTTCTCCGAGTGGATCAGCAGAAACAACACAAGCTTGCTCCTTCTTGGGAAGGAGCCTTCATCGTCACCAAGGTTCTCCACAACGGAGTGTACCGTCTCTACAACGTCAAGCACAATATCGACGAGCCCCGAGCTTGGAACGTGGAGCTACTCCGCCCATTTTACACTTAAGTCTTCACTCGGATGAGTTGTAATAAGAGTACTTCTGTAGTCTATGTTTTTCAAGATAATAGTGTCATAATTTCCCCAATGATTTTTGTCACTTTTATTTGTTCAGTAAAATTTCCCCTCAGTGGGTGGCTTAGCTGCGAATCCGTTTCGCCTAAGTTTGTAAAAAAAAATCATTGCCAAGTGGTGAGCCAGCCTCCCACTCGGGGGCTTAGCTGCGAACCCGTTTCGCCTAAGTTTCAATAAAATCCTACCGAGTGGTGAGGAAGACTCCCACTCGGAGGCTTAGCTGCAGTCCAAGTACTCGCCTAAGTTTCAATAAAATCCTACCGAGTGGTGAGCCAGACTCCCACTCGGGGGCTTAGCTGCAGTCCAAGTACTCGCCTAAGTTTCAATAAAATCCTACCGAGTGGTGAGCCAGACTCCCACTCGGAGGCTTAGATGCAGTCTAAGTACTCGCCTAAGTACAAATTCAACATGCGCTCCGCAAGGGGGACGAGATGCAGGTCGACTGCGACCCTCTCCTCCGAGCTACGCCACAAGTACAATGTGCGGTCGCAAGGAGGACGAGGTGCAGGTCGACTGCGACCCTCTCCTCCGAGCTACGCCACAAGTACAATGTGCGGTCGCAAGGGGGACGAGGTGCAGGTCGACTGCGACCCTCTCCTCCAAGCTACGCCACAAAGTACAATGTGCGGTCGCAAGGGGGACGAGGTGCAGGTCAACTGCGACCCTCTCCTCCGAGCTACGGCACAAGTACAATGTGCGGTCGCAAGGAGGATGAGGTGCAGGACAACTGCGACCCTCTCCTCCGAGCTACGACACAAGTACAAAGTTTGAAAAATCCTACTGAGTGGAGAGCAGACCTCCCACTCGGGGG
>NC_041393.1:767371623-767400724 GCF_002162155.2 Triticum dicoccoides | reverse complement strand
CCCGGGGGCTTAGCTGCAGCCCAGTGCTCACCTAAGTTTGAAAAATCCTACCGAGTGGAGAGCAGACCTCCCACTCGGGGGCTTAGCTGCAGCCCAGTGCTCGCCTAAGTTTGAAAAATCCTACCGAGTGGAGAGCAGACCTCCCACTCGGGGGCTTAGCTGCAGCCCAGTGCTCGCCTAAGTTTGAAAAATTCTACCGAGTGGAGAGCAGACCTCCCACTCGGGGGCTTAGCTGCAGCCTAGTGCTCGCCTAAGTTTTGAAAATCCTACCGAGTGGAGAGCAGACCTCCCACTCGGGGGCTTAGCTGCAACCTAGTGCTCGCCTAAGTGAATTAGAGATCAAGTCGATTGCAATGAGCACCTCGCTTGAACCTGCAAAAGACATCTCAAACCAAATGCAAGTGAAGGAAATATGCCCTAGAAGAAATAATAAAGTTATTATTTATTTCCTCATATCATGATAAATGTTTATTATTCATGCTAGAATTGTATTAACCGGAAACATGATACATGTGTGAATACATAGACAAACATATAGTCACTAGTATGCCTCTACTTGACTAGCTCATTAATCGAAGATGGTTATGTTTCCTAACCATAGACATGTGTTGTCATTTGATTAATGGGATCACATCATTAGGAGAATGATGTGATTGACATGACCCATCCCGTTAGCTTAGCACTTGATCGTTTAGTATTCAGCTATTGCTTACTTCATGACTTATACATGTTCCTGTAACTATGAGAATTATGCAACTCCCGTTTACCGGAGGAACACTTTGGGTACTACCAAATGTCAGAACGTAACTGGGTGATTATAAAGGAGTACTAAAGGTGTCTCCAAAGGTACATGTTGAGTTGGCGTATTTCGAGATTAGGTTTTGTCACTCCGATTGTCGGAGAGGTATCTCTGGGCCCTCTCGGTAATACTCATCACTTAAGCCTTGCAAGCATTATAACTAATGAGTTAGTTATGAGATGACGTATTACAGAACGAGTAAAGAGACTTTCCGGTAACGAGATTGAACTAGGTATTGGATACCGACGATCAAATCTCGGGCAAGTAACATACCGATGACAAAGGGAACAACGTATGTTGTTATGCGGTTTGACCGATAAAGATCTTCATAGAATATGTAGGAACCAATATGGGCATCCAGGTCCAGCTATTGGTTATTGACCGAGAATGGTTTTAGGTCATGTCTACATAGTTCTCGAACCCGTAGGGTCCGCACGCTTAACGTTTCGATGACAGTTTTATTATGTGTTTATAAGTTTTGATGTACCGAAGTTTGTTCAGAGTCCCGGATGTGATCACGGACATGACGAGGAGTCTCAGAATGGTCGAGACATAAAGATTGATATATTGGAAGCCTATGTTTGGACATCTGAATGGTTCCGGGTGAAATCGGCATTTTACCGGAGTACCGGGAGGTTACCGGAACCCCCCGGGGGGTTAATGGGCCTACATGGGCCAAGAGGGAGAAGAGGGAAGGAGCCAGGAGGGGGCCGCGCGCCCCTCCCCCTCCTAGTCCGAATAGGACAAGGGAAGGGGGGCGGCGCCCCCCCTTTCCTTCCCCTCCTCCTCCTCTTTCCCCCTTTCTCCTACTCCTACTTGGAAAGAGGGGGTCCTACTCCCGGTGGTAGTAGGACTCCCCCCTTGGCGCGCCCTCTAGGCCGGCCGCCTCTTCCCCCCTGGCTCCTTTATATACGGGGGCGGGGGGCACCCCATAGACACACAAGTTGATCTACAGATCGTTCCTTAGCCGTGTGCGGTGCACCCTTCTACCATATTCCACCTCAGTCATATCGTCGCGGAGTTTAGGCGAAGCCCTGCGCCGGTAGAACATCATCATCGTCATCACGCTGTCATGCTGACGGAACTCATCTCCGGAGCCTTTGCTGGATCGGAGGGCTGGAGATCGTCATCGAGCTGAACGTGTGCTGAACTCGGAGGCTCCGTACGTTCGGTGCTTGGATCGGTCGGATCGTGAAGACGTACGACTACATCAACCGCGTTGTGCTAACGCTTCCGCTTACGGTCTACGAGGGTACGTGGACGAACACTCTCCCCTCTCGTTGCTATATCATCACCATGATCTTGCGTGTGCGTAGGAAATTTTTTGTAATTACTACGTTCCCCAACAGCAAGCATATTCAAACGACGAATCCAAGTTCGGATAAATACCTAATGGAATCGAAAGTGCTCAGGCACTAAGCCTGTTAAGGTTTATCGGTTACAAAATCACTCGGCATACCGAGGCAAATTTAAAGTGTCGAGCTTAAGAAGTTTTTTACCCCTCTTGTGGAGGGTTGGAAGGTGCAACGAACTCGTCGAGGTCGATCCCATCAGCAATCCGAGTGGCAGAGGCAATGAAGGTCTCCATGAAGGACCAAAAATCATGCTTCTTGATGTTAGCCACCCGAAGAGCCGCCAACTTGTCTTCTCGCGCATCCTTGCAATGGACTCGGGCCAGACACAGAGCGACATCTGCACCGCACCTGGCGGAAGACTTCTTCCACTCCTGCACTCGACCAGGGACTGTGTTTAGTCGAGTCATCAGAGACTCGAGGTCATTCTGGAGCGTCTCCCTGGGCCAGAGTGTAGTGTTGATGAGGGAAGTGGCGACCTTCAGCCTTGCGAGATAGTCGATGATGGCCGCAGCACGAGATTCTAGCCGGAGCACATTCATGGCGACTTCATCATTCACCGGAGAGTTGATGGGGTCCAGGTTAGGCTCGAGTCGACCAGTCTCCTCTTCAAAGTTTTGACCAAGTTCTGCAAACACAACCACCGAGTCAAACAATGGTCGAATGGAAAGATCATTGTAAAAACAATTGTTTGGTGCAAAGGATTACCTTCGAGCATGAGGAACAACTTCTTGGCGAGTCCGCCCAGATAAGCCTCCAGATCGTTCTTCTTCCCAGCCAACTCACTAACCTTGTCATTCAGAACAACTTTATCGCCTTTCAGTCGACTGACCTCCTTGTTGGCAATAGCAAGAGCAGCTTTCAGATTGGTGTTCTCTTCTGCAAGCTTGGTGACCGAAGCCAACTTCTCGTCTGCGAGTTTGGTCTTCTCTAAAGCTATTTTCTGCATCTCAGCCAACTCAAGGTCTTTCTTCTTCTGGGCCTCCTTCACTTTGCCTGCAAAGTCGCAGCAAGGTCAGAATTTGAATCAAATAAGGGGCAAAGGCAGTCGTCGGAAGCCTCACCAAACATACCTTTAGCTTCTTCCTTCGCCTTTGCCAGATTCTCCTGGACCAGATTCAGATCAAGCTCGAGCTGGATATGCTTGTTCTCCAGCTCGGTGTAACGAGCCGCAAGGTCACAGGATTTCTACGGAGAATCAATCGACAGATGTCAAAAATAATTCACTTCCGAGTGACTAAGGAAAAGTCATACGTTTCTAAGACTACAGCCGAATGCGAACACTCAATCGTAGTCTCGGGGACTACACCCAGTGGGTGCACTCAGCGTGCCCCCACTAGTTCTATCAAGGAAGAGTCGACCAGTCGGCCAACAAAAAAAACAGGAGTTGTTCTTCATACTGTAGTCCACTGCCAGCAGTCGACCACAGTCTCGGGGACTACACCCAGTGGGTGCACTCAGCGTGCCCCCACCGGTTTGAGAAATCCATTCGACCTAGTCGAATGGAGGAAAAACTTAACTTCTAAAGCCTATGGTCGACTGCCAGCAATCCACCATAGCCTCGGGGACTACACCCAGTGGGTGCACTCAGCGTGCCCCCACTACCCCGGAATTACAATCGACACACCCACTGGGTGTAGGATAATTACTTTAGATTTCAGAAAAGAAGAATCTTCAGACATCATATCCTAACAGAACAGGTGGTGACCGACTGACCTGAACGTTACTCTAGAGAGCGGAACTGGCGTCATAGGCTGCCTGGCTAGCCTCCCGGATGGCCTTCACCTGCTCCATCATGACTCCCGCCTGGCGTATCACTTCCTTTGCAGCACTGGCTTGGTCCTCTGGGACGTAGTGGGTCAAGAAGAGCGAAGGCTGTGCAGCACTCGACGATGCGGGGTGAGCACTCGTCAACGGCACCGCGAAAGATACGGTGGGCCGAGTGGTGTTCTCTCCCTCCGCGACCAGTGTCTCGGGTGCTGGCACGTCCTGAGTCACCCTGCCAGTGGACGCTTTCTGGCTTCTCCTTTGCTTCAGTGGTTCCTCATCGTCGTCGTCGTCAGGAAGGGTGATAACGACATTGGGTGGAGCTACAGAAAAGAATCATAATTAGAGACCAAGAGCCAATCAACTAAAAGACGAAATTACGAGAGTCATACCAGGTTTTGAGGTAGCAGCATCTTCCATCTCATGATCATTGGCCCTGGCCGAGGTATCAGAAGTAGCAGCACTGCAATTCCAAAAATCAGTCGGTTAACTCGTGAGTCGACCAAAAATAAACTCATGTAGAGCAAGAAGACTCAAGTAGCATGTTTACCCTGATATGGTGGGAATCGACACCTTCATCTTTGGCAAGATCTTCGCCGGCTTCGATGGCGCCATTCGAGATTGCTTTGGGGCCTTCTCAGTCAGCGCCGGAGAAGTGGTCCGAGGGCGCTTAGTCGACTGCGCGACAGTCGCAACCCCCTTACCACGTTCGGCCGCAGGGTCATGGACGAGCTTTGATCGCCTTTCCGAGTGAGGCGGTGCAACTTCCTCCTCCTCCTCCTCTTCTTCCGACCCATCAGAGTCGTCATCATCATCGTCAGCAGCGCCATCCGAATCCCAGTCCTCTTGGCTTTCGCCTCCACTTCCTTCCTCCTCTTCAGTCGGCGTCTGCGCCCCATTGGGCATCGAGTATAGTTCGGTGAGGGCCTGACAGACAGCAAGGCAAAGATTAGTCGACCAATTGGCAGCGAAAGCAGAATGAGTATGGCAAATTTACAATCGGGGATAAAGTGAGCATACCTTGTCTGTAATGCTAGAATGGTCGAGTGGCGGAATCCTCCTAGCTCCTCGAGGGTTGTCTTTGTTCCCTGTGACCGCGGCCATCCACTTCTCCAGTGTGGCATCGTCGACTGCTTCTGGATGGACCCGAGTCTCATCCTCGGTTCCACAGTACAGCCACATACAATGGCCTCGGTACTGGAGAGGCTGGATGCGCCGCCTAAGGAAGACCTCCAGAAGGTCCATACCCGTCACTCCTTCCTGAACTAACTGGACCACACGCTCCATCAACATCTTCACGTGGACTTTCTCCTTAGGGAGCACCTTCACAGAAGAGGGCTTATGTGCTTGTTCCATAGAGAACGGAGGGAGACCACTCGACTGCCCCGGCGTCGACTCATTTTGGCAGTAGAACCAAGTCAACTGCCATCCTCTGACCAACTCAGGGAGAGTCATGGCCGGAAAGGTGCTCTTGTTCCTCATCTGAATCCCCAGACCTCCACACATCTGAATAACCTTGGTCTTATCGTCATCAGGACTCGCCTTTTTCACGTGCTGAGAACGACCAGTGAATATGTGCTTGAACAGACCCCAGTGCGGTCGGCAGCCCAGGAAGTTCTCGCACATAGACACGAAGGCAGCAAGGTAGGCGATGGAATTCGGATTGAAGTGGTGGAGTTGCGCCCCAAAGGAATTCAAGAAACCACGGAAGAAAACACTCGGAGGCAGAGAGAATCCACGGTCGACGTGGGTAGCCAGAAGAACGCACTCACCCTCTTCCGGCTGTGGTTGCCACTCGTTCCCCGGGAGCCTCGCTGCTCCGTGGGGAATCAAACCCTCGTTGGCCATATCAGTGAGATCCTTCTCGGTGATGGTCGACCGGATCCAATCCCCTTGGACCCAGCCTTGCGGCAGGAGGGATCTGGACGAGGATCCTCCCCGAGTAGTCGCTCTCCCTTTCGCCTTCCCCGTTGCAGTCGCCTTCTTCGCGCGCTCCAGAGCCGCCGTCTTCTCCTTCACCATTGTTGTCGTCGAGGCGCGGGAGGAGTGGTTGGGCAGAGGCGAGAGCAGGCGATGCGGGCGGAGGTGGAGAGGGCAGAAGGGGAGATTGGAGAAGTACTGTTCAAAAACCCTCGCCGGGCGCATTTTATAGAGCTGCTTCCGAGTGGATGACAAGTGGGCCCAGGCAATCCAATCACATCCCGAAACAGTCGCGCGTACGCGATACGTGGTGAAAAAGACGGCGCGGGAATCGAGGCGTCTATGCCCTATCACATCCGAGCACCGCGGTCCACCCCGCTTCGCGCGCTTCCCAAAAATCGGATCCCACAAAATCCGCTAACAGCAAATCGATCTGTCAGACGAGAGATTTCCTACGATCCGTCGCTCGGAAATTACTAAGTTCAAAAGTTCACTCGACGAGAGAAAAGAATGGATCAAGGCGACTGAAAGAAAAGTTGATGTTATCAACGAAGAGATTATTGGTCCAAGACGATGCATATCCAGAACACAAAAGCAGGTCAGAAATATTATCAACTCCTTCCTCACTCAAACCTCGATCCATTCGGGGGCTAATGATGAAGTCATGTTCCTAGGGTAGGGTCATAGGCCTGATCCAAGTGCCCTACCCAAGGACACCCTGAGAAGAAACTGCCTTCCAATCGGCCAAGAGGAACTTCACTCGACGGACTCGAAGGACTCGACCATGAAGACTCACTCGACCACCAGGAGATCAAGAGCCACTCTGCATCCAAACGGTCTGTAATTAAGTAGTCTTTATGGCATTTAGGACACTTTATGTAAGGCGTTACCAGTAACGCCTAGACTTGATGTACTTTAAACCCTGCATTACTGAGGGCCGGAGGGGTCTGGCAGACACTATATAAGCCACCCCCCTCCTCAGTGTAAAGGGTTCGCACCCCTGTAATCCATATACACATAATCCAGTCGACCGCCTCTGGGCTCCGAGACGTAGGGCTATTACTTCTTCTGAGAAGGGCCTGAACTCGTACATCCTGCCTCTCCATACCTACCCCATAGCTAGGATCTTGCCTCTCCACAGCTAGGATCTTGCCTCTCCATACCTACCCCCCATTGTACTGTCAGACTTAGAACCACGACAGGGGCTCCAACCCTAAACCATTGCGACCATTTTGGTCAGAAAGGTCGTAATTTCCTTACACGAAATGGTCATAAAGCAAACAGCGCTAGTCCGCTGCCTTATTTCTAGTTGTTAACGACCAATATAGATAGTCATAGCCTTGTAAATTGTGGTGGGTTGCGAGGACTAGGCGCCACCTCATCAGTTTTGCCTATGTGTCATGTCCATGTGGCAGTTTTTACCCTAGGTTGTGAAGCAACCTATATTTCTGTCATTCCCAAATTCCCAAACAAATCTCATAAATTCTTTGGGTCATATCTTCGTCAAATATGTAAAAACCTTCCTTTCCTAGTTCAAAAATAATTCAAAAATATTCATTTTCCTATTCTGTTCAGAACAACAGTTTGTGAAGGAAGTACCACTTTGGCATGTCCAAATAGTATCCATTTTCTACAGTGCTTTCCTATGCCCAAATAACCATCCTCCACCAAATGCCAGCTCAATCCATTCATTATTTTGAGCCGAGCTTCAACATTCGTATTTATGTCCAGTGTGGTGGTTTGCAAAGCAAGTACCACCTAGGCTCCTCCTTTTGAGATGAAAATTTGTGAAGACGGTCTTCTTAGTAACTGATCATCCTCAGCCAAAACTCACGGCCATTAGCCATGTACATTTCCTGTAACGCTAATCAAACACTTGGCTGCTTATTTATGTTTAAGCATCGATCGGCCTCCTCGTGAGAATCTTATATTGTGATTTTCTTCCTAGCACCTACCTGGGGAGTTCCCAAACCACTAGACATGCCTAGGCCGCCCAGAACACATGGCAACGCCACGGTCACGCGGTGACCACGCGGCGGGCATGCGAGCTTACGCACTCTAGAGTTGGGGCCCTCGGCCACCGTCGAAACCTCGATGTCTCTCCATCAAAACATGTATTTCTAATTAAATAGGTACTTATGTAACTAGAAATGATTTTTGGAAAAAATAAATAGCAAACCATGAGGCAGCTCCAGTTCAAATTTGACCCGCTTCCAGCTGAAACGGCGGAAATTTGTCTTTTTCACGAGAGGTGGATCAAAACTTTTTACACCCAACCATTTGGTCAATTGTGCATTAAATATGCCCTAGTATTTTAGAAAAATGATTTGGTCCAATTTTGCAACAATTATTTGGTAGTTCCTTCACAAAAAAACCTCCTTTCGGGCACTCGAAAAATGAAAAATGGTTTTTTCGTCCAAAGAAAATGAAAACTTCCTTAGGCAACATTGTTTGCCATTCCAATATGCACCCTTGTGCACAATATGAGATCATTTGAACAAACTATGCCACGAATGTGGCCATAAGTTTGATCATTTGCCTTGAAAGCCATGAATCTTGAGAGAGTACTACAGGTGTCTCCAATGGTCGATGTTGGGTTGGCGTATTTCGAGATTAGGATTTGTCACTCCGATTGTCGGAGAGGTATCTCTAGGCCCTCTCGGTAATACACATCACATAAGCCTTGCAAGCATTACAACTAATATGTTAGTTGTGAGATGATGTATTACGGAACGAGTAACGAGACTTGCCGGTAACGAGATTGAACTAGGTATTGGATACCGACGATTGAATCTCGGGCAAGTAACATACCGATGACAAAGGGAACAACGTATGTTGTTATGCGGTCTGACCGATAAAGATCTTCGTAGAATATGTAGGAGCCAATATGGGCATCCAGGTCCCGCTATTGGTTATTGACCGGAGACGTGTCTCGGTCATGTCTACATTGTTCTCGAACCCGTAGGGTCCGCACGCTTAAGGTTATGATGACAGTTATATTATGAGTTTATGCATTTTGATGTACCGAAGGTTGTTCGGAGTCCCGGATGTGATCACGGACATGACGAGGAGTCTCGAAATGGTCGAGACATAAAGATTGATATATTGGAAGCCTATGTTTGAACATCGGAAGTGTTCCGGGTGAAATCGGGATTTTACTGGGTTACCGGGAGGTTACCGGAACCCCCCGGGAGCCATATGGGCCTTCATGGGCCTTAGTGGAAAGGAGAAAGGGGCAGCCCAAGGGGGATGCGCGCCTCCCCCCTTCCCCTAGTCCTATTAGGACTAGGAGAGGTGGCCGGCCACCCCTCTCCCTCTTCCCCCCTTGGGAATCCTAGTTGGAATAGGATTGGGGGGGGGGAGTCCTACTCCCGGTAGGAGTAGGACTCCTCCTGCGCCTCTCTCTCTTGGCCGGCGCCCCTCCCCCCTTGGCTCCTTTATATACTGAGGTAGAGGCACCCCAATGACATACAAGTTGACACAAGTTGATCCACGTGATCTATTCCTTAGCCGTGTGCGGTGCCCCCTGCCACCATATTCCTCGATAATACTGTAGCGGAGTTTAGGCGAAGCCCTGCTGCTGTAGTTCATCAAGATCTTCACCACGCCGTCGTGCTGACGAAACTCTTCCCCGACACTTTGCTGGATCGGAGTCCGGGGATCGTCATCGAGCTGAACGTGTGCTCGAACTCGGAGGTGCCGTAGTTTCGGTGCTTGATCGGTTGGATCGAGAAGACGTACGACTACTTCCTCTACGTCGTGTCATCGCTTCCGCAGTCGGTCTGCGTTGGGTACGTAGACAATACTCTCCCCTCGTTGCTATGCATCACATGATCTTGCGTGTGCGTAGGAAAATTTTTGAAATTACTACATAACCCAACAGTTCTCTCTCCGCCGCTCCCACCCACCGCCGACCTCGCAGCCCTCCTCACCACCGACACCGACCTCGTCCCTCCCTCCCCTCACCATCTTTCCCTACCCTATGCCCTAGATCGAGTCGAGCAGGTCGGCCGACGCGCTAGGGTTCCGTTTGGTCAGCTCCGCGCCGGCTCTCTGGTTGGCCGCCCGCCCGACGATGGATCTCCCGCCGCTCTCCCACCAGGCGCTCTTCGCGGCCCTCCGATCCGCGGACGCCGAGGCCGTGCGCCGCCTCCTGGCCGGCGCCGAGGAGTCCGCGCTCTACGTCCCGGCGGACGCCGAGGCCATGCGCCTCCTCCTCCCGCTCTACGACCTCAAGGCCGCCAAGCTCCGCTCCCGCATCGACCTCGATGCCTTCCACGTCGCCGCCAAGCAAGGGCACACCGGTGAGCCCCTCTTCTCGCTCGGTTAGTAGCTTCCGCTGGGTTTTTTAGAATGAGCCAAGTCCAGTGTGTTGCAGCAAGTTTAACCTATTCTCGTTGGGCTCAATTGTAGGGTTTGATGCTCTGAGGAACAACATGGAGTTCGCCATGGAGGCGCCCCACGGCTACGGCGTCTTCCAAGAGGACGTCCCGGTGAGTAGTACAATCCCCTTCCCTGTTCTTTCTCTCTATCTGTCAGACTAATTCACTGCATCATTTTCTTCCCTGGCCCCTATATGCATGTGTCTGGTAAATTATTTTGTTTCCAGAAAAAGGACCTGGAATTCCTTTTTTCTCCTTTCATTCCAGTCACATACTACTGTCCAATTTGACAGATGATATGCATTGTCTATCCGTCCTTTGGCAGCTCTGCTGCTAGGTGTACTTGTACCTGACTGTTATTGCCTGAGAAGACAGCACGAAACACCTATTAATAATGCTGTCAAACAAACAGTAGACCACCATCTACTGCTGCTGGGCACAATCACGTTGCCCCTTAATTACCTAGCCATTCTCTGCATCATTGCTTTCCAACCATTGCCTACCAATAAGTAGGAGGCCATGTTGAGTTGCTGGCATTGTGCTTCAAACTAGATTAGCACTGCTGCTTTCCTCTGCCCCTCTTCTCCCTCGACAGTGTTCTCATCCGCCACAGCAGCTTACTGACACGGTCATTGGTTCTATCTTTGTTTTGTTGGCAGCAGGGGAAGAAGGAGGAGGAGGAGCTCAGCACAGGGCCCCTCTCCATTCTCATGCTCAGCGTCAGTGTCTTCCCCGACGGTGGCTATGGCGGGACCCTCGAGATCGTCGTCTTCCTGACCGAGACCCTTGGTTAGTGACAACATTTGTTTTCCACGACATTCATACTTTGCTATAGTTTACTGAAACTATTGTGGTCTGAAGAACAGTTTGCTGAAATTGTTCCAAGTCTGAAAAACAGTTGTCTGAATCTGTTTAAATCCGAAACTGTTAATGTGGGGTGTCTGAAACTGTTCTAATCTTATGTTGAATAACCTGTGAACAAATTTAGGACTTTGGAGTTGTCTAAACTTGTTGTTGTCTTGTAGAAAAGTAAAAGTAGTTGGACGGAAATAGATTTATCAGTCTGTGTAATAGATGGTCTGAAGCTAGTTGCAGATTTCTTTCCTTGATTCAGATAATTCAGTAAGTCCATTTCATAACATCTGCTGCTAGTAGAAATTATGGAAGCTAAAAAGCCAAATCAAGTTCAGTCATCTCATTTCACCTTTACAAAGAAGATACTAATTTTCTAAACTGTGGATTTTATGTTAACGTCTTATATGTGTGTCTTATATGTCCATTTCATAACATGGTGCGTCTTATATGTCTGTTTGATGTTAACGTCGCTTGTGGTTTTGCAGGGTTCTGAGGCTGCAGCCTGGGCACCATCAGGGTATGTTGTTTCCCTGGATATTTCATGATTAGTGTAACCAGCTACGTCTGATGGATGATGGCATCTCCTGTATTACATTTGCACCGCTTTATGACTGGCCGTACATGCACTCCTTGTGTTGGTCGCAACCTTGTTGCTCTTTGTGTTATATTGGGTCTTTTGCATGCTTCTGCGTGATGAAGAAAATCGTTCGGATTCCCACTGATACTTCATCATTATCACAACCAGCTACTTCTGACAGACCATGCCATTTTGTGCTCTTTAAGAGATTTTTCTCTGTTTTGGGTTTTAATTCATTCAATAGTTTGCTGGTGTTTATTTTCCTTTGAGCCTGTGATGTTATCAAAATATTTGCTACTCTTAATGGGTTTATCCCACTTGATGATCTTAACCACCAAGATCTCTGAGGCTCTTAGTTCTAGTCTAATGTTATCAGTACAGTACATCCGCTGTTGCCAGATTTTCCATGGACTCTGTTTGTTTACTCTGCTAGTGGTTCCAGCATAGCTCTATAGTACATCTATTCACTCAGATTTATACATTGTTAAAATGGAGGCTTGGGAAGAACTATTTTCTTTGTAGTAATAAGTCAGGAGTTGTTTGTTGCTTCAGTAGGGTGTCATACATTATAATCATCAGCTCATGTCGTGTGGGATCAAACATAGCTTTGAATTTACAAGAGTAAAGATTTATGTGAGAAGTACAAACCATGTTCACTTAGATTTCCTGCTAGTTGCATATCTGCACTTCATTGTACATACGTCGTGTTGGATCTCAGTTCAGAATCCAGATCCATAGCTTGTACTGCAACTAATGTGTCATGCGTTTTGTGGCAGCAACAGCAGCTAGCAGGAGCAATTCTCTTGCTGGTTTGCATTGAAGATATTTTATTCTCTTGCTATATCATTGTTTAATAAAACCACAGCATGATGCTCACATGAGATACCCACATGTTCCTGTGCTGTTTTGCTACAAGCTGTGTGTTGATTTAATAACAGGAGTTTCCTTGTCCTGGTCCTATACTGCATTTTGACTCCTATGTTTCTGTGCGCGTGTGTTTAATTGATGTTGTTTCAACTTTGAACTGCTTCTGCATATACTGCAATTGAGATTTAAATTTGTGGTTGTTCCTCTTTTACAGATGCTCAAGTGTGAAGCCGTGAAGTATGAAGCAAGTGTGAAGCCATGGAGTGTGAAGCCGTCAAGTTCTACTTAGTGAAGAGTAGCATATTGTAGCATATATGTGTTGTAAAGATTGTAATAGATTTATTTAGTGGTATATTTGATGAATCTTTTTGATTATGTATGTGATCTGAAAACTTGTGAAATGGAAACTTGACCAATGGGTCCACTTATGAAAATAATCTGTCAATTTTGTACATTTCTGACATGTGGGACCAATTTGAGAGATGATCATGACAAGTGGGACCCATCTGACTAGTGGGACCAGCTTGAATATATAATGGCTGAAAATAGAAAAGCAATAAATAATAAAAGGCCATGGGCCAACAATAAAAAAGGCTACAATGTTGGGCTTGGCCCATGAAGCTGACCAGAATTAACAAGTAAAAAATAATAAAAGGCTGAATTAATGGGCTCGGCCCATGTAAAACGCTGAATTGGACCGAGCTGAATCTTGTGCCACATCAGATTGCCACGCTGGATGCCTACGTGGCCTGGGGAGGTTGCTAGTGACCAAAACGCCACAGTAGACGTATTTTGGTCATAAACATCTTCGACCATTCCAGAAGAAAGGTCGCTATAGTCAGTTTATGACGGCCAGCTTTTGACCTTCTGTTTTTGGTCACAAAAAGGTCGCAAATGGAAATTTGTGACCTTTCAGTGACCAATAGTGGTGGTCACAAGTTGACATATTTCTTGTAGTGGGGGCGCCCCCCCTGGGCGCGCCCCCTACCTCGTGGGCCCCCTGGTGGCCCTCCGACGCCAACTCCAGCTCCATATATTGACTTTCGGGGAGAAAAAAATCAGAGAGAAGAAATCATCGCGTTTTACGATACGGAGCCGCCGCCAAGCCCTAATCTCTCTCGGGAGGGCTGATCTGGAGTCCGTTCGGGCCTCCGGAGAGGGGGATTCGTCGCCGTCGTCATCATCAACCATCCTCCATCACCAATTTCATGATGCTCACCGCCGTGCGTGAGTAATTGCATCGTAGGCTTGCTGGACGGTGATGGGTTGGATGACATTTATCATATAATCGAGTTAGTTTTGTTAGGGTTTGATCCCTAGTATCCAATATGTTCTGAGATTGATGTTGCTATGACTTTGCTATGCTTAATGCTTGTCACTAGGGCCCGAGTGCCATGATTTCAGATCTGCACCTATTATGGTTTCATGAATATATGTGTGTTCTTGATCCTATCTTGCAAGTCTATAGTCACCTACTATGTGTTATGATCCGGCAACCCCGAAGTGACAATAATTGGGACCACTCCCGGTGATGACCATAGTTTGAGGAGTTCATGTATTCACTATGTGCTAATGCTTTGTTCCGGTTCTCTATTAAAAGGAGGCCTTAATATCCCTTAGTTTCCAATAGGACCCCGCTGCCACGGGAGGGTAGGACAAAAGATGTCATGCAAGTTCTTTTCCATAAGCACGTATGACTATATACGGAATACATGCCTACATTACATTGATGAACTGGAGCTAGTTCTGTGTCACCCTATGTTATGACTGTTACATGACGAACCGCATCCGGCATAATTATCCATCACTAATCCGATGCATACGAGTTTTCCATATATTGGTTCTCGCTTATTTACTTTTCTGTTCCTACTGTTACAATCACTACAAAATACCAAAAACATTACTTTTGCTGTCTTTACTTTTGTTACCGTTACCACCACTATCATATTACTTTGCTACTAAACACTTTGCTGCAGATACTAAGTTTCCAGGTGTGGTTGAATTGACAACTCAGCTGCTAATACTTGAGAATATTCTTTGGCTCCCCTTGTGTCGAATCAATAAATTTGGGTTGAATACTCTACCCTCGAAAACTGTTGCGATCCCCTATACTTGTGGGTTATCAGTAAACATCCGTATAAAATGTTTATCTTATTCTCTTAACGTTGCACCCATATTAATAATGTGCTCAATCCTTGCAGGCGGGTGATATATTTTGGAAAGTTAAATATGATCATGAAGCGGCCAAGAAAGCCAGGAAAGAAAAGAAAGCTGCTAGGAAAGAAGCTGCCAAAAGGAAAGGCAAAAGAGCTACTACTTCTGAATTGCTTCGGCTGGCAGACTCTTCTGAGTCAGAGGTAGCCCTTGACTCCCTTGGCTTATTTTTTAATCATATTATTGACACTGATTATTAGCGGGAGGACACTGGAACAAGCCGCAGCAAGGCTGATGATGTAACTATCCTTTCCTCTGACTCCGAGCCTTTGCCAAGACAGAAAATCCGTAGAGTGACCCGGAAAGTAAGATTTTCTCATCCTCTAGTTCATCACGATCCTCAATTTCTTTTGAAGCGGCAAATTCATGAGAGCCGGAGGCAGACCTGGACCAGCAAGGACGCGGAGCTCTCCTCCGGCTTACCAAATACTCTAAAGAAACGCCAAAACGAGGTTACCTCTATTTAAACTAAGTTTTATCCCTTGGCGGGTCTCTTTCGTCAATCACTCAATCCCTCTGACTCGGATTATCAAGATACATCCCCTTGCTCCGGCGAGTCATTGTAGTCCAATCTGCCGACTTTTAACACCGTACCAGGGTATGATAAGCCACTCACCTTTGTAGCTATTGTAATCTTCTTACTTCTGTATTAATCTTTTTATTTGAATGCATTGGTCAAGCTAAACCCAGCAAGAGGGCTAGAAAAAATAAACTGGCTGAAGAAAGAGTTGCTGCTGATGAGCCGGCTCTTGAAACAACCGTGCCGGAGTTAAGCACTCATGAGCCGCCACTTGAACCAGCACAAGATGTGTCACCTCCTAGTGACCTGCCCACTGACCAAGGCGCTATTGACTCAGAAAATCCCAAACCTCTAAGTCCAACCCGGACAGGTGATACTTCCAATGCTGATATCGAGATCACTGGAACTGGCCATGCTGACCCGGGGACGCCAACCGTGCTGGCCAAATGCCACGCCAAGGAAGAACTTCTGGACCAGCACCGAGTCAAGATGGATGTCACCAATTATGCTCATATGTGTATTGGAGATGTGTTCTCTGGCTATATGAGCCAAGTGCACAGCAGCTGAAACCTCGAGATTGACATGGTGAAGCAGATGCACCATAAATTTGAGGTATGACCCATGTTCTCTTGTTCATTATCCTTCAGTATGTTAGCCCCCAAGTCTGCTGCTTAAGATACTTATGATGTAGACATAGAAATATAAAGAAAGAATAAACTTTCGGCTTACCATGTAGTCCCCAAGGGGCGGCTTAACCAATACGATTGAACCGACTCTTTATAAAAAAATCTTATGGGTATTTGAAGAGCAATATGCATTAGCCCCCTAGTGCCAAGTTTTATTGCTTGCAAAATGCTTCGGACTTACTCATATGAATCACCATAAAATGAACCGTCATAGAAAAAACTATGTAAGACATTAGCCCCCAACTTGCACAGGCTACCACAAGTCAACTTGAGTCTAAGGTGACCAATCTGAAGAGCCGCCTTGAATTCCAGGAGTCAGAACTTGAGAAAGCCAATAGTAAGTTTGAATTTAGTGTTTCTGAACAGGAGAAACTAAAGAAAGATTTTGAGACTGAAAAGAATGCCTGGGCGGATGAAAAGACCGCAATGATAAGCCGGGCTGAAGAAGCAGAAGCGGCTCTGGAAGAACTCACTGGAGAATTGTCCGGGTTAAAGCGCCATATTTCACAAATGGTTGCAGCCATCTTCGGTAAGTCGCTTTGTCATTGTGTACATATCTTAAGCCGTGCAAATAGAATATACGCTAGAAATTAACTCTGCGGGGCATGCTTTGTACAAGCACCAGAAGCTCAAATTTGAACCACAACATGCTGACAAAGCTGAAAGCTGTGTATACCTTGGTGGAACAATTGTACACCGGGTCACAACGTACACTTGCTTCAGTGGCCTTATCCAATGAGATGCCAACCGCCTAACATGGGTCTTAAGTAAGCTTTCAGTCCTTCCGCAACGTATCAATGAATTGAGACGGTCAGCTGCAAGAGCCGGAGCAGTAAATGCTCTAAGCCGAGCTAAGGCCTGGCTGCCTGAACTAGACCCGGAGGATATCGCCATTGGTTACCCAAGTCTCAAGAAAGACGGCACGCCGTTTGAGGACGCGGATTTTCTTGCCTGTGTCAAAGAGGTACGCCCCGTGGCGACTCTGATAGCGGGTTATGATTATACCAAGTACAAGGCGGGTTATGATGAACAAAATCAAAGGATTCCGACACCTGAATATGACGTGACCAGTTTGATTCCCCCAATTTGTAAGGATACATTTGCTCCTGAGGTTGACCCGGCCGGTCTTGTTGATGATGAAGCAGAATTTGAAGCCTTAAAAAACATTGACTGGTCATCATCAACCTTCCAGGAAAAGGAGCAGAGCGCAAGCGCGGAGAGGGCTAACCCGGACGCTTCCGGCCAATCCTGAAGGTGAATCTATCATGGTGACTCAATACCTGGTGTAAAAACAATGCAAACTATTTGGACTTAATGAGTCATGTAATAGGGTAGAGATAACTCTGTTGTGGCCATGCCATCGTGTATGTTTTTTGATGCTTAACATTTTTAAGCTGCCTTGTTATATTCGTGCACACAGTTGATCATTTTTGAAAAATTGTCCTTCAAATAAACTGCTAGGCAGGTCACAAATGTTATCAAAATAATCATAGATTATCCGATTGATAAAAACACAACTATAATAAAATTTTACCACTAGCCCCATCGGTTCATATGACCCGGCCGGTAAGGATGAAGATCCAATATTTGGATACCCGGAAATTACATCGATGCTTATGGTTGGCCACCCATCAGTCGATATTGAACCGGGCTACAGACATTATATTTATAATTGTAAGCCTCCGGAAAAATCTTAAGTCAAACAATGGGGCTTCCCAAGATAACTTAAAACAAAAAGAGAAATAACAATGGCAAGGCTACTGATTCGAATACGATCAGTGAACCGTCCCAGAGGGGTATAAACTATAATTCGAATACGACCATGTAGCCCCCAATGGCTTTGGCATTGCGCAGATCAAGAGGGTACCGACAGCTGTGTTCTCTTTGGTTCGAATACGACCTATTTTTGAACAGGAAGCCCGCTAATGACCTTGGGAGTTTTTTAACAACTCTGATTCGAATACAATCAAAGTTGGTTCCCAGATGGGGTTAAGCTATGACTCGAATACGATCAAGAAGCCCCCAAGTGAGCTCGGCAGTGTGCCAATCAAAAGGGTATCGACTGCTATGTTCTCTTTGGTTTGAATATGACCTATGTTTGAACAGGAAGACCCCTAGTGATCATAATTTTTAACAGCTAGATTCGAATATGATCGTAAGCCGGATCAGAACGGGCTGAGCCGGATCAAATATGACCCGCCCCCGAGCGATCATGCGAGAAAATGATTACAATGATAATAATAAAGCTACCTTGTGAAGAGGAAAAAAGGACAGTGGTCCTGCTTTATTATTGATCATAATATATACATTGGCAAAATATATACATCAGTGGAGCCTATGGCTCAAGTGTTGTAGGGCCGGAGATGAGCAATATTCCACGGCCTCCGGGTCTCTTCCTCCGACTTATGTGAGTCTTTGTGCTCTCAAACGTCAATAAGGTAATATGACCCGTTGTTCAAGTTCTTGCTAACCACAAATGGCCCTTCCCAAGGTGGGGATAACTTGTGAGCATCAGTTTGATCCTGGATGAGCCGGAGCACTAAATCACCTTCCTAAAAAGATCTAGACTTAACTCGGCGGCTGTGGTAACGGCGCAAGTCCTGTTGATAAATCGCCGAGCGAGCTGCTGCCAAGTCCCGATGTTCATCTAACAGATCAAGAGCATCCTGGCTCGCTTGTTCATTGTCTTCCTCCACATAAGCCGCTACACGAGGTGAATCATGACGGATGTCACTAGGGAGAACCGCCTCAGCTCCGTAGACCATGAAGAAAGGCGTATAACTCGTAGATCTGTTAGGAGTAGTGTTCATGCTCCATAACACAGAAGGTAACTCCTCAATCCAACAACCCGGCGTTAGTTGCAAGGGAACAAAAAGCCGGGGCTTAATGCCTTTCAGAATCTCTTGATTGGCTCGCTCGGCTCGACCATTGGACTGAGGGTGAGCCACTGATGAAACATCAAGCCGGATATGCTCACGTTGACAGAACTCCTCCATGGCGCCTTTAGACAGATTAGTGCCATTGTTAGTTATAATGCTGTGTGGAAAACCAAAACAAAATATCACCTTCTTCATGAATTGAACCGCCGTGGCTGCATCACACTTACTGACCGGCTCTGCCTCGACCCACTTTGTGAACTTATCAACTGCCACCAAGAGGTGAGTCTTTTTATCTTTGGATCTCTTGAAAGGTCCAACCATGTCAAGCCCCCAGACTGCGAACAGCAAAGTAATTGGAATCATCCTCAACTCTTGAGCCAGCACATGAGCCCGTCTTGAGAACTTTTGACAACCGTCACATTTACTGACCAGATCCTCTGTGTCAGCATGAGCTGACAGCCAATAAAACCCATGACGAAAAGCCTTAGCCACGAGGGATCTTGACCCGGCGTGATGACCGCAATCTCCTTCATTAATCTCACGGAGAATTTCTTGGCCTTCTTCAGGAGAGATGCAACGCTGGAAAGCCCCTATAACACTGCAATGATGTAGCTCGCCATTGACAATCGTCATGGACTTGGCCCGCCGGGTTATCTGCCTGGCCAGGTTTTCATCCTTAGGCAGTTTGCCCCATGTCATATAAGCCAGATACGGCACCGTCTAGTCTGGGATGACATGAAAATCAGCCACCAACTACGCTTCAGGGTCAGGAATAGCCAAATCTTCCTCTGTTGGTAGCCTGACAGAAGGGTCATGCAAAACATCCAAGAAAATATGAGGCGGCACTGGCTTACGCTGAGAACCCAACCATCTTAAAGAGTCAGCCGCCTCATTCTTTCTACGGTCAATGTGCTCCACCTGATAACCTTTGAAGTGCCTCGCAATTGCATCAACCTCCCGGCGATAAGCCGCCATGAGAGGATCCTTTGAATCCCATTTGCCTGATACTTGCTGAGCCACTATATCTGAGTCGCCGAAGCACCTTACCCAGCTTAAATTCATCTCTTTAGCCATCCGGAGACCATGGAGCAAGGATTCATACTCAGTTGCATTGTTAGTACAAGGAAACATCAACCGGAGTACATAACAAAACTTATCACCCCGAGGGGAAGCCAAAATAACTCCAGCCCTCGAGCCTTCCAATTGCCTAGACCCATCAAAATGAATTGTCCAATAGGTATTGTCCGGCTTTTCCTCAGACATCTGCAGCTCTGTCCAATCATTGATGAAATCCACCAGCGCTTGAGATTTAATAGCTGTGTGTGGCACATATTTTAAACCATGAGGCCCAAGCTTAATGGCCCATTTGGAGACTCGCCCTGTGGCCTCTCTGTTCTGGATAATATCCCCCAAGGGGGCAGAACTAACCACAGTGATGGGATGGCCCAAGAAGTATTGCTTAAGCTTCCGGCTGGCCATGAACACCCCATAGACAAGCTTCTGCCAGTGCGGATATCGCTGCTTGGACTCAATCAGTACCTCACTGATGTAGTAAACTGGCCGCTGAACCGGGTGCTCCTTGCTAGCCTCCTTGCGTTCCACCACAATAACCACGCTGACAGCACGCGTGTTAGCAGCCACATACAGTAACAAAGGTTCCTTGTCAATGGGAGCAGCAAGAACCAGCGACTTAGCCAACTGTTTCTTCAGATCTTCAAAAGCAGTATTGGCGGCGTCACTCCAAGTAAAGCTATCCATCTTCTTCATCATCTAATACAACAGCATAGCCTTCTCCCCTAACCGGCTTATGAACCGGCTTAAAGCGGCGATACGACCCGTCAAACGCTGGACATCATTAATGCATGCCGGCTTGGCCAGGGAGGTGATGGCTTAGATCTTCTCCGGGTTAGCTCGATGCCTTTGTTAGAAACCAAAAAACCCAAAAGCTTGCCTAAAGGCACACCAAAAACACATTTAGCCGGGTTAAGCATCATCTTGTAAACCCGGAGATTATCAAAGGTTTCCTTGAGATCATCAATCAAGGTCTCTTTCTCTCTGGATTTAACCACTATGTCATCCACATAAGCATGAACATTGCATCCAATCTGATTATGAAGACAATTCTGCATGCATCGCTGGTAAGTCGCCTTGGCACTCCTGAGCCCAAAAGGCATTGAAACATAGCAGAAGGCTCCAAACGGAGTAATGAACACCGTCTTATCCTGGTCCTTAACAGCCATCTTGATCTGATGATAACCAGAGTAAGGATCCAGAAAGCTCAAACGCTCACAACCCGCTGTAGCATCGATGATCTGATCAATACGAGGGAGAGCAAAAGGATCAGCAGGACAAGCTTTGTTTAAGTCCATGTAATCCACACACATACGCCAAGTGCTGTTTTTCTTAAGAACAAGCACCGAGTTAGCCAGCCACTCTAGATGAAACACCTCAATGATGAACCCAGCCGCCAAGAGCCGGGCCACTTCCTCACCAATAGCTTTCCTTCTCTCCTCATTAAACCACCGAAGAAATTGCTTGACCGGCTTAAACTTTGGATCGATATTAAGAGTGTGCTCAGCGAGTTCTCTCGGTACACCCGGCATGTCAGATGGCTTCCGTGCAAAAATGTCCCGATTCTCACGGATGAACTCAATGAGCGCGCCTTCCTATTTGGGATCCAAATTAGCACTGATACTGAACTGCCTGGATGAATCGCCTGGGACAAAATCGACAAGATTAGTCTCCTCCGCCGACTGAAATTTCATGACTGGCTCATGCTCTGTAGTTGGCTTCTTTAAAGGTGTCATATCCGTCGGGTCAACATTGTCCTTGTAGAATTTTAACTCTTCCGTCGCACAGACCGACTCGGCATTAGCCGCGTCACCCTCTTCACATTCCAGAGCCACCTTGCGGCTCCCGTGCACCGTAATGGTTCCCTTATGACCCGCATCTTTAGCTGCAAGTACACATAACACGGCCGTGCCATGAACTTGGTGTAAGCCGGCCGCCCAAATAGACCATGATACGGGCTCTTGATCTGAACTACTTCAAACATCAGTTTCTCGGCTCTGGAATCATATTCATCACCAAATGCTACCTCCAACTCTATCTTGCCGACCGGATACGCCGACTTACCAGGTACAACTCCATGGAAAACAGTGATGGACTTCTTAAGGCTCTTATCAGTCAGCCCCATGCGATGGAAGGTCTCATAATAAAGGATATTGATGCTGCTGCCTCCATCCATCAGCACCTTGGTGAACTTGTATCCACCCACTTGAGGGACCACGACCAGGGCTAAGTGACCAGGATTGTCAACCCGGGGAGGGTGATCCTCTCTACCCCATACGATAGGCTGCTTAGACCACCTCAAATAACGAGGAATTGCTGGCTCAACCGCGTTCACAGCCCACTTATGAAGCTTCTGGTCCCGTTTACACAAACTGGTGGTAAACACATGGTATTGCCCACTGTTGAACTGCTTTGGACTGCTCTGGTATCCACCTTGTTGCTGGTGCTGACTGCCCTGGCCAACCTGTTGGTTATATCCACCCTGGTTTCCCTGGGTATTTTGAAAATTGGGATTTGACCCGCCGCCCGAGCCAGGAAAGCCGCCACCACCTAAGCCGCCCGGGCCATTGTTACCGTCAAACATGTTGGAATTCTTGAACGCCTTCATAATCGTGCAGTCCTTCCACAAATGTGAAGCCGGCTTCTCCTTAGTACCGTGTCACGGACAAGGTTCATTCAACAACTGCTCAAGTGTGGGTCCTGACTCGCCGGATCAAGGAGGTGGCCTTCCCTTGCGCCGCTGGTTATGACCCTGTGCATTGGTGTTAGCCACAAATTCCAAGCTACCGCCAGCCTTACGTTTGTTACCTCCTTGATTTGTCGGGTTGTGCTGAGAGCCCTTGCCGTTGCCATTCCTCTTTCCCTTCCCTGCCTTATCATCATCAGACTCGGGATCCTTGGTACTATCAGAATCGGCGTACTTGACCAGAGCCGCCATCAGCGTGCCCATATCATTGCACTCCCATTTGAGCCGCCCCATCTTTTGTTTCAAAGGTAAGAAATGGCAATTCTTCTCCAACATTAAGACAGCAGAGCCGGCGTCCATCTTATCAGACGAATGTATTATGGCCTTAACCCGGCGTACCCAATGGGTTGTAGACTCACCCTCTTCCTACTTACAATTCGTCAGATCCACGATCAACATGGGCTACTTGCACGTGTCTTTGAAGTCCTGGATGAAGCGGGCCTTCAACTCCGCCCATGAACTGATTGAATTAGGTGGTAGGCCTTTCAACCAGGTGCGGGAAGTTCCATCCAACATCATGGTGAAGTACTTAGCCATCGCCGTGTCAGTAACCTCCAATAGTTCCATGGCCATCTCGTAGCTCTCAATCCATGCCCCGAGCTGCAAGTCGGTTGTGTAATTCGGCACCTTCCTTGGTCCTTTGAAATCTTTGGGAAACCGCTCGTTACGTAGAGCCGGCACTAGACACGGGACCCCTCCAGTCCGGGTGGCTATACCTGCCTCAACAGAAGTCGCCGGATAAGCCGGATATGGCTGATAAGCCGTCAACTAAGCCGCTTGCTCAGCCTCCTGCTGAACCGCCCGTTTAGTCTCTTGCCGCAGCCTCTCTTGATCTACCAAGTTAACGGCCTGCTGACACGGCGGGTTACCTCCACCAGGCTGGTCGCGGCGTCTAACATTGCTTGATACGGCCGCCGAATCCATGTGCCTGCTATAACTTGGGCTTCGGCTCAGACGAAGGGTGGATTGGATCCTGTCTCGGCTGTATGAGTATGGCTCCTGCTATACTAAGGCCGTCTGAAGAAGTTCCCTGACCCGGCGGGTTTCAACTGCAGTTGGAGAGTCCCCATCAATTGGGAGAGCCGCCAATCGGGTTGCTGCTGCTATCATGTTTTCCAATGGGTTGGAGTAATGACCCGGGGGTGTTGGTACATACTGAGGTGGCGCCATGTTCACACGGGGAGGTCCCATCACTGGTGACGGAAATGGTGCTTCGTCCCTGGGTGTCGCAACATGGTTCGTTCCTGTGCACGGAGGGAGCCATGGCGGGTTGCCTGTCTGCGGGGTAAGCCACGGCGGGTTACTGGGCCCTGCTCCTGGCGTGTTAAAAAGGTTCCGAGGGTCATAAACCGGGGGAAGTCGAGACTGGGTCTTTTGATACCTTTTCCTCATGACCTCGTTAGCCGCGTTCTGATCTTGTGTAAGCCGGAAAGCAGGCGCCTGGATCTGTTGAGCCTGAACATCCAGAGCCGCCCGCTCTGCGGTTATCCTAACATCTTCTGCTGCCAGGGCTTCCTTAGCTTGCGCCATATCTAGCTTTCACTGTGCCACTTCCGCATCATGACTAGCTTGATCCGCGGGGCTGACTACGGCGGTTAACAGGGTGGTCAACTTGTCGGTGAGATCCATTAACACCTGGGCCGGTGAACACACCGGACCTCCTGCCCTAGTTTCCGCAGACCCGGAGGTTACCGCTGATGCAGTTGCGGAGTCTTGGACGGGTTGGGTGCCGGCCATGAAGATCCCAACCCTGCTCGGCGGCTCGAGACAATCCGGAATACTGCTGCCATCGGAACAACCCCCAAGCCCGCCATCCTGCAATTGGTACAACGAATCCGTCTCACCTGTGGACGACTCACCATCGGAGAAGATGGCTGTCTCACCACCAGAGACAGATCCATCAGAGAGTCCTCCGTGGATGCATCCCACAAAGGCACGTTTCACCACTGGGGGAGCCCGGGCGGGTCTCGCGCGTTGAGCTGTTTCGACGAGGTCGGTGTGGATGTCCGGCTCAGGGCCCGGCTCGCCGATCTTGCCGATGAAGACGTGGATTCCGCCGAAGGGGACCCGGTACCCGTACTCAATTGAGCCGGCGTCGGGGCCCCAACCTGCATCGTCGATGTAGAGCTTTCCGCGACGACTCTTGGTCATCTGTCCCACAGCGTATCCCTTGAGCCCTTCGAAGCTGCCCTTCAAGAACTCAAATCCACCGTGCGCTGGCCCCATGGTGGCCGCCAACTGTCGTGGAATTGTCACGTCACATGTCCTAGTGAAAGGACTTAGTCGTGGAGCCATTGAAACTAGGAACCTTGAAGGGTTTAATCAGGACAAGAGACACAAGAGGTTTATACTAGTTCGGCCCCTTACGATGAAGGTAAAAGCCTACGTCTAGTTGTGATTGGGACTATGTATGTCTCGATAACCAGGAAGCAGAATTGCTTGACCTAGCTCTCGAGTTGTTGTTTCGTACCCAGAACCGCCACCGGGTCGTCCCTTTATATACTGAGGTTGACGCCCAGTGGCTCTACAGAGTCCCTGTCGGCTTATAAACTATATCCGGCTCGGTCTCTTAATATTTCTTGCCTTACAGTATAAGTTACATGGATAAGGCGGTTTAACACTACGGGCCTTAAGTCACCTCTGGACCTTTGGGCCTTTAATAAACCGCCATCTTCAAGCTTGAGCTTCAGTCTTCAAGAATGCTTGTAGGTATAACCCGGCTCCTTCTGGCGGGTCATACCTAGTAGTTATATCCCCAACATCATCCCTTGCATATTATAGTTCATCGCGAAGTTCTAGTAACTTGGTGATGGTGACTAGAGAACTCTGTCAATCACTATCTTATCTGGAAGATTAACTCCCACTTGATTCAAGCGATTGTAGTACCCAGACAATCTAAGCACATGCTCACTAGTTGAGCAATTCTCCTCCATCTTTTAGCTATAGAACTCGTTGGCGACTTTCTTATCTCTCAACTCGGGTATTTGCTTGAAAAATTAACTTCAACTCCTGGAACATCTCATATGGTCCATGACGTTCAAAATGTCTTTGAAGTCCCGATTCTAAGCCGTTAAGCATGGTGCACTAAACTATCACGTAGTCATCATATTGAGCTAGCCAAACGTTCATAGCGTCTGCATCTGCTCCTGCAATAGGTCTGTCACCTAGCGGTGCATCAAGGACATAATTCTTCTATGCAGCAATGAGGATAAACCTCAGATCACGGACCCAGTCCGCATCATTGCTACTATCATTTTTCAACTTAGTTTTCTCTAGGAACACATATAAAACATAGGGAAGCAATAACGCGGGCTATTGATCTACAACATTATTTGCAAAATACTATCAGGACTAAGTTCATGATAAATTAAAGTTCAATTAATCATATTACTTAAGAACTCCCACTTAGATAGACATCCCTCTAATCATCTAAGTGATCACGTGATCCAAATCAACTAAACCATGTCCGATCATCACTTGAGATGGAGTAGTTTTCAATGGTGAACATCACTATGTTGATCATATCTACTATATGATTCACGCTCGACCTTTCGGTCTCAGTGTTCCGAGGCCATATCTGCATATGATAGGCTCGTCAAGTTTAACCTGAGTATTCTGCGTGTGCAAAACTGTCTTACTTCCATTGTATTTGAACGTAGAGCTTATCACACCCGATCATCACGTGGTGTCTCGGCACGATGAACTTTCGCAACGGTGCATACTCAGGGAGAACACTTATACATTGAAATCTAGTGAGAGATCATCTTATAATGCTATCGTCGATCAAAGCAGAATAAGATGCATAGAAGATAAACATCACATGCAATCAAAATATGTGACATGATATGGCCATCATCATCTTGTGCCTTTGATCTCCATCTACAAAGCATCGTCATGATCTCCATCGTCACCGGCATGACACCATGATCTCCATCATCTTGATCTATATCAATGTGTCGTCACATAGTCGTCTCACCAACTATTGCTCTTGCAACTATTGCTATCGCATAGCGATGAAGTAAAGCAATTATTTCGCGCTTGCATCTTATGCAATAAAGGGACAACCATAAGGCTTCTGCCAGCTGCCGATAACTTCAACGAAACATGATCATCTCATATAACAACTTATATCTCATCACGTCTTGACCATATCACATCACAATATGCCCTGCAAAAACAAGTTAGACGTCCTCTACTTTGTTGTTGCAAGTTTTACGTGGTTGCTATGGGCTAAGCAAGAACCGTTCTTACCTACGCATCAAAACCACAACGATAGTTCGTCAAGTTAGTGATGTTTTAACCTTCTCAAGGATCGGGCGTAGCCACACTCGGTTCAACCAAAGTTGGAGAAACTGACACCCGCCAGCCACCTGTGTGCAAAGCACGTCGGTAGAACCAGTCTCGCGTAAGCGTACGTTTAATGTCGGTCCGGGCCGCTTCATCCAACAATACCGCCGAACCAAAGTATGACATGCTGGTAAGCAGTATGACTTGTATCGCCCACAACTCACTTGTGTTCTACTCGTGCATATAATATCTACGCATAAAACAGGCTCTGATACCACTGTTGGGGAACGTAGTAATTTTAAAAAAAATCCTACGCACACGCAAGATCATGGTCATGCATAGCAACGAGAGGGGAGAGTGTTGTCCATGTACCCTCGTAGACCGAAAGCGGAAGCGTTAGCACAACGCAGTTGATGTAGTCGTACGTCTTCACGATCCGACCAATCCAAGTACCGAACGTACGGCACCTCCGAGTTCAGCACACGTTCAGCTCGATGACGTCCCACGAACTCCAATCCAGCAGAGATTTGCGGGAGAGTTCCGTCAGCACGACAGCGTGATGACGGTGTCGATGATGCTACCGACGCAGGGCTTCGCCTAAGCACCGCTACGATATTACCAAGGTGGAATATGGTGGAGGGGGGCATCGCACACAGCTGGGAGAGATCAACATATCAACTTGTGTGTCTAGAGGTGCCCCCTGCCCCGGTATATAAAGGAGTGGAGGAGGGGGGAGGGCCGGCCCTCCTATGGCGCGCCCTCGAGGAGTCCTACTCACACCGGGAGTAGGATTCCCCCCTTCCAACTAGTAGGAGTAGGAGTCAAGGAAAGGGGAAAGAGAAGAGAAGGAAGGAGGGGGTGCAACCCCTCCCCCTAGTCCAACTCGGACTAGGCCTTGGGGGGCACGCAGCCTCCCATCTCTCTTTCCCTAAAGCCCAATAAGGCCCATATACTCCCCGGCGAATTCCCGTAACTCTCCGATACTTAGATAAATACCCGAATCACTCGGAACCTTACAGATGTCCGAATATAGTCGTTTAATATATCGATCTTTATGTCTCGACCATTTCGAGACTCCTCATCATGTTCCCGATCTCATCCGGGACTTCGAACTACCTTTGGTACATCAAAACACATAACTCATAATATAAATCGTCACCGAACGTTAAGCGTGCGGACCCTACGGGTTCGAGAACTATGTAGACATGACCAAGACACGTCTCCGGTCAATAACCAATAGCGGAACCTGGATACTCATATTGGCTCCTACATATTCTACGAAGATCTTTATCGGTCAAACCGCATAACAACATACGTTGTTCCCCTTATGTCATCGGTATGTTACTTGCCCGAGATTCGATCGTCGGTATCTCAATACCTACTTCAATGTCGTTACCGGCAAGTCTCTTTACTCGTTATGTAATGCATCATCCCGCAACTAACTCATTAGTCACATTGCTTGCAAGGCTTATAGTGATGTGCATTACCGAGAGGGCCCAGAGATACCTCTCCGACAATCGGAGTGAAATACGCCAACTCAACAAGTACCTTTGGAGACACCTGTAGAGCACCTTTATAATCGCCCGGTTACGTTGTGACGTTTGGTAGCACACAAAGTGTTCCTCCGGTAAACGGGAGTTGCATAATCTCATAGTTATAGGAACATGTATAAGTCATGAAGAAATAAATAGCAACATACTAAACGATGAAGTGCTAAGCTAACGGAATGGGTCAAGTCAATCACATCATTCTCTAATGATGTGATCCCGTTAATCAAATGACAACTCATGTCTATGGCTAGGAAACTTAACCATCTTTGATTCAACGAGCTAGTCAAGTTGAGGCATACTAGTGACACTTTGTTTGTCTATGTATTCACACATGTATATGGCTAGGAAACTTAACCATCTTTGATCCTCCACGCGGGTGAGCGCCGCATTACCAGGGCCGCGCATCGCAGCGCCAAGGGCCAGCATGCCGCGGACAAGCCACTACCAGGTCACCAGCCTCGGGAGTAGGCAGAGGACCCACCATCCAGCGTAGCCATGGCATCCCCTACCACCTCATACACACGCCAGATCCGGGCCAACCTCGCCTTCCAGTGCCAGTCGAAGAAACACCCCGCCGGTACCGTCACCGGAGCCAGCCGAGCTTCGCCGGTCGGTCCCTCAAGCGGCGG
>NC_041393.1:767344980-767371259 GCF_002162155.2 Triticum dicoccoides | reverse complement strand
CCCCCGAGTTGCCAGAGTTGATGGATCTAGCACCTAGTAGTAGCTAGTTGCAGCCCCTGATGATTGAATCTTCGAATGTTTGATGTCGACTTTGCAATGATCAAGTTTAAGTTTGGTTGTTTTGGGGCCCCGTTTTAGGGCAGCTGTTGGAGCAGTGGTGCCCTACTTTAGAATACAGTTCGAGAAGAATTTTTTTCCCTCGCAATTTTGTTTCAATGCCCTAAAATTGTTTTCTGATGCCCTATTTTAAGGCAGCTATTGGAGATGCTCTAAGGCGGGATGCCTCCTCAGGTCCAAAAGCGTGTAATATCTAAAATCCTAAACTTATCAATCTTCATTGAAAAGGACAACGTAACCTCGTAACAACGTAACCTCCATTGAAATTAATTCATTCTTGCCGGCTCCCAGTGTAACAAATCCGTTAAAGAACCTAGGCTTGCATACGGAGGGTACCTAATCTAACAAAGACAGCTACGCCCCCGACTACAAGCAGGGTACCTAACCAGGGTAACTAATTTATTGTGTAGTCGTCTCTCGTCGGACGTCTTTACTTAATCTAGCCGGAGATGATTTAGAGGGTATAAGAAGAGGAAGAGAGGGAGAGAGTAGCAAAGAGGAGGGAGAGAGGGACAGAGTAACTGCTATCTAGCTTAGGTAGCAGATTCTTCATCCATGGCGGAGGCGGCAATAACTGCGGTGCTTTCCAAGCTTGGTGAGCTAGCGGTGAGCGAGGCCAAGATACTGCTTCAGGTCGGCGACGACATCATAATACTGCGCGACCGGCTGGAGTGGCTCCAAGCCTTCGTCCGCCACGCCGACCGGAAACGTCGGGCCGGCACCGACGGGTTAACCCGCGTGTGGGTGCGCCAAACGCGCGATGTTGCCTTCGACGCCGAGGACGCGCTCGACGACTTCTTCCACGAGGAGGTGCGTCTGCCTTCTCCTGCTTACGTTTTTATTTTGTTCCCCTGCTTACGCTAACAAAGCAATTACTCCGTAGTTGTTTTGTGTATATACACTGCACACTATCTTGTTGGCACTTTTTATGGACGCCAATAACTAGCGTACGTCGGCTTTAAGGGAGAGTTTCAGCGAATGATATGTTACTCTCGAGGGTATGGTCTGACGAACGATTATGTTGTTTTTTTTTTTTTGCGAGTGTGGCGAATGATTATGTTCGCTGGAAGGAGCCCCAAGAGCGAACTCCTTTTTTTGCGACCACTTTTTTTCGCTCAAAAAGTTACCAAGCCTGGGCTAATTATGTTACCAACTCAGTTGTGCGTATATTATTGTGTTATTTACACATGAGTTATCCATGATATTGTTTAGTAATTTTTTCACCGGGGTCAAAAAGTTATCACATATGGGCTAAGTATGTTATTAGCTATGTTGTGTGTATATTATCATGCTGTTTAAGAAGAAATTATCGTGGGTATATTTTAAAGAACTTTTATCCAGCGGTAAAAAGTTACCACGGTGTTTGTATATGAGTTATCAACCTTTCTGTGCGTACATAACAATATTATTTACGGATGAGTTATCTAGGGTATATTTTTCAACATATTTTCATTCGCGAGTCAAACTTTAACACTTTCGGGCTAAGTAAATTATTTGCTTTGTTGTGCATATATTGTCATGCTATTTATGTAGAAGACTACCACGGGCATGTTTTTCAACAATATTTCTCTCCGGATTAAAAATCACCTGCGATGCTTGTACATAGGTTATCAACTTTGTTATTATTGTTTTACCACGATCTTTACACATAATTAACATGGGTACATTTTCAACAATGTTCCCCGGGTTAAATAGTTACCTTGATGTATGTACATAGGTTATCAGGTCTATAGTGCATATGTTAGCTGAAAAGTGCTTGCGGCTACCTGGCTCCACGGCTCTTGATATTTGATTTTTTTTAAAATAATCTTTGGTTGCTAAAATAGATCTTAAATCAACTACGTGAATACATACACACATTCCTAAGGCCTGGTAAAAGTCTGAAAAAGAAATACTTTCTATTTTGAGAAATACAAACAGGAGAAAGTTTTGACAAAAATGGCACCCCATTTCTCTTATACATTGTCAGAAATTTGTTTTCTTTCTATAGCCCAAAACAAAGCGAGCTTTCTATCAAAACTTGCCACGGGTATTTGGAATGTGTATATGTATCCCCAGAAAAAAATTCATTTGTTTTTAAACTCCCAAAACACGAATTTCAAAATGTTTCAATATAGAGAGCGGTGGAGCTCGGGTGCTGCAATCCCTCTCTCATATGTTCCCTTTCTTTTCCTTTCCCTTTTTCTTGAAACTAGTGGTCTTGTTAACCATCAACACTTGATGCTCCTTCTAGATTTCTACCTCCGCCGATTTCAGCATCGCGAAGAGCTCGGGAATCGTTTTTTCATCCCTTGCATATCATAGTGCATAACAAAGTCTTTGTAGCTCGATGGCAGTGAATGAAGAACTTTGTCAATAACACTTTCAACTGGAAGATTAATTCCCAGCTGAGTAAAATGCTTGTGATACCCAGACACTTTGAGTATGTGTGGACTGACAGAACTGTTCTCCTCCATCTTATAGCTATAGAAGTTGTTGAAGACTTCATATCTCTCACGACAGTAGCATCGGCCATTTATCTACAACATAGATTTGCAAATACTATCAGGACTAAGTTCATGATAAATTAAGTTCAATTAATCTAATTACTAATAAACTCCTACTTAAATTAACATCCCTCAAGTTGTCTAAGTGATACATGATCCAAATCAACTAACCCATATCTGATCATCACGTGAGATGGGGTAGTCATCAATGGTGAACATCTCCATGTTGATCATATCTACTGTATGACTCATGTTCGACCTTTCGGTCTCCAGTGTTTTGAGACCATGTCTGTACATGTTAGGCTCTTCAAGTTTAGCCCAAGTATTATGCTTCTGCAAAACTGGCTTACACCCATTGTATGTGAATGTAGAGTCTATGACACCCGATCAGCATGAGGTCCTTCGAAACGACGAACTTTAGCAACGCTGTGAACTCGGGGAGAACACTTTTATCTTGAAATTATGTGAAGGGATGATCTTATAATGCTACCGTCGTTCTAATCGAAATAAAGGATAAACATCACATGCAATCAAAAATATCCGACATGGTATGACCATCATCATCTTGTGCTTTTGATCTTCATCTCCAAAGTATTGGCATGATCTCCATCGTCACCGGCGTGACACCTTGATCTCCATCGTTGCGTCGGGGTCATCTTGCTAACTATTGTTTCTACAACTATTGCTAACATATAGCGATAAAATAAAGCAATTACGTGGCGCTTAGTGATTGACACGCATGTCATACAATAATTGAAGACAACCCTAAGACTCCTGCCAATTGTCGTACTCATCGACATGCAAGTCGTGAACTCATGATCATCTCATACATCAACATATATCAAATCACGTCTTGACCATATCACATCGCAAAATACCGTGCAAAAACAAGTTAGACGTCCTCTACTTTGTTGTTGCAAGTTTTACATGGATGCTATGAGCAACTAGCAAGAACCGTTCTTACCTACGCAAAACCACAACGGTGATTACCAAGTCGCCTTTTAACCTTCTGCAAGGACCGCCATAGTCAAATTATATTCAAGTAAAGTGGGAGAAACAAAGATCCGCCAACAACCTTTATGCAAAACAAGTTGCACATTAGTCCCTGGAACCGGTCTCATGTACGTGAACATGTAAGGTTGGTCCGAGCCGCTTCATCCAATAATACCGCTGAATCAAAATAAGACATTGGTGGTAACCAATATGAACATCACCGTCCACAACTCCTTTGTTTTCTACTCGTGCATATCATCTAGGCATAGACTTGGCTCTGATACCACTGTTAGGAATGTTGCATGGAAAACAAAAAAATTCTATGCGCACACAAGATCTACCATGGAGATGCATAGCTACGAGAGGGGGGACAACATCTACATACCCTTGTAGATCCCTAAGTGGAAGCGTTTATCAACGCGGTTGATGTAGTCATACACCTTCATGATCTGTCCTGATCAAGTACCGAATGTACGGCACCACCGCGTTCAGCACATATTTAGCTTGATGACGTCCTCACCTTCTTGATCCAGCAAGGGGGGCGAAGCAGTAGATGAGTTCCGGCAGCACGACAGCGTGCTGACGGTGGTGGTGAAGAACAATCACCGCAGGGCTTCACCAAGCAGAACAGAAACTATGACGGAGGGTAAACTAGAGGGGGAAGGGTTGCCGGCACACGGCTTGGTGTATCGTGATGTCCCCCAGGGACTAGTCCTGCTCCTCTATTTATATGTTGAGCCCTGGGGATGTTCCTTGGAGAAAGAGCCTCCTCAAAGTCGGTTTAGAACGCAAGGAAGAGTCCTTCTCGTATTCCAGTACCAGACGCCACGGTCCTCAGCGTTGGCGTCTGGCCCAGACGTCATGAGCCTCGGCGTCTGGCCCTGGGCCAGACGCCAGGGTCCCTAGCGTCTGGTTCCTGACTTTCGCAAAACTTCCTTTTGCACAGACCTAAAGCCCCGTGGGCCTGACCCCTTGTCCCAACCATATCATCCTATATATAAATCTTTACCTCCATTCCGGAGCTCCTCGTCATGTCCGTGATCTCATCCAGGACTCCGAGCAATATTCGGTCACCAACATACATGTCATATAATACTATATCCTTAACGAACGTTAGGCATGCGGTCCCTACGGGTTCGACAATGATGTAGACATGACCGAGACGGTTCTTCGGTCAATAACCAGTATTGGGACTTGGATGCCTATATTGGTTCCTACATATTCTACGAAGATCTTTATCAGTCGAACCTTTATGACAACATACGTAGTTCCCCTTTTCCATCGCTATGTTACTTGCCCAAGATTCTATCATTGGTATCTCAATACCTATTTCCATATCGTTACCGGCAAGTCTATTTACTCGTTTCGTAATACATCATATCATAACTAACTCCTTAGTCACTTTGCTTGCAAGCTTCTTGTGATGCTGTATTACTGAGATGGCCCAGATATACCTCTCCGTCATACGGAGTGACAAATCCGAATCTCGATTCACACCAACTCAACAGACACCTTCGAAGATACCCGTAGAGCATATTTGTGATCTCCCAGTTACGTTGTGACATTTGATAGCACATAAGGTATTCCTCCAGTATCCGGGAGTTGCATGATCCCATGGTCGAAGGAATATGTATTTGACATTAAGAAAGCAGTAGCAATAAACTAAACAATCATATGCTAAGCTAACGAACAGGTCTTGTCCATCACATCATTCTTCTAATGATGCGATCCCGTTATCAAATGAAAACTTATGTCTATGATCAGGAAATTTTAACCATATTTTGATCAACGAGCTAGTCTAGTAGAGGCTTACTAGGGACCTGGTATTTGCTTATGTATTCACACATGTATTTAAGTTTCTGGTCAATATAATTCTAGCATGAATAATAAACCTTTATCATGATTAAGGAAATAGAATAATTACCAATTTATTATTGCCTCTAGGGAATATTTCCAACATGGCTTCCGAAGCAACTATATATTCCACTTCAGATGTAGATGCTACTACCATGCTCTGCGTGAAGCTACTCTAGCTAACTGCTCCACCATTAAGAATAAATATGCATCTGGTTTGAGACTTTGATTCATCCAGGACAGTGTTAAAGTTAGATCTTATCACCTCCATAAACAAGAAAGATTTCCTTAGTCCTCTTTAGGTACTTAAGGATATTTACGACCTCTCTACAGTGTTCTTCTCCTGGATCACTTTGGTAACTTCCAAGCATACTAATGGCAAGACACACATCAGGTCTAGTACACAGTATGACATACATGATAGAGCCTATCGCTGAGGCATAGGGGACGACTTTTATATTTTTCTCTTTCTTCTTCCGTATCTAGGCATTGGGTCTTACTCAACTACATACCTTGCAATCCATGCAAGAACCCCTTCTTTGACTGAACCATTTTGAACTTCTTCAAACTTTGTCTAGGTATGTACTTTGTGAAAGTCCTATTAAATGTGTTCATCTATCTCTATAGATCATTATGCCCAATATGTAAGCTGCTTCACCGAGGTCTTTCATTGCAAAACTCTTGTTCAAATAACCTTTTACCCTTTCCAAAAGTTCTATAACATTTACAATCAATAATATGTCATCCACATACAATATTATAAATGCTACAGAGCTCCGACTCACTTTTTTGTAAATACAAGCTTCTCCATAAGCATGTATAAATCCAAAAAGCTTTGATCACCTCATCAAAGTGAAGATTCCAACTCCGAGATGCTCGTACCAGTCAATAAATGGATCACTGGAGCTTGCATGCAATAGTAGCATCCTTAGGATCGACAAAACCTTTGGGCTGCATCCTTAAGGAAACGATTAAGGATCCAATTTTGACGTTAATATGCGAGATCTCATAATTGAAAAATGCAGCAATTTCTAACATAACCCTAACAGAGTTTAGCATCATTATGGGTGAGAAAACTTGCCAAAAATCTTTGCGACAAGTTGAGATTAATAGATGGTGACATTACCATCAATGTTTGTCTTCTTCTTAAGGATCCATTTGTTCTCAAATGCCTGTCGATCATCGGGTAGGTCTTCCAAAGTCCATACTTGGTTTTAGTACAAGGATCCTATCACGGATTTCATGGCCTCCAACCATTTGTCAGAATCTGGCGCCATCATTGCTTCCTCATAGTGCGTAGGTTGATCGTTGTCTACAACATAATGTCCAAGACATTATTATCGTATAACTCATGGGTAGTATGTGTCCTTGTTGACCTATGAAGTTCTATAGAAGCTTGATTCGAAGTTACCTAATCATCATTATTAGCTTCCTCTTTAGCTAGTGTAGTCACCATGGGGCCATCTTTCTGTGTTGCACTACTGTCCAATTGAAGAGAAGGTTCAATAACCTCATCAAGATCTACCTTGCTCCCACTCACTTATTTCGAGAGAAACACTTTCTCTAGAAAGGATCCATTCTTGATAACAAAGATCTTGTCTTCAGATCTGTGATAGAAGGTATACCCAATTGAGTCTTTAGGGTATCCTATGAAGACACTCTTCTCCACTTTGGGTTTGAACTTATCAGGCTGAAGCCTTTTGAGTTAATCATCGCACACCCAAACTTTATGCGATTATAGCTTATGTTTCTTGCCATACCGCAATTTATACGGTGTCGTTTCAATAGATTTAGATGGTTCCTAATTTATAGTGAATGCAGTTGTCTCTAATGCTTAACTCCAAAATGATAGTGGCACGTCGGTAATAGACATCATAGAATGCATCATACCCAATAGAGTATGATTACGGCATTCGGACACACCATACACATTGTCTTAAATGCATACCAAACTTGTAACTCGGATAATCACCTGCACGATCAGATCACAAAAAAATTATCTTATTGTTACGATGATCCTCCACTTCATTTTGAAACTCCTTGAACTTTTCAAATGTTTCAGACTTGTGTTTCATTAAGTAAATTTACCCCTATCTACTGGAATAATCTGTGAAAGTCTGGAAACGATATCCACCTTGTGTTGCAATACTCATTGGACCACATACATCGGTATGTATTATTTCCAACAAGTCAATTGCCCGATCCATTATACCAGAAAATGAGGCTTTAGTCATCTTGCTTGGGGGGCTTTGTTCACATGTTTCAAATAACTCAAAGTCAAGTGATTCTAGAAGTCTGTCAGTTTGGAGTTCCTTCATGCGCTTTACACCAATATGACCTAAGCGGGAGTGCCACAAGTGTGTGGTGAATGCAGCTAGAACTACATTGGTATTTCCCCAAAGAGGAAGGGATGATGTAACACAACTACGGTAGGTATTTCCCTCAGTGATGATACCAAGGTTATCGAACCAGTAGGAGAACCATGCAACACTATGTAAATGGTACATGCACACAAAGAACAAGTACTTGCAACCCGACGTGTAAGAGGGGTTGTCAATGCCTCCCTGGTAAAAAGATAGATAAATTTGTGGGAGATTGGATAAATAGATCTCGCAGAAATGCGAAATAAAATAAATAACAAAAATTTGCAGCAAGGTATTGTGGGGTTTTTAGATTCATAAATCTGAACATAAAAGCGAATAAAAATAGATCTCAAAGAAAATATGATAAAGAATAGACCCGGGGGCCCTAGATTTTACTAGTGGCTTCCCTCGAGAAAAATAGCATATGGTGGGTAAACAAATTATTGTTGGGCAATTGATAGAACTTCAAATAAGTGACGATATCTAGGCAATGATCATTATATAGGTATCACGTCCAAGATTAGTAAACCGACTCCTGCCTGTATCTACTACTATTATTCCACACATCAACCGCTATCCAGCATGCATCAAGTGTATTAAGTTCATGGAGAAACGGAGTAGTGCAATAAGAATGAGGACATGATGTAGACAAGATCTATTGATGTAGGAGTAGATCCCATATTGTTATCCTTAATAGCAACGATACATACGTGTCATGTCCCCTTCTGTCACTGGGATTGAGCACCATAAGATCGAACCCATCACAAAGCAACTCTTCCCATGGCAAGAAAAATCAATATAGTTGGCCTAACTAAACCAAAGATTCGAAGAAGAAATACGAGGCTACAAGAAATCATGCATATAAGGTTTCAAAACTCAAATAACTTCCATGGATAAAATAGATATGATCACAAACTCAAAGTTCATCGGATCCGAACAAACACACCGTAAAAAGACTTACATCAAATAGATCTCCAAGAGACCATTGTATTGAGAATCCAGAGAGAGAGAGGAAGCCATCTAGCTACTAACTACGGACTCGAAGGTCCACAATGAACTACTCTCGCATCATGAGAGAGGCACCAATGAGGATGATGAACCCCTCCGTCATGGTGTCTAGATTGGATCTGTGGTTTTTGGAACTTGCGGCGGCTGGAATTGTGTTTCGTCGACTCCCCTAGGGTTTTTGGATTTTAGGGGTAATTATTGAGCAAAGACGTGGTGCGGGAGGCGGTCGAGCTGGGCACAACCCACCATGGCGCGCTTGGGCCCCCAGGCGAGCCCAGGTGGCTTTTGCTTTCCTCGGAGCCCCCCTCTGGTACTTATTTGGCCCAACATGTGTCTTCTGGTCCAGAAAGTCTCCAAAAAGTTTCGCTGCGTTTGGACTCCGTTTGGTATTGATTTTCTGCGAAGTAAAAAACAAGCAAAAAAGAACAACTGGTACTGGGCACTATGTCAATAGGTTAGTACCAAAAAATGATATAAGTTGCTATAAAATGATTTTAAAACATCCAAGAATGATAATATAACAATATGGAACAATGAAAAATTGTAGATACATTGGACACGTATCAGCATCCCCATGGTTAATTCCTACTAGTCGTCGAGTAGGTAAATGATAAAAACGGAATTTTTGATGTGGATTGTTGCCTCTCATGTTCATCACATATTATTTTCTTTTGTAGCATGGACATTTGGACTTTTATATGATTCAAAGAAATAGTCTAGTTTTGACATGAAGATTTCAATACTCAAGCATATCAATAAGCAACCATGTCTTTCAAAATATCAACACTAAACCAAGTTATCCCTAGCCCATTATGCTCAATCACTGATCCATTCATGAAACACACTCGTATATTAGCTACACCCAATGCTCAAGTACGATCATAGTGCCCCTTAGTTGGTGCTTTATAAGAGAAGATGGAGACTCAAGTAAAAGTAAAAATTCCATAAACTAAATAGAAAATCCCTTCACAGAGGGAATTATGGATTTGTAGAGGTGCCAGAGCTCAAAGCGAAAAAGATAGTGATAAAAACATTTTGGGTGGCATGCCTTTCCTGTCAAAGAAAACGACCGAGTAGTTCCCAATACTTTCCATGCTAGATATAACATAGGTGGTTCCCAAACAGAAAATAAAGTTTATTCCTTTTTTCACCATACTTTCACATTCCAGGGCTAACCGAATCCACGGGTACCATCCATACCAACACTTTCCAAGGAATTTATTATTTGACAACATAAAGTAAATTCTTTTTTTTCATTTCGGGAGTGGGCATCCCTAATAACTTTGTCGTACTCTCGTGCAATGACAAGTGAATAAACTCTCATCTTGAGAATAACACATCTAGCATGGAAAAACATCAACCACCCCCTACCATTTCATGAGCGGTATGAGCACACAAAAAGGAAATTTATTTTGAAGATTAGAGATGGCACATAAAAATTTACTTAGAACGGCACGGAAATACCGCATATAGGTAGGATTATGGACGCACTAGTAGTAATACCACATATGGCAAAAACTGGGTTTAAGAATTTTGGATGCACAAGTAGTAATCCCACTTAGTACAACTGAATGTTAGCAAAAGATTGAGAAGCATCCAATCAAGAAACGAAAAATCTCATAAGCGAGCATCAAGCATAACTAACACCGAATAATGCACCACAAGTAGGATGTAACTTTATTGCATAACTATTGACTTTCGTGCTTACATTGGGAATCACAAACCTTAACATCAATATTCTTACTAAAGCATAATTACTCATCAACATGACTCACATATTATATCATCATACCGCAAAACTATTACAAAGAATCAAGTTTATCTTGTCCAATGATCTTCAAGAAAGTTTTTATTATATCCCTCTTGATAATCTGTCACTTTGGGACTAATTTAATATGTTGCTTTTGATAGCTCAAACAAATCTAAGTGAAGAACATGTGCATAAAATTTTTCCTCTCTCAAAATAATTTAAGTGAAGCATGAGAGGATTTCTTAATTTTTTTACTAACTCTCAAATAAATCTAAGTGAAGCATGAGAGCATTTCTTCAAAAATATTAAAGCCATCATGCTCAAAAAGATATAAGTGAAGCACTAGAGCAATTCCATAGCCCAAAAAAATTGAAGTGAAGCACAAAGACCAATTCTAACAAATCATACCATAATTTTGGCTCTCTCAAATAGGTGTGTTCAGCAAGGATAGATGACACAAAACAAAGAGCAAAACAATAAAAGACTGATATAATACAAGATGCTCCAAGCGAAACTCATGATATGTGATGAATAAAAATATAGCTCTAAGTAAAATACCGATGGTCGTTAGAAGAAAGAGGGGATGCCACTCGGGAGCATCCCCAAGCTTAGTTGCTTGTTCCTCTTTGGATAATAACTGGGGGTGCCATGGGTATCCCCAAGCTTAGGCTCTTCTTACTCCTTATTCCTTCATCCATCGTGATCTCACCCAAAACTTGAAAACTTCAATCACACAAAACTCAAGAAACCTTCATGAGATCCGTTAGTATAACAAAGAAAATCACTACTCTAAGTACTATTGCAAACCCATTCATATTTTATTTTTGTATTATATCTACTGTATTAAAACTTTACCATGGCTTATACCCTCCAATACAAACCATAGATTCATCAAAATAAGCACACAACGCAATGAAAACATAATCTGTCAAAAAATAGAACAGTCAGTAGCAATCTGAAAACTTTGGATACTTCAATAACTCCAAAACTTCTGAAACATTAGGACAATGTAGGAAATTTGTATATCAATCTTGTGTAAAAAAATCAGAATTTTATTGCACTTCTATGATTTTTAATAATTCTGTGACTGGCACACAAAGTTTTTGTTTTCCAGCAAGGTCAAATCAACAATCACCCAACATGATCCCAAAGGCTTTGCTTGGCACAAACACTAACTGAAACACAAAAAACAATCATAACAGTAGCATAATTGTGCAAACACTCAAGAACAGAAAGAAAAAGACAAAAATAAATTTTATTCGTTGGGTTGACTCCCAAGAAGCGCTATTGTTTTATGCCCCTAGCTAGGCCTAATGCATAGATCTAAGTGTTGTAATCTTTAGTTCTAGACCCATAAGATGCCCTCATGGTTGATTCATATGGTGGGTTAATCCCTGTTCTAGGGAAATGTTCCATAACCTTCCTTAGTGGAAATTGAAATTTAATATTGCCTTCTTTCATATCAATCACGGCACCAATAGTACAGAAAAATGGTCTACCGAGTATAATAGGACAAGATAGATTGCAATCAATATCAACAACAATAAAATATATGGGCACATAATTCCTATTTGCAAGAATAAGAACATCATTAATTCTTCACATAGTCTTTTTAATAGGAGAATCCGCCAAGTGCAAATTTAAAGAACACTCCTCAATACTGGTAAGACCAAGCACATCACATAAAGATTTTTGAATTGCAGAAACACTACCACCCAAGTCACATAAAGCAAAAAAACTCATACTTTTAATCTTGACTTTGATAGTAGGTTCCAATTCATCATGTAATTTTCTAGGAATTGAAATCTCTAATTCCAACTTTTCTTCCAAAGCTTTCATCATGGCATCAACGATATGTTTAGTAAAACCTTTTTTTTGTTCATAAGCATGGGGTGAATTTATCATGGATTGCAACAAATAAATACAATTAATCAAGGAACAATTATCATAATTAAAGTATTTGTAATCGAAAAGAGTGGGCACATCACTAGTTAAAGTTTTGACCTCTCCACACCCACTTTTATCAATTTTTCTATCAAGATTTTCACCCTCCGAATTATCGGGATGCCTTCTAGATAAAGTTGACTCTTCTTCCGTCCCTTTATCATCAATCTTAATTTTACTAAACAAAGAATCAATAGAAGAAGCACCAATTACTTTAAGATCTTCATCATTTTTATGAAAGCAATCACTAGAAAATGCTCTTTCTAAAAATTCTCTTTTAGCTCTAAGCATAGGGGTTCTTTTCTTATTTTCATCCATAGAAGCATATAAAGCTTTAATTGATTCTTCAACCTTAGTCACAAAAAATTTCAACTTGAGATTTTCTACGTCGTGAGAAATTCTATCAATGCTTCTAGCCATATCATCAATCTTGTTCAACTTTTCTTCTATCGTATTGTTGAAAACTTTTTGAGCATTGATAAACTCCTTAATACTATTTTCAAGATCACAGGTGTTCCTATTATTATTATAAGGACTACCATAGGAATTACCATAATTATTAGAGGAATTTCCCGGAAAATACCTAGGATTAAAATTACCTCTATAAGCATTATTATTGAAATTGTTTTGCGAGACGAAATTCACATCAACGTAATCACTAATTTTCTCAATCAAAGTAGACAAAGACACATCATTAAGATCAATAGGAGAACTTTTGTTAGAAACCAACTTCATAAGAGCATCAACTTTTTCACTCAAAGAATTTATTTCTTCAACCGAATTAACTTTTTTACTAGTTGGAGGTCTTTCGGTATGCCATTGTGAATAATTTGCCATAATATTATCAACCAATTTAGTAGCTTCACCCAAAGTAATTTCCATAAAAGTACCACCTGCGGTCGAATCTAAAAGATTTCTAGAAACAAAATTCAATCCTGCATAAAAACTTTGTATGATCATCCAAAGATTTAAACCATGAGTAGGACAATTTCTTAGCATCAATTTCATTCTTTCGGAAGATTGCGCAACATGTTCATAATCAAGTTGCTTAAAATTCATGATTCGTGTCCTAAGGGAAATAATTTTCGCGGGCGGAAAATACTTAGAAATAAATGCATCTTTGCACTTATCCCTAGAATCGAAACTATTGCGAGGCAAAGAAGAAAACCAACTTTTTGCACGATCTCGCAAAGAAAATGGGAATAATTTCAACTTCACAATGTCATTGTCCACATCTTTTTTCTTTTGCATATAGCATAATTCTACGAATGTGTTAAGATAGGATGTGACATCCTCATTAGGACTACAGGAAAATTGATGTTTCATGATGAGATTCAACAAAGCGACATTGATATCACAAGATTCCACACTAGTGGCGGGAGGAGCAATTGGAGTGCTAATAAAATCATTATTATTGGTATGAAAAATCACACGACTTGTATTTTCTTGAGACATCGTAACTATGCAAACAAGATTGCACACAAAAACAGATCTGACGAGAAAAAGGCGAACGAAAAAGATGGCGAATAAAACGGCAATTTGTTGTGAAGTGGGGGAGATGAAAATGAGAGGCAAATTGCAAATAATGTAAATTGCAAGGAGATGAGATTTGTGATTAGGAACCTGATAGATGTTGATGATGTCTCCCCGACAACAGCGCCAAAAAATCATTTTGATGTGGCTTGAACTACGTCGGTATTTCCCCAAAGAGAAAGGGATGATGCAGCACAGATCCAGTAGGTATTTCCCTCAGTGATGAGATCAAGGTCATCGAACCAGTAGGATAACCACGCAACACTATGTAAATGGTACATGCACACAAAGAACAAATGCTTGCAACCCGACGTGTAAGAGGGGTTGTCAATCCCTCCCGTGTAAATAGATCTTGCGGAAACGTGAAATAAAATAAATAACAAAAATTTGCAGCAAGATATTTTTGGGTTTTTAGTAGATCTGAAAATAAAAGCGAATAAAAATAGATCTCAAAGCAAATATGCTAAAGAATAAACCCGGGGGGGCGTATATTTCACTAGTGGCTTCTCTCGAGAAAAATAGCATACGGTAGATAAACAAATTACTCTTGGGCATGTGATAGAACTTCAAATAATTATGACGATATCTAGGCAATGATCATTATATAGGCATCACATCCAAGATTAGTAGACCAAATTCTGCCTGCATGTACTACTATTACTCCACAATTGACCGCTATCCAGCATGCATCTAGTATATTAAGTTCATGGAGAAACGGAGTAATGCAATAAGAACGATGGCATGATGTAGACAAGATCTATTCATGTAGGAATAGACCCCATCTTGTTATCCCTAATAGCAACAATACATACGTGTTATGTCCCCTTCTATCACTGGGATTGAGCACCGTAAGATCGAACTCATCACAAAGCACCTCTTCCCATGGTAAGAGAAATCGATCTAGTTGGCCTAACTAAACCAAAGATTCGAAGAAGAAATACAAGGCTATATATAAGCAATCATGCATATAAGAGATCAAAATGCAAATAACTTTCATGGATAAAATAGGTCTGGTCATAAACTCAAAGTTCATCGGACCCCAACAAACACACTGCAAAAGAGTTACATCAAATAGATCTCCTAGAGACCATTGTATTGAGAATCAAACGAGAGAGAGGAAGTCCAGCTACTAACTACGGACCAGAAGGTCTACAATGAACTACTCACGCATCATCAGAGAGGCACCAATGAGGATGATGAACCCCTCCGTGATGGTGAGATTGGATTTGTCGTTTCTGGGACTTGCGGCGGCTGGAATTGTGTTTCGTCGACTCCCCTAGGGCTTTTGGATTTTCAGGGTATTTATAGAGCAAAGGGGTGGTGCGAGAGGCGGTTGAGGTGGGCAAAGCCCACCAGGGCGCGCTTGGGTGCCCAGGCGCGCCCAGGTGGTTGTGCTCCCCTCGAAGCCCCCCTCTGGTACTTCTTTGGCCCAACGTGTGTCTTCTGGTCCAGAAAAAAAATCTTCAAAAAATTTCGCTGCGTTTGGACTCCGTTTGTTATTGATTTTCTGCAAAGTAAGAAAACAAGGAAACAACAGCAACTGGCACTGGGCAGTATGTCAATAGGTTAGTCCCAAAAATGATATAAAGTTGCGATAAAATGACTGTAAAACATCCAAGAATGATAATATAAGAGCATGAAATAATCAAAAATTATAGATACGTTGGAGACGTATCAGTGGTACCACCATCATCATTTATTTTGCATCTTTTGTCATTAATATTATGAACCTATGTATCACTGCTATCGAGATTCAACAAGAATAAACCATTCACATTGGCTGCATGATCATAAAAGATAACGTCTAATAATATAAATAGAACAACTAGTATTCTCAGATTAAATGAATAATTATCTCACAATAAACAAGATCCGGATATCATGTTCGTGCTCAACGCAGGCACCAAATAATAATTATTGAGTTTAAAACTAATGCCGAATGTAGACATAGAGGGAGTGTGCCGACGACGATCACATCAATCTTGGAGCCATTTCAACATGCATCGTCACCTCGTCCTTCGATATTCTCCACTTATTCTGCAACTCCTATTTGGAGTTATAAATATTAGCAATTGAATAGCTAGGTGCTACGACGAGCACTAGTAAGGTACACATCAATAACATGTATATCAAATATACCTTTGTTGACGTTGCCAGTCTTATTATCTGCCAAGTGCTTAGGGAAGTTTCGCTTCCAATTGCCATTCCCCTTGTAGTAGAAACACTCAGTCTCAGGATTTGGTCCAGCCTTGGGTTTCTTCATGGCAGCGACAACTGGCTTGCCTTTCTTCTTGAAGTTTCCTTTTTTCCCTTACCGTTCTTGAAACTGGGGGTGTTTTTAACCATCAACACTTGATGTTGTTTCTTGATTTTTTACTTCCGTGGTGTTAAGCATCGCGAAAAGCTCAGATAGTGTCTTCTCCATCTCTTGCATATTATAGTTCATCACAAAGCCCTTGTAGCTTGGTGGCAGTGACTGAAAAACCCTGTCAACTGTTGCTTCCTCAGGAATAGCAACCCCCATGTAAGCGTACCCAGACATTTTGAATACATGCTCGCTAACAAAGCTGTTCTCCTCCATCTTACGGCTAAAAAAGTTCTAAGGCTTCATTCCTCTCCACACTGGCGATCTTGAAACACCATTTCCGGCTCCCGAATCATCTCATTTTCCCCGTGGTGCTCAAAACGTTTTTGGAGCCCAGGTTCTAAGCCATAAAGCATGGGTATCGAGTACTCAGCAACTCAAGTCTACCAAATGTTCATAGCATCTATAGTTGAGGGAGCGGGTGGCACACCTAGCAGTGCATCAAGAACATAAACCTTTTGTGTAGTACTGAAGATAATCCTTAGATTATGGACTCATTCCGTATAGTTATATGACTCATGTTATATGATTCATGTTTAATGTTCTATTTTTTCTTATGGACCTCAGATTACAAGTTTCCATAAAAAAATTTATGATCATTCCAATAAAGTTTCAGATTTTTAAAAAATGTTTTGCTATGTTTTTTTTTCGTGGGTGCACCAAGCTGGGGTGTAGAAAACCCAATATCTATCATCTATATGACTCATGTTTAACCTTTTGGTTCTCCGTGTTTCGAGGTCATGTTTGTACATATTGGGCTCCTCAAGTTAACAAAGTATTTCTGCATGTGTAAAACTGGATTACAACCAATTATATGTGAAAAAAGAGTCTATCACACCCGATCATCATGAGGTACTTCAAAAGGATGAACTTTCTCAACGGTGCATACTAAGGGAAAACGCGTTTATCTTCATATTCAGTGGATGGATCATCTTATAATGCTACCTTGTTCTAAGCAAAATAAGATGCATAAAAGACAAACATCACATGCAATCAAATATGTGACATGATATGGCATTTTCCTTCTTTCGATTTTGATCTCCATCTTTAAAGCACCAAATGATCACTATCAGCTCCGGCATAGCACCATGAACTTCATCATCTCCGAGGTGTCGTCATGTTGTTTTCTTCGCCAACAGTTCTTTTACAACCATTACTAACTCATTGCGAAAAATTAAAGCAATTGCATGGTCATTTAATGATTGACATGTAGGTAATACAACAATATTATGACAACCCTATGGTTCCTAGCGGTGGTCATACTCATCGACATACAAGTCGTGAACTATTACAAAACATGATCATCTCATACATCACATATATCAAATCAAATCTTGATCATACCACATCACAACATGCCCTACAAAAACAAGTTAGACGTCCTCTACTTTGTTCCTGCAAATTTTACGTGGCTTCTATGGGCAACATAATAGAACCGTTCTACAACAACCGTCGTTGTCAAATCAGTTTTTTTAACAAAGTACAGACGCAAACGCTCATACATACGCGCATACACTCACCCCTATGAATGCATAGCCGCACACCCTACCCTATGATCACCTTCTAGAGACTGAGCCTGCATATCATCTTGAGTTTTATAAAGTCACCATAGGCGCCTCGTCGTCGACGGGAACGTCTCCTCCCACTGAAAGCGCATCGCCGAAAATCCTGAAATAAACCCAGGAATAATGCGAGCACCAGGATTTAAACCTTGGTGGGCTGGGAATACCACTGTCCCTCTAACCATCCAACCATAGTAACTAAAGTGGGAGATTGTTCCCACAATGTGGCTTCCGTAGTCTATGCACACGTAACTTCCTAGGTCATTTTCATTCTTTCTTGCTTGCTGGTTCGTGTTGCAACCAAGTAGCCAACCTTTTTAGCCAACTTGACAGACTAAACTTAATTGCAGAAAGATACTCCCTCCATTCCTTTATTTATTTAAGGTGTATTATTTTTGGCACGGTGACCAAAAACATAATTCTACATATGTTAGGACGAATTTAACCTTGTCTAAATCATTGATTAGCGGCAACTAAATCATTTATGCTAGGAAAGTAAGAGATGCACACAATCAGGAGAGAGATACTTTTCTTTTTGCCTTTACAAGAAGAGATGCATGGAATCAGCGTAGAGGTACTTTCCTTTATTTGAAGGACTAACGACGGAATTACGAGGAATTAGAAGAAATGCACCTTTCATTATGGAATTTTATCAAAAAACAAATACACCTTATATAAAGGAACGGAGGGAGTAATACACAACATTCTAATTATTTTGATATAATTAGATTTCTAATTTACGTCTAGAATTGAACTAGAAATCAGAACTCATATGAAGGAAATCCAGTTTGATAAGGTACGTATTTATGCAGTCCATTTATGTGGAAATAGGATATGCCCATCCGATTGATAGAGATTGTTTCCATCTGAGACATGCATGTCAAGACTAACGAAGGCTAACTGTGTACTGGACTTAGTGAAGGAAACACATGGGTACGATATATAATCTGATTTAGGCCGATGCTAGGCGCCGGCGCACCGGCGCTAGGTTCGGCCGGTCGCCCTGCATCGGTTCGATCAGTTGCGCCCGACGCACAGGATTACTAGAGGACTCGGTCGTCTCTCTCTCACGCCCTTGTTCCTCCCGCAGTCCATGGCCACGCGCGACCAGGAAAAACAGATACGCCCGCGCGCACGTAGCTCCACATCCCCCGCGGCCACGACGCACCACCGCGCCTCCACTTGCTGCCGTTCGCCGCCGCTCGCCGTGCTGGGAAATAGGCTGGATCCAGCTTTCTCCAGCCCAGGTCGAAGCAAAACTGTCCCCAGACGCCCCATTATGCCTCTCTGCTGCCCATGGTTACAACTCCAACAAGCCACGGTTCCAGCTTCGCTCGTTCATCATCCCCATCTCCGGCCTGCTCGTAGCTTCCGTCGCCGCCGCTCGCCGTCCATTAGTTGAAGCTTTTTCAGATGCCACGCATGGTAGCAAATCTGCAAATCGGTTCCAGCACCTGGGCTGGTCGGCTGCAGCAAAAAAAAGGCTGGCACCACCGCCATGGAAACACGGCCGTTGCCGGTGGTAGCTGTCGCCTCTTGCCGGTTGCAGCATTGGGGCTGGCCGGTTGCAGCATTGGGGCTGGCCGGTTCCAGCATTTGAGTTGCCGGTTGCAGCAAAAAACAGCAGCTCGTTCACCTTTTGGTTTTGGTTGTAGCAAAAATGAACTGTGGTTCCAGCTCTGCCTTCTTCAGTTCCAGCAAAAAAAATTGATGGTTCCAGCATTATCGCCCGCTCATCAGGTGTTGGTTCCTGCAAGAAAGAAGAGGGACATAGCATTTTTTAAAGCTGGTTGCAGCTCTACCGGCTGCCGGTCGCAGCTCTGCCGGCTACCGGTCGCGCTCGTGCAGGGGAGGTGATGGTTCGCAGGGGATTTGGTGGGTAAAAGGGGAGAGAAGAGCATCCTGATTGTCGTCGTCTTCACCCTCCGCCGTGGCTCGCCCTAGCAGCAAGGCCCCAGCAGCAAGGCCCCTCCATGCAGGTATGATATGGTGGGCGGAGATGGAGTACGGGAGCAGTTGCAACAGCATCGTGGGTCACGTCCTGGTGGTAGAAGAAAGGGAGAGGAGAAAAAACGGTTCGTGTGGGAAAAGACAGGTAGCGTACGAAGTGCTCGTGGCTGTGGGAGACGCACGATCTCGATCGATCACGCGGCTCGCGCGAGACCGGCCCAATCTTCGGCCGGTCCGCCGGGCACAAACATTTACCTCTGATTTATGCATGTACATGAATATGTATTCTAAAGACACCTATATTTCTAATTAGAATGCAAAACAAAATATAGATATCATTTTGGAAGTTTTTTAACGCTTCCATTGTGTCTTCATTTGGAAAGCCTCTAGGCCTGCAAGATTTCGTGTTTTTGAACAGTTGTGTTTATTCAGCTCTTTTTCTAAGTCATACATGATTTTTCTGGTTAAAAACAGGTCGTTGGTCTAAAAGCTCATGGTTGTCGCCGACGGTGGAAAATATTGCGCAGATACTTTACTGGTTTCTTTACAAAAATCGTGGTCCGACATGGGCTGTCTGATCGAATGAAAATTATCAGCAATAGACTGGAGCACATCTCACTGAACCAAAAGGAATACCAGATTGTGCATACACCGTCGGTGGTATTGTCATCTTCCATCACGGCCATTGCAGCTTGGTAAGCTAGACTCATACAATTTCAAATTTACTGTGACTGCATGTACGTGTGTTCGAGAATATATATCATAGTTTTAAATAGCGGACTATGCCTAGTGGCGGACCTTTCTAAACACTATAGCACACTATTTGAAACTTTACTTCATGTAGCACGGGACCTCTCTAAACACTATAGTGCGCTATTTAAAACAATGATATATATGTACAGTTTTTAAAAATTGGATTACAATTTTATAGGGCGCTATTTAAAACAATGATATATATAATTCCAATTATTCTAAATTGGATTACACAGCCATATATGTACAGTTTTTGAGTTAAAAATGTGTCACGCAACCTAAATTTTCTCTTCATAACAAAAGGGAAAAACTGACAGCGCCGACCAGGCAATTGTAGATATATGTCAATCCTATGTATAGTTTGCAACCAATTTGTTGCTGTTACTGCATATTTGTGTGAGAAAATGACAAAAATTCCAAGAGAGCATTAATTCCTTTTGGAAATATTAACAATTATATACATATTGGTTGACCAGGCGGGATGATCTGGAGAATACCAAGGGGTTTGACTCTGACGCGAAGATTCTTTTGGCCATGTTGCAAAAAGGAGGGACACCCAAGCCAATGTTTTTCTCCATAGTTGGCGAGGGTGGTGCCGGAAAGAGCACACTCGCTAGGGTCATTCGTCGGATGATTCATGAGACAACTGATGTAAAAGTTGTATGGTACAACATGGAGCCCGGTTGCAGCGTGGAGAATTTCCTTAAGGAGGTGCACCGACTTGCAAAACTGAAGCTCACAGCCCATGAGCAAGCGGATGCCCGTTCTGATGAAAATGGTGACAAGCTATATCACGTCCTAAATGGACGGAGTTTCCTGTTGATTCTGGGCGGTATAACCTCGAAAACCATCCTGAATAGCATGAGGGCGAGCCTGCCAGTCAATGGCTGCCAGGTGATGCTCCTACTGGACACAGAAAATGAAGACATCGCTTGGCATGCTGATTCCATTAATGGTGTTGGCTCCTACGGTGTATATATGCTGACCCGTTTGGTTGAAAAAAGAACCAGGCATCTATTCTTTTGGAAGGTGTTGAGAAAACAAGCAGAAGAAAGCAACGACGACAAAGACGACCAAGACGAAGAACAAGCTGAAAAACGATATTACGGAGGACTGGTACACGAAATTACTGGGGGCTATCCTATGGCTATAGTGCTTCTGGCTGGACTCCTCCGGTTCAAGGAGAAGCCGCTCCAGTGGAATGCGGTCTTTCAGCAGCTCATGTCTGGAATTAATGGAACACATCAAGTCCAGTGGGGTGCGGCGTTGCAGCAGCTCAGTTCTGGAAATAATGGAACACATCAAGTCCAGTGGGGTGCGGCGTTGCAGCAGCTCAGGTCTGAAAACAATGGAACGCAGGACGCCAGTGAATGCTTGCCTAACACACAGATAACTAACCTGAATGGGGACACAAGAAGGGCAATGGAGGTGGTCTTCTGGGCGAGCTTTGAAGACCTCCACAACGACCTCAGGTCGTGCTACCTCTACTTTGCCTCCTATCCTACCAATTCCTCTCACCCAGCCGACCAGCTCGTGCGGATGTGGATTGGGGAGGGTTTCATCAAGGCGCGCAGAGGCAAGACCATGGAGGAAGTGGGACATGACTACCTCAAGGAACTAGTTTTGAGATGCCTTGTTGAGGTGGAAGAGATGAAAGCCAACGGTGGCATCCAGCTCGTCAGAGTTCACAAGAGCCTCATGGGTTTCTTGGAGTCGGAGGCGCGCGAGGCTGGCTTCATGGAGATGCATGATATACATGACGTCGTTGTTCCACCATCTGTGCGTCGTCTCTCCGTTCAGAGTGACAATGGCAAAAGATACAACATCACCTTTGCCAGCAAAAAGTTCCCCAAGCTGCGTTCCTTCATTTGCCGCATCAACATCATCGATGATGCTATTCGCAAAAAAGAAAAAAAACATCATCGATGATGTTGATCAGAATAAACACCAGCATGATCTCGAGTTCCTCCTCTCATCTAGGTTCCTTCGGATAATATCTGAAGAGGGGTTGAGTCTCTCTAAGCTGCCTGAAAAGATCGGCGACATGATTCAGCTGAGGTACTTGCGCATTGACTGCAGATCCCTCAACAGCCTCCCGCTCAGCATTGCAAGACTCCTCAACTTGCAGACGCTCGACATAAGCAACACCGGTGTCGAAGAGATCAGCAATGACTTCTGGAAGATCAGGACACTGCGGCATGTGCTCGCAAGCAACCTCACACTTCCAGCAAAAATACCAATCGTAGAAGCAGGTCAAGATGAGAGTGGGCTTCAAACTCTACATGGTGTGAAGCCGGTCGCCTCCGAAAAGTGGAGCAAAGGGAACTGTCCGTTGGACAAGATGGCAAGACTACTATCACTGGAGATGCATGGTTTCCAGTATGCGGAACACGGAGGGACTGCATTCGAGGAAGCTCTCACGGAGATGCGTCTCCTTGGCCACTTGAAGTTGCAAGGTGACGAGATCCCATTATGTGTCTTCACCGACCCAAGCTTGCAAAGTCTCGAGACCATGGAGCTAAATGGAGAAGTGAAGTGGAAGGACATCCTCCCGAAATCAGAAAACATCAATCTGGTGCGTGACATCATTCCAGAAAACACCAATGAGGTGGGTGAAATTGTCCCAGAAAACAACAGTGACGTGGGTGACATCATCCCCAAGGAAAACATCAATGTACCAGGTGATACCATCCGAGAGGGTAACATCAGTGTGGTAAGTGATGTCTCGATGAACAACGTTGCTGCGGTCAGTAGTCTTATTCTCAAACTCCGACCAAACCTTGTTCAAATCAAACTGAATGATATCAATCCAGTGTCAAAAATCATGGAAGATCAACTGTGGGAGAAAATTGTTGGAGAAAAAAGAGCAACAGGAGGAGAAGGAGAAGGAGGAAAAGGAGGGGAAGGAGGAGGACAACAACGAGAGGGAGGGGGAGCAATGGGAGGAGAAGGTGGAGGAGGAAACGGAGGGGAAGGAGGAGGACAACAACGAGAGGGAGGAGCAGCAGCAGAAGATGTAGGAGGAAACGGAGAAGGAGGGGAGGGACGAGTGGAAGGAGGAGGAGGAGGAGGAAAATGGGAAGTAGAAGCAAGAAGAGAAGGAGCCGTAGGAGGGAAGGGAGGAGCCGAAGAAGTAGGAGGAGGAGGAGGAGGACAAGGAGAAAGAGTAGAACCACGAAGAGGAGGACCACAAGAAGTAGGAGGAGGAAAAGGATGTGGACAAGAAGCAGGAGGAGCAGAAAAAGCAGAAGAAGAAGCAAAAGGAGGAGGAAAAGGATATGGACAAGAAGCAGGAGGATCACAAAAAGCATAAGAAGAAGCAAGAGGAGGAGCAAAAGGAGGAGGAAAAGGATATGGACAAGAAGCAGGAGGATCACAAAAAGCAGAAGAAGAAGCAAGAGGAGGAGCAAGAGGAGGAGGAAAAGGATATGGACAAGAAGCAGGAGGATCACAAAAAGCAGAAGAAGAAGAAGCAAGAGGAGGAGCAAAAGGAGGAGGAAGACCAGAGCAGCGGCAGTGGCTGAGCCAGCCCGCTCAGGGAGCCTGGGCAAAGCCTTTGCATGATGACCTCGTCCAGCGTTTGCCTCAGCAATTAGCAATACTAATCACGGTGTCTTTGTATTATTTAACGAAGTATGGCCAGAGCAGCCCAGCCCAGAGCAGCACAGGGTCGCCGGGAGTTAGCTCTGCCCCTGGACGAGAGGGAAAAGGAGAGGAAGCAATAGGAGGAGGAGAAGAGGAAGTAGCTGAGAAGGCGAAGGCATCGTCAAGTAATATCCATTTAAGGCAACCAGTGTCGTTACCTGACAAGAACAAAAGACTGATCGCTAGGAAGGGCAAGAAGAAGACCGGGGTAATACTTATGACGAAGGGCAACTTGGTGCATACGAGGAACCAGGTGACTGGGGAAAGACTTCCGAAGAAGGGCAAGTTCGTGCCAGTACAGAGTCGAAGGTGACTGTGTCCACGACTCCAAAGAAGACGACGCAGGGGCATCCTACGGCGAGTAAGTTGGAGCGTACAGAAGGGTGAGAGCAGCAGCACGGTGATCGACGTCGTCTGGCCATGATGAAGTCAAGTGGCCAGAAGCTTGTTGGTCCACATTGCAGCAAAGTTGTTTTTTCGTTGTGTTGTCGACTCGTGTTCCAGGTTCTTTTTGTTGTTGAGTGAGGAACAAGATGATCCTGCACACCTTGTTGTGGACATAATTTACAATTATTATGGTATAAAACATTTATATTTGGAATAATGATATGATAAAGAAAACTAAACATATGATATATTTCGTTTGATTACTGTATAGTTGCCAAATATTTTATTAAATATAAATAGCATAATACAATGAGAAATATCATGGATGTTTGCATGTTGAGGTGGACTTTTTCGCATGCATGTTTGCAAGTTGAGGGGTGCCTTCTCCCATGCAAAATATGCATGATGAGGTGACATGCCTGCATAATGAGAGAAATAGATTGGTGAGATATATAAGATTATTGTATGGTTGCAAAAAAAATGTTAAATCCAGATGGCACAATTGATTGAAATTATAATGCATATTGGCATGTTGAGGTGGACTTTTTTCTATGCATCACTGCATGTTGAGGTGGGCCTTTCCAATGCATTTTACATGAGGGCTTTGCTGGACTCACATAAAATTACTTAAAACTTTTACGTAAAAGGAAACGTGGAGCGCTAGGGTTGGAGGGACTGGGCGAGGAAGGGGCCCATCCCATGAAAATAAGGAGGGGGGGGGGGGCTGTAGCAGAGGTTTAGTTAGGAAGTTTACGTAAGTTTTTGTTAGGCTCTTCGTAGATGTAGTATTGTCGTTTACATGATGAGATGATATGCTTGCATTTTGAAATGAATAGATTGATGGGGATTTGCTATTTAGATATACTAGCAAACACGAGCGGGCGTTGCTATGGAAGAAAAACAATATCACATATCCTTTGGCCCATCAAAACACACACACACACACACACACACACACACACACACACACACACACACACACACTTCTTCTATTTCAACTCGATGATCCCACTTGTTTTGCAGCTTATCCTCTTCCAACTAGTAGGACATGGGTCATTAGTCCCGGTTCCAGAGGGCCTTTAGTCCCGGTTCTGCAACCGGGACTAAGAGCATCTCCACTCGCCCCACCAACAGGCTCCCATGGCCCTTTTTTACCGCCGACGTCTAAAATCGGCCCAGACGCACCCCCAGTAGCCCAAATTTCGCCGGTTAGGGCCGAAATTGACGCCGGCGGACCCAAGACGAACCCTGCGCGCTGGGGGGGCGCCCGGGAAAGCGTTTTTGGCGCAAAAGCCCCGCGGGCCCGCCGAGTCAGTGACTAGCCACGTCTTGTCTTCCCAATCGCCTCGTTTCCCGCAGGGAATGCCAAGGCTGCCGTCTGTCAGTCGTCTATTGATTCCCCACGGGTGGTGCAGCGAAGGCTCGACGACGCGCCGTCCCCCTCCCACCACGCGTACACACATGTCTGCCGCCCCCCGGCGGCTATACAAAGCCACCCCTCCTCGTCGGTGGTCGCAATCACCTTCGCTCGCAGTTCCTCTCTCCTCGCCGCCACCCCATCCGGTCCCC
>NC_041393.1:767344282-767344970 GCF_002162155.2 Triticum dicoccoides | reverse complement strand
CTCCCAATGGGCGAGCACTTCCTCGGCAACGGTGTTGTGGCCAACGGCTTTGGCTGCCGCACCCTGCACGAGCGGGAGGCGCACGTCCTCCACCAAGGCAACTACCCTGCATTGCCTGACATGCGCGCGCCAGGATGGTGGAGGCTCAGCGCCAGAGGCATCCCAGTACACCCCGCAGCCCGACGCCGAGCAACTCGCCTACTTCCATGATGACATCGAGCGCGTCTGGGCTTCCTTGCTGGAGGAGGTGCGTGGCCGCCCGGAGTACGCTGTCGACAAACCACGTCAGGGGGGCGGCGTACTTCCAACGCTGCCACGAGGAGCAGCTCGCCTCCACCAACAACGCGTCGGTGAGGGGGTTCCACAACGCCGACGGCTGCCACGAGGAGCAGCTCGCCCCCGGGCGGACGCTGCACTTCGTCCTCGAGCACCTCAAGGGTGGCAACCAACCACTGCTCCCGTACCCGGCGGCCCCGGCGCCTGTCCCCCGCCGGAGCGGCGATGACATTTGGCTGCCGCGGCCCATGGCGGGTGGTTCGTCCTCCCCTCCTCCTCATCCTCCCACTCCCACTCGTCCGGGTCGCCGGTGCTCGCCAGCGTCAAGCCCGAGCCCATGGAGACGCCGCTCGGCCTGCGCACACACGGCGGCGGCCTCGTCATCAACGAGGGCGGCTGTGGCTCCTCCCCC
>NC_041393.1:767332537-767343990 GCF_002162155.2 Triticum dicoccoides | reverse complement strand
GTGAAGAGCGAGCACGGCGACGTGGCCACCCGCGACTACGAGGCCGCCATCAAGTGGGCGCCCGAGGACTACGTCCGGCTGGAGACGGAGCTCCAGCGTCGCGCCCTCGAGGAGTTCGCCGCTCGTCGCCACGGCTGCGACGAGGGCGGCATCATCGGCCTCGAGGACGGTGACGACGACGACGCACCACCGCCGCCAACCAAACCCGTCCGCCAAGGCGACGCAGGGTAGGGGTGCAGCACGGACGATGGCGGCGGCGTGAAGAAGGAGGCCGATGACGGCGACTATAGTGCCTTTGACGCGTTACTCGGCATGTAGTCGGCGCAGTAGTTTTTATTATGCTTTTTTAGTTTCGAATTATGTTTGGAAGTTTTTATCTACAAATATCAATGAACTCGCCTAATATGTATCGAATTTGGCCGAATTTTGTCGTGTTTGGCCGAATTTATATTTCAAAAAAGGCGTCTGGGTTGGGCTTGGGGCGGCAGTTGCGAAGCCATCAGCCCACACGCCAAAAATATCGCCGGCGCGCCACCAGGCGGCGATATTTCAGGCACCTAGGGGGGCGAATGGCTGGAGATGCTCTAATCAATCGAGACTAAAGCACCCCACTTTTAGTCCCGGTTGTGTTAGGACTAAAGGAGCTCCACATGGTCGCTGTGGGGCGCCCAGGGAGGAGGAACATTAGTCCCGGCTGGTAACATATACGTCTCCAACATATTTATAATTTATTAAGTATTCATAACATGTTTACAACAATTTTATATGATTTTTGTACGATTTCATTAGAACTAACCCGGACTGACGCTGTTTTCAGTAGAACTACCATGTTGTCTTTTTTGTGCAGAAATAAAAGTTCTTGAAATGGGCTGAAAATTTACGGTGATTTTTTATGGACCAAAAGAGACCCCCGAAGCACCGGAGCTGGGCCAGGAAGTGATCGAGGAGGCCACAAGCCTAGGAGGCGCGTCCAACTCCCTAGGGCGTGCCTCCACGGTTGTGGGCCCCTCGGGCATCTCCTTAACGTGAGACCAACGCCAAAAATTTTATAAATACAGAAACCTCTGAAAAGAATCATAGATGAGAAGTTCCGCCGCCGCAAGCCTCTGTAGCCACCGAAAACCAACCGGGGCCCCGTTTCGGCACCATGTCGGAGGGGGAAATCATCACCGATGAAACGCACCTTGCTTTATTAGTAGGTATAGATAAACCGTCACACCGACCATTTCACTCTTTCTAAACTGAGGCAGCATGTGAACAATGTGAAGTATGAACTGAATGCGGCACCTGAGTAGCTCCTCACGGGGTGGCTGACGGCTGTGGACTGGACCTGGAGCCTTCTGAACTGCAGAGACTAGGCACAAATTCTCTATTACTCTATCCAACCCTCCCGAAGCCTCCACAGGATGAAAGTTGCTCTCGACTGAACCTAGTCTCTGCGTCGTAATCATAGCCCCAAGTTGGGCATCCATATCAGCTGGATTACGGGTCAAATGGAAGAGGACAGATTTGGTTGGGCATGATCTGCTGCCCTGTCAATGAGAATACAATCGACCACATGACGGGATTACGAGTTGTCATACGCCATTACGGCCACATGACGGGATTCAGTTCAAGAGAGTCAGCAAACACAAAACCCATCCCTGCACACACACATAGCAGTATGAGCACAAAGTTACAGAATCTGCACCGTAGCAGTCACAAAGTTCAGAACAGACTGTCCATACAGGGCAGATCGAACAGACTGCCCACCATGGTTAGCCAACAGTAAACTTGGGTCAACGTGGCCGTGCACGGGCCCGCCTTCCAGTGAGATGTTAGAACCGCCGTCCATCTTCGTCTTGCCTACTGTCGGTTTCCTCCTTCATTCCATCAATGCCCCGATGAATTGGGTTTGAACAATTATGCTTGGAACTTTTTCTTTTGAATAACTTGCTTGCAACTATCCATTCATTCCATGACGGTGCCCCCTTAATAAGCGCTCAGATCGGCCTGCCAAGTTTAACGCTCGCTCGTTTGCGGTAGCTTGTTCTCTTTCTCGTTTCTCTGTAAAAACTAGCAATTAATGCTTTGAAACAAACTGAGTTAAAGAGTTTTATGAAATAAAATTGTTTATAATTTTTTAGAAAAGGTCATGAATTTTCAATTGTTTGTCAATTTTAAAAAAGTGACAATTTTTCAATAATTTAATACTAACAACATTTTCTAATTTTTAAAATGTTCATCAATTTTTAAACATATTCACGAATTAGAAAATTTCTGACTTTCAATAAATTTCGTGAACTTAATAGAATTAAATTTTTCCAAAAAAAATGAATTTTAAATTCTCAGAAAAAAATTTATGGAAATGTTCAAGTTTTTTTCTAAAAATTAAAACAAGAATAAAATAACATAATACATGCGAGTTAAAGTCAGAAAAATGAACAGACTGAAAATCATAGAAAATTGACCGAAAATACTATGGGGAACCTTGGTTTACAAAACCACTACAATGAAGATTAGGTAGGCGGGCCCATTTAGGGATGTAGCGCTGGGAGGGTTGGGCCCACTATACCAATTGGATACGGGAGCTCCTTTGTGAGGCTCCTTGCGTCAAAGAGTCGACGTTTTGTACAGGGGCGGTACACCTAGGCCAGCTCATTTGCAATGTCATGAGGTGCTAACACACTTGTTCTTGAACCCGTGACTTCGTAGTGATGCGCGCGCTGTGCTAGCCGCTCCAACGGACAAGCTCTGGTGCTAGATTTCCAACACGACACTTAAAGAAACAAATGACAACGTCAAACTTAAACGTTAACAAAATTCCCGAAAACCAGAGTACCAGTGAGGAATAGAACCAAGGACATCTTGCCAGTGAACCAACTCGCTAGCCACTGTGTAACACCTAGGAATTTGTACCTAGACTGGCAGTCCGGCGTATATGAATTATAAGCTGTATAAAAATTTAAAGCTTTAAAAAAATTGAATGCTATTTTCTTTGTGAAAAAACTAAATATTCTCTGAAACGCCAAATTTTTCAAATTTATGAAAAAAAATTAAAAATATTTCATGAAAATGCAAACATTTTTCGGATTCTCAAAAATTTCTTGAAAAAGGAACAAATTCGAAAATGATGACATTTTTTGAAATTATGAACAATATTAGAAAAAGTAACATTTTTGAAAATTGGATAAAAAATTAAAAACTCAAATCCTTTCTTAAATTATAAAAAATGCTTTCAAAATGCGCAATTTTTGAAAATTCCCCAGACCTTTTGAATTTGAATTGTTTTTGAAAAAATAGACATTGTTTGAATCAACGAACAAATTTGGCAAAGTTACAACTTTTTTTGGAATTATTAAATTTGAATTTGTGAATATAAATTATAAATGTGAACATTTATTGAAATTCACAGAACATTTTGAAAATTTGCAAACATGAATATTCGTTCAAATTTGTGAACAAATTTTTAAAGTGGGAATTGCTTTTGAAATTCTGAACATTTGTGAAATCGTGGAAAACAAGAATGGGAACAATTTTTGAAATTATAAACAATTTATTAAAAAATGTAATCAGTTTTTTAAAATCGGATCAAAAATTGAAAATGTGAATTCTTTTTGAAATTATGAATAATTGTTTCAAAATGTGCACCTTTTGAAAATTCCCTAAACAATTTTGATTTTAAGATTTTTTTGAAAACACGAACATTGTTTGAATCAATAAACAAATTTGGTAAAGGTATTACTATTTTTTGGAATTGTTGAACATTTTTTCGAATTTGTGAATATAAATAACAAATGTGAAGATTTATTGCAATTCTCCAACATTTTGAAAATTTGCAAACAAATACTGCAAACATGAATGTTTGTTTTGAATTTCTGAACAATTTTTTAAGGGACATTTACATTTATGCCCCTAATTTGCGCCGACCCTCAGATTTGCCCCTAATTTTGAAGTCTGCTCAAATTTGCCCCTCCGCCGTTAGGTGCCCTTATAGAAATGCCCTTCTTCGCAGTTCCGCCTGGTCAAAGGGCTTTGACCGTCCTGAAAAAAATAGCACAAGAAATCCAAAAAATCTGAAATTTTGTGGGATTAAAGATACCTAGGTTCGCAAGACGTGTGCAAACTTTTGTGCAGTTTGGACATTCCAGGAGCTCGTGGCAAAGAAAAAACAGTAGATATGTACGCTTATGAACAGTAAATTCCAAAAAAATGCAAGAAAATTTTAAAAACAATATGAAATTTTTTGCCATCAAAGAGGCTTGGGTCTACAAGGTGCGTGCAACTTTTTTTGTGTTTGGACACTATAGTAGCTCGTGGAGAAACAAAAAAAAAATTGGCTTGGGAAAAAACTTTGGAAAAAATGACTATTTTGTTTTTGTTTTTGCTAGAGCTCCTCGCATGTCATTTGATCACAAAAACTTGCAAGCACCTTGTGCACCCAAGCCTCTTTGATGCCAAAGTTTCATATTTTTTTGAATTTCCTTGCTATTTTATTTCAAATTTACTGTTCACAAGAATACAGAGTAACTGTTTTTCCTCGCCACGAGCTCCTGGAATGTCCAAATAGCACGAAAATTTGCACGCAGCTAGCGCACATGAGTATTTTCAATCTCACAAAATCCTAGATTTTTTAGATTCTTTTGCTATTTTTTTCAGGACGGTCAAAGCTCTTTGACCAGACGGTAACGGCGTAGAATGGCATTTCTGTAAGGGCACCTAACGGCAGAGGGGCAAATTTGAGCAGACTTTAAAATTAGGGGCAAATCTGAGTAGGTGGTTTGAGTTAGGGATAGAAATGCAAATGGCCCATTTTTTAAAGTGAGAATTGTTCTTGAAATTCCAGAACATTTTCTGATTTTTGAACTCAATATAAATGCAAAAAAAATTGAAATGTGAAATTCTTATTTTTAGTTTCAAAAAAATTGTCGTTGACTCAGGGCATGGGCATGCATTTGGTTTGGTGCCAAGAATCTCGGATCTGCGCCAAAATTTTGGCTAAGCGTTATGTTTCCTTCAGTATTCTGCACCAACAATTGGCGAGACGATGACAACGAAAGCTTACCAAATATTTGGCACGCCCTCGATTTGGTAGGGCTGGCGTGGGTAGCATCTAAACAACCCCTTAGTGATGGCTCCCTGCTCTGCTAAAGAAGTCAGTGCAATTGTCGAAAATACTAAGCCTACTAAAGGCACAAAAATAGAAGGTAAGTTCAAATCCTTCATGGAATAGGTGTCTCAATTCAAATTTAATATTTCTATCTACTCGAAAAATGTCTTAAAATTCTGATGATATAATTAAGTATATCTATTACTCGAAGAAGAAGAAGAAGAAGAAGAAGAAGCAGCCTGACACTATCAGTTGAAAGATGACAGTAGGGTTTCTCTAAACAACAAAAACAACACTAGTTGTGTGTGCAGGTTGAATACTAATCTCCTCTGTAGTAGATGCATAGTCTGTTTTATAAACTAAACATGCCAAAATGAACGATGCTGATATACGAAATTGGCAACTAGTCAGTAGGAAAAATAATGTCCCCTGCCGGTTGATTTTGTAGTAGTGCACCCGAAAATATAGTACAGGCAGAAGGTCATGGCGGCCAAAGGCGGACTTGGCGGTGGCGCCAGGATGACATGTGTGCGACATGCATGCTCAGCGGTAGAAAAAGACGAAGCTTCTACATCTATGGGTCCCGACGATGAATGACCAAGCCTTCATCCCAGTGGATCTTGGAGCAGCAGGTGCGCAAGCAGCATTGGGGCCTTGTTGGAGGTGGAGAGGCAGGCAAGACAGATGATGGTGAAAAGAAGAGGGGAACTGAAAGGCATTGGTGGTGGGTCTTGGTTGGAGAGGAGTCACCTTCACACCCCCTGCAAAAACCGCTGCCTTTGATAGGTTACAAATTATGTAGCAGTTGTGTGTGTTGTGTTGCTTCCTCGTGACCTAAAACATCTTATATTTGTTTACAGATGGAGTATTGCTGATAGTCGAAATTTGGTCTGCTTCAGCTGGTTTATCATTGGTATTCGTTTATGTGTAGTGACACCGTTTATACTGCATGCATCCATTTTGTGCAGCAATGACTGAACCGGAGAGCACAAGGCTAAGCTACTATAGTCGTCAAACATATATTTGTCCAATTATATTCGGTGAAGCAGGTAGGCATAGACCATGTCATGTTTCACAAAAGAATAGGAGTACGACATAGCATGCACAAGCTGACTTCCCTTGACCCTTCCTTTCTTAATTAATCTGGTCCTCCATTTAACATTGCATTGTTCCTGGAGCAATTTAAGACTGTGAAACGTGCGCCAACTTGTGTCCATCAGTAAGCGGCTGAAGGTATTGTATTGACCGGAGCTTGCTAATGCTCAAACTTCAACTACATCACTCGAATCCCACAGAGTCACCGGACTCATGCAGCCACCAATCCGCAACCACAAACATCGCCGTGATCAACCTTTTTTGTGAAAAAAATATCTGAATCTATCAAGTACATGGGTGTGGCTAGAACTCAGTCAATTGAGAAGTCTCAGTCGAGTGACGTCAACGTAGTTGTGGTGTTACGAGTAGCAAGGCTAGATGCTGCAATCAGCGGTTATAAATGTTGCAAGCAGTGTTGTGAGGAACGACAACAGATGCTATAACCCTTGCGACTACATGTTGCAACCATCAATTGGGATGCTAACCGTTGGGATGACATGCTACAATCGAAGAGGGCAGATGTTGTGTATGGTGATACGACATGCTACAACTAGCAACACGGATGCTGCTACCGGTAGGCAGGTATGTTGCAAATGGTGATAAAAAATGTTATGAGGTCAGCATGAATCTTCATGCAAAGATCTAACGGCTATCTAGTTGACTGAGACTTAGTTAAATCTCATTCTACTGAGTTTTAGCAAGCCTATAAGTACAAAACATCTTAAACATAATAAAAATTACATCAATAATTTTTTACCATAGAAGGACCACTTCCATCGTAAACAAACCGCCATTGTGCCGATTTCGCCTTTCTCTTACCGGAGCCAGCTTGACTTTGTTGATGACCGTCAAAAAGACCTCATGCACGTGCCACTAAGGACTAGCACGTTGAGGCCGTAATCATTGTCGTTGAACCCTTTTAATAGATCCAAAGCACCTAACCTCGACATCGGGTATGCATGATGATAAATTCTAACCTCGCCGCCCCATATGACGATTGGAATTTATCTCAAAATGTTGCTGAGTCGCTGCTGACGGGCAAAATCGAGGAGGATTGAAGCCCGCGAGACCAATAGAAAAATGGAGAGTCATCATCCGCCCAAGAATCACCCTTGTGAGGACTAAAAATGCTAACCTAAACTACTAGCCGGAGCTGAGATACTGTGATTTCCCTCCTCATTACTGGCCACTGGACCGAGCGGCGGACGGATGGATGGTGAATCCATGGGATGACTATTCAAGCCTGGAGGGGACGAGGACTTGGTCCTAGCCATCACTGAGTGGGAGGTTGTTGCTCATGCTCCCATCCTTCTTAAGGCTACCTCTTAAACAACCTTTGGTTCATCTTCGACGCTGCAGGCGCCGGCTGATTCATCTTGGGCGACTGCTGCTTCGTCTTAGATGGCCCAAATACCGCCTGCTGTGTCTTTGGCAATGCCCGATTCACCATCTTAGAAGTCATCTTCATGGGACTACTGTGTACCATGACGCGATATTCTTCCTCCTCTTCTTTTTTGGCCAAGCGATGTGAGGTGAGCTGGATGCAGTGTTTGCTTTGTTCCAGTTGGGTTGAGCAAACCTGCAGCAACGGTAGCATATATATAGGAAAAACGCTCTGGCTGGATGACGCGCTTCCTCCGCGGAGAATGGTTTGATGGCGTTGCTGGTCAGTCCCTTCTGTTTTGGGCAGTATATATGTGTATCCAATGTATTCTTATATATTGACAGATGGATGCGGTTGGGTCAGTGGTCGTGGTCGTCGCCGCGTTGCTCTTCATATCATCTCCTCCTCCTCCTCGTTATACAACTACGTACATTAAAATTGGCGTTAGGTGAAGTTTAGGTAGCAGACGGCTATTAGAGTATGGTTGATGTCCTTGTCCTGTTCGTTAATATGCATCTCACGCAGTCAGGCCCATTCAACAGCACTGAATTACAATAAATCAGCTTAAGATATCTTGCAATCACACCATAATCATACATGCATGTGATTTTTATGCAAATTCTTTCTTTGACCTACTACGACCAGCAATTACCTCTAGCCATTCACCACGACCAGTAAGGGCATCATTGCCACCTCCCGTGCACCTCCCCTCACGTGATACATGTCTAGACTACCAGCTTCGTCTAGTCTAGTTAAGCGACCCCACGGTGCCTTTATATATTAGGCTTTGGTTAGACATATTCAGTTCAAACACCTTACGTTCCGCTAATTACAAGAATACGTCTTCATCATCTTGAAACTGCCAAGCATGGACCTCAATGTACTTTATTGGAACTTGAACCATACTAGGCATGATAGAACATGATGAACATCATAGACATGATAATTGGACCAATAGAAGCACTAAACAATCTAGACATGCAATCTGATAGATACGAAAACATAGGGTGTCCATCTTGATTTGCAGTACTAACACTAGTAGAAAACCACCCATTAGTCCCGGTTTGTAAGGGCCTTTAGTCCCGGTTCAAGAACCGGGACTAATGGGTCGTTACTAATGCCACCAGCCATTAGTCCCGGTTCAAACACGAACCGGGACCAATGTGGCTCCACGTGGCCCTGTGCACCGAGCCCAGTCAGAGGGCCTTTGGTCCCGGTTGGTGGCTCCAACCGGGACCAAAAGTCATTTTTTTTAAGAAAGTGGCTGCTTTAGGGGTTTTGGGGTTTATTTTTAGGTTGTTATTATAGCTAGCTAATAGAGAGAAGTGTCCTCTCTTATCTTCGTCCTTGGTTTATCAACGCTGCTGCTATGTTCATTGCACCCGCAGATATGACATGGCTCATGCATGCTTTGCATCATACATCATCATATATATGTATATAATAAAGTCCTACTAATCATGCATCATCATACTACTTCTACTCGTTATTAATAATAAGTCATACGATCATCATCCTCATATATAGTCATCGAACCCAACCCTACATAATTGTTCTTAGCACATGATCATCAGTACCAGGTATAGGACCTAAACACCCTTAAGGTAAAATAGCATAAAACAATATAGACCCTGACTCTCCATTATGAAGAATGGCGATCATCCTGTCTCCAATTCTTGCCTTTCGCTGCTTATTGCTTCCAAGAAGCTCCTTACGACTGTCCATACATTTTTTCCATTCTTTGATTGTTATGTCTCCACTTCTTTTAGAAACCCGGTATGGACAGTTAAGATTCGTAGGACGACCTGGTAGTATGTTCAAAACATGAAGGCTACCACGCGTATACATCAGACGAGGCACACACTCATTCGGGATTATCTGTTGAAAAACATAGTAATAACTTCGTAGTTAGCAATGATGTACTAGTTTTAGAAGTGTGCAAAAAGATGCACGGATGTTGTAATAGTAAAAAATAATCTTACCAAGGTATCTCCATGGTAGTTACCGTAGTTCAACACGTGCACTAGTGGCACGTATTGACCATAATGTTGAGGAGTTTGATTGTAGATATTGTAATTCTCAAGATCAGTACAAAATCCGACCAGATGTCGTTTCTCCTGATAAGTTAATTCGCAGCCTTCGGTGTAGTACGTTCTGTCTACCATCTTCCGCACATTCTTTGAAGAATGAAAATAAGCTGTCAATGGAGATAAGTTGTCAACTATATATTTTGAAATAAACAATATAAATTACTTAATAACTATGTTTAGCTCACATGAGGGAAGAACTGGAGGTGTATGCACAAAGACCCAAATCGTAGGTGTCTCTTGCTCGATTGTAGGATCACCAAGATCCATGGTGACAATCATACCCTCATCAAGACCATACATCTTGCAAAATGCATCCCAATTTTTGCAACCAAAATGGGTTACACTCTAAGCATTGTACAACTTTACTTGAAAATCCACATCATGTTCGGTACTTAGGACAATTTTTTTGGTTTCGAAATTTTCATGGTCTTTAAAATCCATCATCTCCAAGACATAGCGTCTTGCAAAGCATGGGATAAGCTAGTCGAATTGGAAAAGATGAAAAATACACGTTAAAATAGTTGAAGTCGTGCTTAATTACGAAAAAAAAACTATTGTCGTCGTTGCGTACCGTATGAACATCGCAAGTCTCCTCGAGCTTAATGCTGAAGCGCCGATCTTCCTCCAGCTCAATGAATCTGTCGCACATACCTCGGTCATCGTGGCACCAGTCGCACTCCCCCGGACGATTTTCATCGTCAGATGAGTACGACATTTCCGGCCTACGTTCATAATTCAAATATTAAACTAGATCATTATTATAAATCACGGGTTGACTATCAATGATCGATGTACGTACGGGTTGAATATTATACCAAATTGTCCAGCACACGGGAATGAAGGAGAACTTATTGCAATATGAGCATTCAATAAGCAAAACCAAATCACAAAATAAAGTATAGTATTCAAATTAGCATGCATTCAATAATTATAAGCAAAAGTACATCATCTCTTGGTGTCCGTACATCATCGAATATTATCACTAATAAAACTAGAACCGTAGCGCCCGACGGGTATCGACGCGGGCGGTGGACACCCAAAGATAAGGAACCATCACAGGATCATAGCTCCAGTGAGATCCCTGAAGAACCTGCCAGGTATTGTCGAACCTCCCCTCCAATGCAACCATGTAGCGACGGACGTGCTCGTCCTTCTCGCTGACACAATGACGTACCACCTCCGCGGTGTCCGGATGCCTCACCACCGTCACTGGCCCACGCGACCGCCACCAAACAAGGATCGGGTCAACAACGGGCTGCCTCCTCACCAACCTACGTCCCCCGAAAGGTAGCACCTCCCAATACCAACCCGGCGGAGCCCAGTCCCGAACATGACCCTGATCAAGCAGGCCTCCACCGCCGAGTCGACGACGACGAGGATGTGGGATAGGCATCGCCGACGTCGACGCGGAAACTACTTCTATATATAGTTAAATAAAAGTAGTCTTATTAATTAAATCTATCTAGTTCAACTACTAAACACTTACTATAAATAAATAAGTAGTACTTACTAAAAACAAAGTACTTCATATATAAACTACTTCTTCTTTTTTCCCTTTTTCTAAATTACTACACATCTAATCCTACATAAAGATCTAAATTACTTCTTCTAAATTACAGAAAAAAAATCTAACATAATATAATACATATCTAAATTACTACACATCTAATCCTACATAAAGATCTAAATTACACAATATGAACAAATTTTACAGAAAAAAAATCTAACATAAAAAAACTAACATAAAAAATCTTTTTACAGAAAAAAAATCTAACATAATATAATACATATCTAA
>NC_041393.1:767330508-767331352 GCF_002162155.2 Triticum dicoccoides | reverse complement strand
CGTCGGCCTCGGGGAGGAGTAGGGGCCGGAGAGATCGAAAAAGATGCCAAGTGCTGTATATATAGCAACCGCATTGGTCCCGGTTCGTGGCACAAACCGGGACCAATGCCTCCTTTAGTCCCGGTTGACGCCTCCAACCGGGACCAAAGGCCTCTTTTCAGCAGCCCAAAGGGCGGGAAACGAAGACCTTTGGTCCCGGTTGGTGGCCCCAACCGGGACAAAAGAGGGGCATTGGTCCCGGTTGGAGCCACGAACCGGGACCAAAGAGGTGCATTGGTACCGGTTGGTGCCACCAACCGGGACCAATGGACCCGTCTAACTACTTTTTTATCTCTGCAGCTGTTTTTTTGTTGATTCTTCCAGCAGCTTTCGTTTTAGTCCCACCTTGCCAAGCGAGAGGCACTCGCAGCTGTTTATAAGCCCTAAGTGCAGATACAATGACGAAGAGGCTCAATGCTCCTGCACGTTGGTTGGCTTCAAGCCTTGCGGGATACGGTAGACTGCACAGAGCTATGTGCAGTGCAATTGACACTATCCCGAAAGGCTTGAAGCAAATTAACAAGCATTGCGTCTCTTTTTTATTTTTAATGACTTATTATAACTCAGAAAAAAAAAGAAAAAAAATAAAGATAGCAGAAAAGAAACAAATATATAAAAAACCACTCAGAAATAAATAGAAGAAAATATATAACAGAAAAGAAAAAATATATAGAAAACTATTCAGAAATGAATTGGAGCAAAAAATAGTTGTGATTAACTGTACTAAAAAAGGAGCATATATGCTTATTTTTAATGGCTTATTACAACACAGAAATAAAAAGAAAAAATAATATAGCAGAAAAAG
>NC_041393.1:767321949-767329909 GCF_002162155.2 Triticum dicoccoides | reverse complement strand
AAACTACTCAGAAATGAATAGAAGCAAAAAATAGTTGTGATTAACTATACTAAAAAAGGAGCATATATGCTTATTTTTAATGGCTTATTACAACTCAGAAATAAAAAGAAAAAATAATATAGCAGAAAAAAATACTACATAAAAAACTACTCAGAAATGAATAGAAGCAAAAAATAGTTGTGATTAACTGTACTAAAAAAGGAGCATATATGCTTATTTTTAGTGGCTTATTACAACTCAGAAATAAAACGAAAAAAATAAATATAGCAGAAAAAAAAACTACTCAGAAATGAGTACAGATGCGCTTATAGAGGAAATTCAACTTAAATTCATAACGAATTTCAAGAGAAATCCGTATGAATTTATGCTAAATTACCTATATAAGCGCATCTATTTTCATTATCGGAGGAGCTCAATTAGGTAGAGAGGGAGGGGCTTATAAACCAGTCCCGTTCACCTTCGGTTGGCGAGGTGGGACTAAACTCTGGTCGCAACGGGTACCCACCATTTAGTCCCGGTTGATGGCTCGAACCAGGACTGATGGGAAGCCTTTGGTCCCGGTTCAAGCCACCAACCGGGACCAATGGGGTTGGGCCAGGAGCGAGGACCATTGGTCCCGGTTCGTCCCACCAACCGGGACCAATAGGTCCAGATGAACCGGGACCAATGGCCCACGTGGCCCGGCCGGCCCCCGGCGCTCACGAACCGGGTCCGATGCCCCCGTTGGTCCCGGTTCTGGATTGAACCGGGACTAATGGGCTGGAACGGCCTGGACCATTGGCCCCTTTTCTATTAGTGTAATACACCAAATGAAATCCCTAATCGGAAATATAGGAAAATCACAGACATACAAGATGGGTGTAGCACAAGTAGCGTTAGCCGCAGCGGCGGCGGCCCTAGCATTGTGGTTGGAGGGAGCCATAGAGCTGTCCATGAAGTAGTTGATGGAGCAGCAACATTTGAGTAGTCGTGCGAGTACTAGCTGTATCGTAGTCTCTCTTGTACATGATTGCAAGAGATCTGGAGGCCTGCTCCCCCTCCCCCTTCACGGTATAGAGAAAACTTAGATGTGGCACAGTGCACATAGACTTCAATCAAATATAAAAAAATCCTTATTCAGAAGCAACATCAAAGTTAAGAGCCATCATCAAAACAAAAAGGAGCTCCACATGACGCTTCCTCATTCCATGAACTATTATTTCATCTAGCATTCAACATGCTTGTGTGCGGACGCCATCCATGCATAGAGCAGAAGACTTCACTTGCTACCAGTTCGGACGGTCTTACACCCTAGTTTGACACCTCTTTGTTTTCCTGCGTCCTTTGCAAAATTGACAAGGACATAAGCCAAAACCCCAATATGTTGATCACACTACAGTGATAATCGATTTTCTATCATCAAAACAAGCACTATTTCTTATTCTCCAAATGGTCAAGAAAACATAAGCAATACCAACCATTACATGATATTTGACTTGCCTTGGAAGTCAAGATATCCTGGAACTAAACAGTTATTGGACTGAATCATACATGTCTCTAAATGTAGAAGGTACAATTTATAATGTTCCACACTAATTTTGCAAGAGAACAATTAAGGTGATGAACTGTTTCATCGAAACCAAAAAATTGACATTGAGTTGGTGATCAAATAAGCATCAAATTAGAGTATTTATCTTATGAAATCATGATGCAAAATGAATGTATCGATGGTTAGTGATTTTTTTTTGGAAAAGGAGGTTAAACCCCCGGCATCTGCATCAATCGATGCATGCAACCATCTTTATTAAGTATTCCATGAGGGTCTAACAAGAACATACATCAAGCCACCCAAAGACACCATTCACACCTACAAACTTGATAATGTGGAGTGCTCTCACTCTCCATATCTATGGCCAACGCGGTCGCCGATCCATCCATCTAACCTATCAGAACAAACAACCGGTGCAGCAGACCTAAAGCGTACAACACATGCACATGTTTTAGAAGCCGCCATCTTCATTGAACCGTTGTCCCATCTTTAGGAGAGAGATCTGCATTATTCTTGCCAGTCCGGCCATCCGTCAATGCCACCACGGCGCCCAACGACTCCACCGCCCTGCGCTCGTCCATCCCAACGCGGACACTATGGAAGATCTGTCGTGCATAGCACCTGCCGACTAGGCATGACACATCATAGCACATGTCGGCCAGGCATGACTTGACATCTCTTACCAGACGCATCTGACGCGGTTAGAACGCCACTCCTCCTGCCAACCTCCACACCATTGCCGCTGCTGAAGCTGACTCGCGGAGCCCTTCACCCATAGCAACTCTTCCCTGAACACCCAAGCCTCCCAAGATGGCACCTCCATGGAGGTTACGACACGTAGGGCACTGCGGCCGTCCAATCCAAGACGGATTTTGGACATTCGTCCGGGAAGGGGTTGGAGGTGGATAGGAGGGACCTCGGCTTCGCCTTCAAGAAGGGTAACGACGTCGCAGCCGTCGCCGATGCCGGGCCGAGCTAGCCGACCAAAGTTTCCTCCGGTCCTCATCCTATACCACCAATCTCCATCCGCTCCGGATCTGGCAAAAGCCAATACACAAAAATCCAGAGAGGGAAGCACCATAAGGCTGAACGCTTCCGGCGTAGATCCATCCAGGCACCAGATCAATGAAGATCAAACCTGGTCAGCGACGAAAGCCACAATCCTGCGCTGGTCGACGGTGTTCGGGCGCCAGATCTAGAAGGATCTTACCCGAAACCAACAACGCACGCGACCACCAGATCCAGCGGCCGCACCACACCGCGAGCACGAAACCCAGCAGCCGCCGCGCTGCTCACGCCGCGGCCAGTAACCATATGCAGCGCCACCGCACCCTGCGCAAGTCCAGCGCCTCCTCTCGAACGGCCGCCCCACGCCAGCCTATTCGCACGAAGGGGAAGGGAGCCCCGCCGCCGCCCTGCGAGCCAGGCTTCGCCCTTGCCGGCGCCGCTGGCGCCGGCAAGGGTGAAGAAGTGGTGGAAGAGTACGGGCACCGGTGGCTAGGGTTTACCCCTGGTCGCCCGCAGGGGCGACACGAGGGGGAGGAGGAGGGGAGGCCGCGTAAACAAAGACCGCGTTGGGGCGAAAATTCTAGATCAACGGGGTAATACGGGGGGTTTACGGGATTCTTTGACTAACTAATCTTCACCCCCCGCCCTTGATTTTTAGGGGGTGTGGGCCCTCCACCCCCTATTCCTCCAATCATTTTATCCCACCTAAGAACCCCTGTAAAGTAAGTAAAACACCCCGTGCGTGTAACATTGCTCGCGTTGGGGAGGAGGAGCGAAAAAATTGGGGGAGAATTTCACTTCCCCGACCTCTGCACCAACTAGGGATGCATACAACCTTTTAAGTAGGGATGAAAATGGAGTGGCAGCTTTCCATTTTTCGGGAGGAAAAATGGAAACGGAAACGGAAATTTGCAAAACGGAAGTGGAAATGGAATCTTTTTATGCGGAAAGGGAAACGAAAACGGAACGGTGTTTTCCGGTGGAATAGACATGGAAACGGAACTTTCCGTTTCCATGAATATGGAATTTCCGTTTTACTATAGACCTATGTGTCCTTTGTGGCCCAACCACCAAACAACACACAATGACACAATTAGTAGAATGAGCCTGAGGCACAACGTCTACTACCACACATGTACTCAGCTTGACTCTATACATCTTTATCTTTACCTACTAATAAAGCGGCTATCGCTTCTGGTCGTCCGTCATTAAAATTACCCTTCAAATTGGTAAAAATTACCCACCAATGCCACCCCTAAGTGGAAAAATGATTCAATTTTTCGGACCAAAAAACGCTGCCTTTTTGGTTGTTTTAGAGCGGCACGACGAGTACAATTAACGGACTGGTGCAGAGCAAAGTGGTAAGTCGATGGCTCCTCAACCTCTAGACCAGGGTTCGATCCCCAGCCTGCGCAATTTCTATCTTTCTTTTCTCACGCATGTGTGCTTTCATGTGCTGGGCTCTACTCCCCTGTTTTTTTATTTTACTTTTTTGTCTTTTCTTTTCTCATTCTGTTTTCTTTCTTCTTTGAATTAATTCGGGATTTTAATATTCTAAAAGTTGCGAGTTTTGAGAAATCATAAAATATATGTGAATTAAAAATGTTTAGAAAAACATAAATTTTTTGCAGATTCAAAAAATGTTGATGGTTTTGCAAAACTGTTCGTATAATTATAAAAAAAATCACAATTTGGAGAAAATTATCAGGAAATAAAATCATGTTCATGATTTTGAAAAAATGATTGTGTATTTAAAACATATTTGGGGAACTGAAAAAAACTGTACATGACATTTTAGAAAATGTTCACAAAAAAATATTTGTTTTTTAAAATTTGTTCCCCAATTTTTAAAAAATGTTCATACATTCAAAAAAAATTGTTGAGTGAAAAAATGTTAATGAATTCGAAACCGGTTCATACATTTAAAATTTATTGTAAAAAAACTACTGTTCATGATTTTGTTGAGAAAATAAAAAATTTCAAAAAAAAAGTTTGTCAATTCGAAAAACTCTTCACTAATTCAAAAGTATTTTATGTCTAGGATTTGATTAGTTTTTCGGAAGTCTTTATATGTCTTGGCGTTGGGAGTAGTTCGTGGTCAATGAGATTTCCTTATAAAGTTTTAAACGTTCCCTTGCACAACATAATGACAAGTGTGACATGCATTGGCAAACTCATAGCCTTGGGATTTACCGCATCGAATCCGTTGTGATCTCGTGGACACCGCGTCCATCATCGGCTAGGGTGAGAAAATAAATAAATGGCAACATGGTGAGCCACTGTGTTAAAATAGAGTACGCTCATATATCAGGATATTGAGTCAGACTTATTTGGTTAGCCATAATTTTTTGTCTCCCGTTGCAATGCACGGGCATATTTGCTAGTAATTATTCAGTACTACTACAATACTACACTAAGTTGCTAACAGATACTGTCGGAAACGGACATGGAGCAAATATAAAGCAGACACGGAAACAAAAGTGGGCGTTGACCGGAACTTAAACCCCCCCTTTGATCATAGAGAAATCCACACAAAAACAAACAAATATAATGAGTTGTTAACATGGCTACAAAATAATATCATTATGTTAGGGCACTCAAACTCAGCTGGCCAAGGGATTCTTCTTGTCACCGAACTGCCACCACAAACGCCACCTTGATCGCCAAATGCTGGCTCTGGCACCAAATGTCAGTTCATGCCTTATATATCTTTTTTCGAGAGTACGCCTAGGCGTACCATATTTTTATAGAAGACAGAAGATTAAGTACAAGAGACTACGACTTGCTGCGAACAACAAGTGTAGTAAACTCCACACCCACACTTACAACAACACTCGCATAAACAACACAAAGGAGCCTATCCTAGACAGAACATCTAGCCGCGTCTCGACCAGCACCGAACACCACAAAGAACAACAACTACAAACGAGCATTCCTTGTCTACGCACCAACCATCCATGATTGCCAAAGAGGAAGACGGCGAATGGGTAGCGGGACTCAGACAGACCCGAGAAAGCCATTGTCTTTGATACCCCGGCCGCCACGTACATAGCGCCTAAGAAGATCCGCCCGGACCAGCGGCCAGCACCGGATAACCACACCACCGAGCCTCGAAACCATGTCTCCTTACGCGATGCTCCCAACAGAGTAACGCCGCCGAGACGCCGCCATCGCCGGTCCATACTAACCAAGGCTTTCACCCGGAGACAATCCTAGCAAGGGAGAAGATGCCGACACACCATTGCAACGCCTCCAAGGAGGGGAACGACGCCCACGAGCGCCGCCGTCGCAAGCACCAGCCAAAGCTGTGCAGGATTTTCATCCAACCAGTCGCGCACCTCCCGCCCATCGCATCGGAATAAGGCCAAGCAGATCAGGATGGGTAACACCGCCGCCGTCGCAGCACCTCGACATCGTGGCGCAAGAGTTGCAGAACACCCACTACCCACACCGAGGACACGCATCCATCATCGACCTCCATCCAAGGCCGAGAACCAGCAGCTCCTGCTCCAACCACCAGCACCAGCCAGCCACACCACACCAGACCGCCAGCCACTCCAGGCCACGGCAACCAGCCTCACCCGGCGGCAACACACCACCAGGCGGCCAACCACGCCACGGCCTCGCCCAGGGGACCCGGATCGGGAAGACCCAGATCCAGAGCACGCCACGGCCTCCGTCTCCCACCACTCCGCAGCCATCGCCGGCAGCCGCTCGAGCGCCACACCAGGCCGAGCGCCGCCGCACCGCTGCAAGCAGGGCCCCGCCGCGCCGCGCCGCCGCCTCCTTCGCCGACGCCTACTGGAGATTCACCTCACGCCAGATCTCTCCTCTGCTGGCTCCCGGCCACTCGCCGCCGCACCCAACGCTCCTCGTCGTGCGCCACCATCCAGGGAATCCCCCCCGCGCCGCCCACTTGGCGCTGCTCCCCCGCGCGAGGGAGGAACGCCGGGACGCGCCGACCGTCCCCGCCGTCTTTGACGGACGGGCGCCGCCACCACCGCCGGCGCCGGCGGCGGCAGTGGCCAGGGGAAGGGAGGGGAGCGGCTCGCGGCGGCGGCTAGGGATTTGGCCCCCCGGAGCCGCCAGCGCGAGCAGCTCGGGAGGGGAGGGGAAAGTGGCCGATCTGACAAAACATCGTACTCATGCTTTCATGCCTTATATATCGCTGCTAATTCAATCGACAAACCGGACTCTACTGGATGGAAGAAAGGGAAGATGTATGTCTCTCTTTCTGCCTATTCAATCGCCCAACAACAACCTTTTGTACGTACGGCTCGACAACATGAGGTGAAAAAAAAAATACTTGACCGCAGCGTGAACCAGCACGCTTCTGGCATACATGCAAACTAGCAATGGACACTAAGGACTCGACCGAACCGAGTTTAAAAATTGGATTATTGCAACATAACTAACCTACTTGACAAAAACACACTTGGCTGCATCATGGCCGAAAACTCCGGTTCACCACGGGGCAGCTCTCACCTTTTTGAGGCTTCCTCTTAGTTCTATGGCTTTGGCTGTCGCTTGTTCTTCTGAGCGAGCGGCACCCCGTTCCCCTTCTTCTTAGCGGGCACATATTTGAACTGTGTACTGCCTGACGTTGCATGGGCCTGTTGCACAGATTTTGACTGTGTACTGCCTGGCGTTGCATTTGCGGCTGCCGCAGATTTCAACTGCGGACGGCCTGACTGTGTACTGCCTAACGACACAGGTGTTTTTCTGCTCATGGCGCGATCTGCTTCTCTTCTTCTTACTATCCTTCTTCTCCGGCGAAGTGGCAGAGGTGAGGAGGATGTGGTGCTCACTTGGCTACGGTTGGGTTGAGGAAGCATGTGCCAACGGCTGCATATATATAGGACGGACGGAGAAGGTCTTGGGAAAGCCCTCCGGCCGGACGACGCGCTTTCCTGGAGGAGCATCGTTTGGTGGCATTGCCGGTGCTACTGGTTGTCAGTCTCTTTTTGTTTTGTTTTGAAGAGTAGATATGTATATTCGACGCACTTGTTATTGAGGGATGGGTATGTGGTTGGGTCAGTGGTCGTCGGCTCGTGCCCGCTGCCGCGTTGCTCTTGGTTTCTTCTCCTCCTCCTTATACTACAACGTACATTAGAATTAGTGTTTAGGTGAAGTTTAGGTAGCAGACGGCTAATAGAGTATGGATGGTGTCCTTGTCCTGTCTGTTAATATGCATCTCTGGCAGTCAGGCCCATTCATACAAAGCTTGCCCCAGCACTGAATTACAATAAATCAGCTTAAGATATCATGGAATCACACCATAATCATACACACACATGTGACTTTTATGCAAATTCTTTCTTTGACCTGCTACCACCAACAAATACCACACTGAACCATTTTATATCAATCCAAAACAAAAACGGGCCACTTTCAAGGTTTCGCCAAATTCCGAAATACCCGCGG
>NC_041393.1:767315147-767321811 GCF_002162155.2 Triticum dicoccoides | reverse complement strand
GGGGGGGGCGTAAACGCGGTTACAAATACCGAGCAATTACTGTTCAAAAAATTCAAACGAATTTCAAATTCAAATTTGTTTGAGCTACGTATACATATGTTTTGTTGTCCGTTCAGTCATTTATTAGCTTATGTCGCGGTGGACGTCTTCACAGACGTCATTCAAGGCTTGAAGTGCTGAGTTCGATCCATGCATTTGCTGTTTTATTTTTAATACATGTATAGGACTCCCTCCGTTCCTAAATATAAGTCTTTGTAGAGATTTCACTATGGACCACATTTGGATGTATGTAGACTTATATATGTTATGCCCAAATTTCAGTGCAAAAAGATGCAAAAGCGGAGTCGAACTTGAGACCTTACTACAGCGCGCTTATTGCGGCCGCAACTGCGAAAAGACCACACCTACTGCGAAAAGGAATACGAAACGGAGTCCAAATGGAATAAAACTTTCGCGATGATCTTTCTTGGACCAGAAGCAAACCAGGAGACTTGGAGATGAAGTCGGAGACGTAACGAGGTGGCCACGAGGGTGGAGGGCACACCCAGGGGGTGGGGCGTCCCCCCCTACCTCGTGGGCCCCTCGGAGCTCTCCTGACATAATTCTTTCGCCCATATATATTCTTATACCCCAAAACCATTAGGGGGAGCCACGAAAACACTTTTCCACCACCGCAACCTTCTGTACCCGTGAGATCCCATCTAGGGGCCTTTTCTGGCGTCCTGCCGGAGGGGGATTCGATCACGGAGGGCTTCTACGTCAACACCATTGCCCTTCGGATGAAGCGTGAGTAGTTCACCACAGACCTACGGGTCCATAGCAGGTAGCTAGATGGCATTTTCTCTCTCTTTGATTCTCAATACCATGTTCTCCTCGATGTTCTTGGAGATCTATTCGATGTAATATTCTTTTGCGGTGTGTTTACCGAGATCCGATGAATTGTGGATTTATGATCAGATTATCTATGAATATTATTTGAATCTTCTCTGAATTCTTATATGTATGATTTGATATCTTTGCAAGTCTCTTCGAATTATCGGTTTACTTTGGCCTACTAGATTGGTTTTTCTTGCAATGGGAGAAGTGCTTAGCTTTAGGTTCAATCTTGCGGTGTCCTTTCCCAGTGACAGTAGGGGCGGCAAGGCACATATTATATTGTTGCCATCGAGGATAAAAAGATGGGGTTTTCATCATATTGCTTGAGTTAATTCCTCTACATCATGTCATCTTACTTAATGCATTACTCTATTCTTTATGAACTTAATACTCTAGATGCAGGCAGGAGTCGGTCGATGTGTGGAGTAATAGTAGTAGATGCAGAATCGTTTCGGTCTACTTGACACAGACATGATGCCTATGTTCATGATCATCGCCTTAGATATCATCATAATTATGCGCTCTTCTATCAATTGCTCGGCAGTAATTTGTTCACCCACCGTATTATTTGCTATCTTCAAAGAAGCCACTAGTGAAACCTATGGCCCCCGAGTCTCTTTTCCATCATATTAAATCTCTTTTCCATCATATAAGTTCTATTTTCCATCATACTAGTTTTCGATCTACTATTTTGCAATCTTTAACTTTCGATCTATAAACCAGAAATACCCAAAAATATTTACTTTACCGTTTATCTATCTCTATCAGATCTCACTTTTGCAAGTAAACGTGAAGGGATTGACAACCCCTTTATCGTGTTGGGTTCAAGTTGTTGATTGTTTGTGCAGGTATACGGTGACTTGTGCGCCTTCTCCTACTGGATTGATACCTTGGTCCTCAAACTGAGGGAAATACTTACTCTACTTTGCTGCATCACCCTTTCCTCTTCAAGGGAAAAAACCAATGCAAGCTCAAGAGGAAGTGGGTACATTGGCAGACGGTTGATACTCCGGGGTAGCTGGCGAGGCAAGGAACATAGTGGAGATGGAGGCCACAGACGCCTAAATCTGATGGCACACCAGCTGGGTCGCTATTAGGACAGTGCACGGCGTCGGATCTGCCAGCTGCTGCCGACGGCGAGCCTGGGGTGAGATGTGTTGGAAACCTGGTGGACGGGGAATTGGTTTTGGGTGGCAACGTAGGAACAGGGGACGAAAGCAATCTCTGAGGTGGGATGTGGGAAGAGAGGAAATGGGATTGGAGAGAGATAAAACAGGTGCGTGATTAGGGGGTGGGGAGGGGTTAGGAGAATGTGCATCAAAACTGGGAGGTTAGCAACAAAGCGTGGGGCTAAACTGTGATTTGTCGTCCATGGGATCAAGAAAATATCGACGGCCCATGCGTGGTCTGACAAATGGTTCGTATCAGACTATTGATACAAAGGGTTTTCCCATTAGCATATCCCGGCCCATGGTGCAACGGTCATCATCGTGCACACCAAGTTAGATCAGGATAGAGTCATGGCAGATAACAAACCTATCAACCGACTCGATCTAACCCTACATTGGTGGCCTATATAAATCCAGGCAGTTCCATGCCGAGGGGGGGAGGGAGGAGTTACGCACGTACGACGGAACAAGCACACACCACCGCAAGTCTTCCGAGGCCCTCGTCTCCCATGCCGAGGTTCTTAGCACCAACTCCACACACACACACACCAACCTTCCCCTTCTCAATCTTCACATCAATTTCATCGACCTCGGACACGTCAAAGCTTTATCAACATGCTAAACTTCACACCAACCATTGGCCTCGATGGTAAGTTAAGATCTGATCGCATCATTGAGATTTGTGTGATAGAAGAAGAACAAGGTCAACTTGGCTACTCCATAAATCTATACCATGGCACGACCACCTCATCAACGAAGCCCATGTAATAATCTACAACCAAGATGAGCTTGCAGTTGAGGATATACCTCAGCTGAGGTCATATGAGAAGTAGATTTTATTTGCACCTTTTACTGAGAAGGAGGTTTTTGAGGCGATCGCTCAAATGAAACCGAATAAAGCTCCGGGACCAGATGGATTTCCAGTAGAATTCTATAAGAAAATTTGTCATATTGTGAAAGATGAACTTATGCCTATGTTTCATGACTTCTTTAATGGGCATCTGCAACTCTTCCATCTAAATTTTCGCACGATAAGGTTGTTGCCAAAGAAAGACGAAGCAATTCGCATTGAGCAATTCAGACCTATTTGTCTTTTGAATGTGAGCTTCAAGATACTTACGAAAGTGGCCACCTATGGATTGACACGGATTGCCCTTCGGTAGTGCAACCCAGACAAATTGCCTTTTATGCCTGGAAGACACGCCCTAGAAGGGGTTGTTGTCTTACACGAAACCTTACATGAAATCCATTTGAGAAAACTAGATGGGGTGATCTTCAAAGTGGATTTTGAGAAGGCATATGACAAGGTTAAATGGCCATTTCCACAGCAAGCCATGCACACGAAGGTTTTTAATGGGTCATGTGGAGGAATCAGGTGGATTCTTTTGTCCAGAAAGATAGTGTCTGGATAAAGGTGAATGCTGACATTGGTCATTATTTTCAAACACATAAAGGCCTACAACAAAGAGACCCGATGTCTCCGATTCTGTTCAACATTGTGGCAGACATGTTGACAGTTTTCATAGGTCGGGCCAAGGAGAAATGCTTGGTAGATGGTCTTGTTCCCCATTTGGAGGATGGGGGCGTCTCTATTCTACAATATGCGGATGACACTATTATCTTCATGGACCATGGCCTTGCAAAGGCGAGGAATATGAAACTAGTGTTGTGCCTGTTTGAACAACTGTCTGGGCTAAAGATCAATTTTCACAAGAGTGAATTGTTTTGCTTTGGTAGGGCCAAAGAAGACCAAGACAGCTATAGGCAACAGTTCGGTTGTGAACTGGGGTCAGTACCGTTCAGCTATCTAGGCATTCCAATTCATCATAGGAAATTAACTAATAAGGAGTGGAAATGTATTGAGGATCAATTCGAGAAGAAACTAAGCTTCTGGAAGGGTAAGCTTATGTCCTATGGAGGACGACTAGTATTGATAAATTCAGTACTCACGAGTATGCCGATGTTCCTTCTATCTTTCTTGGAGGTGCCTAAAGGGGTACGAAGGAGACTTGAATTCTATCGATCTCGTTTTTTCTGGCAGTCCGACGAGGCTATGAAAAAGTATCGCTTCGCAAGATGGCATATTATTTGTCGACCAAAAGACCAGGGGGGGGGGTCTTGGGATTGAGAAACTCGAGATTAAAAATGAAAGTCTTTTGAGCAAGTGGCTATATAGGCTATCATAGGAATCAGAGGGCATGTGGGCACAAATCCTTAGAAATAAATACTTGCACTCTAAAACTCTTGCTCAGGTTACCATAAGACCTAAGGATTCACCATTTTGGAAGGGACTCATGAGAGCGAAAGAGACCTTCTTCCATAGGGTGAAATTCATTGTTGGGGACGGAACAACAACAAGGTTTTGGGAGGATACATGGTTAGGCGACGCACCGCTAGCTCTCCAGTATGCTTCCCTGTACCATATTGCTCAACATAAGGAGGATTGCGTAGCAACAGTTTTTGCAGACGGTACCTTTGAATATCCAGTTCAGGAGGTCTCTAGTAGGGGAGGTCGATGGACATTCAACTCTCATATAAACTCCTGGCTACACTTAGTGCGGAGATTGATGGACGTTCAACTCTCAGATGAGGGAGACACCTTGAACTGGAAGCTAATGGGTAATGGAGTGTTTTCTGTCAAATCGGTGTACTTAGACCTTATTAATTCTGGCCCAATCCCAAGATTGATACACATTTGGAGAGTTAAGGTTCCCTTGCGAATCAAAAATTTTATGTCGTTTATGCACAAGCAATTGATCCTTACCAAAGATAACTTACTAAAGGGACGATGGGTAGGTAGTTTACATTGTTGCTTTTGTGTTCACGACGAAACAATTCAACACTTATTTATTGATTGCCCTATCGTGAAGTTACTTTGGCGGTCCATACATATAGCTTTTAATATTATTCCTCCAGTAGCATTGATGTGTTGTTTGGGACGTGGCTAAATGGAGTGAATCTAAGATTGCATCGAGTATTCGGATTGGAATATGCGCACTTCTTTGGGCTGTATGGAACTGCAGGAATGATATGATTTTTAACAAACTATATGATTAACTTCTTGCAGGTTCTCTTCAGAGCTACGGCATGGATCTGTATGTGGTTGCTACTCACTCCTACGGGCTCCAGGGAGCATTTGGCTACTGGGTGCAACTGATGAGAGATGGTCGCACGGGCTATCTTCAACCGGTTTGGATGACGGTCGCATAATTAGATAGGTCCTTAATGTCCTTTCATCCAGCCGGTTGTGGCTTTGAGTTTTGAGGAGTATGTATGTTCATTCGATGCATTTGTTATTGATGGATAGATGCGGTCAGGTCAGTGGTCGTGGTCGTCGCCGTGTTAGACTTCATTTCTCCTCCACCAGCTCCTCCTCTCCTCCTTAATTATACTACAACATTAGGACTTACGTTAGGTTAAGTTTAGGAAGCAAACGGAAGAAATATATGAGATATAATCAAATATTAGGATATCTTGCAATTACACCATGGTATAGACGCATGTGATTTTCATGCAAATTCTTTCCTGGACCGGCTACGACCAGCGACTGCCAGCCTCAACCACTTCATATCAATCCAAAACAAAACGATCCACCCGTACAATAAGGAGATAATTACACCATGGAGCAAAGTGCACGGAGGTAACATTGTCCTGAAGGGGCGGTAAGGCACCCCAAACTTCGCCGATACGGATACAATGTAAGAACTAACAGGTGAGTCAAGTTTCACGTAGCAAGAAGAAAACTGGAAGTGTTTACTCTAATCCCGAGCACAAATGCACCCGCATGAGCCGTAAATTCCGAAAAAAGTGTAAGAAAAATCAAAGAAATATGAGTGTTTTCGTGGATGAACATAAACAAGTGTGTTCTAACATCCTGTAAAATTTCGCCTGGAAAAGACATCTGTGGATGCCTATATAAAAAAACATATGTTGATTTTCATCGACAAAAAAAATCAGATTTTTCAAATTTTGTTTAATAGTTCTCCAGATTTTGCTGTTCATGTGGGTGTATTTGAGCTCAGGAGCAGAAATCCATGTTCAGCAGCTGTAACGAAGGCAATTCAGACCGCGTGTACATTTAGTGCATCTGTTGACGGCATTTAACTTGGCGGGTCTCTTTGGGGATGTTGGTCAATAGATCATTTGCTTGGATGGAGTTCACAAAATATTTAGTACACAAGTCAGTCTGCTCAGAAGTGCACTAGCCACGTCCCTTCAGGGACATCCGATAAATTGAAACAATATAGATAAGTGCACTAGCCATGAGGATCAAAATGAAAGAAATTGGTAGGCTTTGTTTCGGCCATTTAGTTTGAAATTGCTAGTCCATGGATGTTTATTATTCAGAAATCCTGTTCCTACGTAAGAATTTTACTTGAATCTTAAGTATTGCGAGGGAAGGAATAACTACCTAGAGCAATAAATGCTAACAACCATCACCCAAGTGAACTAAGTACGTATGATTTACATAAAACTCAGTACGTAAGAATAGCATTGCTTCTTATTATTTAGGGAAGCCCATCGGTACTTCTTGTGCTTTCAAGGTTGTCTTGCTTTATTTTATTCAACAACTATTATTACATGTGGTGTGTAGAAAAGACATGGTCAATAAATTCTCT
>NC_041393.1:767308032-767314793 GCF_002162155.2 Triticum dicoccoides | reverse complement strand
CTTGATTGGGAAGTCATTAAGGCATGTAGGTAGAGACCATGTGGGAAAAACACAGCTAAACCTAACTGGCCTCCCGAGTCGCCCCTGGCGACTCCAGAGGCGTTCCCGCCGCCACACCCAAACGTCCCCCACCAGCCATTAAGCCCCTCTCCGCTGCTGGAGGAAGCCACCAGTATACAAATGACGAGGCAGGGCACCCCATCCCCCATGCCATATTATGTTTGTTTTGCATCTCCCCCGTCCTCTCATCCCTCTGGCACTCCCTCGCTGTGCGACCTCTACGTCCCGACCTGCACCTAGTTCTCCTCAAGCCAGAGTGGGACTGACTGTGCGGAGTTCTCTCTATCATGGCTAGGGGAGTGTCCCTGATTGCGGTGGCGGCCCCGTGTGCGGACCGGTCTCCGACCAGATCCGATCAGATTTGGTGTCAGGGCCCGGTGTGCATCGGGATCTCTACTCGATGTAGACCGTGACAGCGAGGTGTTGGGCTTCCGCAAATACGGTGGACTGCCAGCGGCGCTACAATCCATGGCTTGGTGATGGTGAAAGATCTTCGGGATGGGTCATCTCTCCTGATCCGGTGGTGGACTTCGGAGTGAGATATAAACTATAGATGATGGTTTGACGCAGAAGGATGGTTGTGTAGTGGCGGTGGCCGCATCGCATGTAGCTGTAGGGATCGCGAGAAAGTGGTGGTTACAACACATGATTGATTTCGATGGTTGTTCTACTCGAGCACCCGGTCTCTAGTTGTGGGGTGAAAGCCTAGGTCAGACCCGAGTGGTTATACCTTTCCAAGGCAATGTTTTTCTTACATCGTTACGTTGTTGAAGGCATTACTTAGATATGCTCGGACTAATTCTTCACTGTGAAAACAAAGATTTTGGTCTTGTGACGGCGGCATGTCATGTCATGATATGGTCGATGCATATATGATCATTGTTGTGGTTTGCCAAACATAGATTTGCCCGCATTTTTGTTTTATTTTTTCCTTGCCTATGCATAGCTTTGTTCTCATATGACTTTTCTACTTGCCGACATATTTTCATATGTGTGTAAGTTGGTGTTGGCTGTCTGCATTCTATCTATAGAAAAGCCGGACATGTGCTCATCGTGTTATGTATCTTTTTAATGCTACATTTTAAGCAAATAAAATCCAAACATTATAGAATATGGTAGAGACCATGTCAAGTTTCACAAAAATACATGTGTCCAATTATGGTATGCACAAGATGACTTCTTCGACACTTCCTCTCTTACAACGCATTTGGTTGTTGATTTTTTCGCCGTCTTCCGATTACGTTGGCTCATGATTACGTTAATGGTGTTTGTTTAGGCAAAGCCGGTTCCAAATCCCCTGTAATCGCAAATAGTTCTTCACAAAACCAAAAATGGCCTATACGGACTGGTATGGGAAAACACCGATCCTCCGGTAACGCCACCCTCTCTCATCGTTCTTCTCATCGTTCTCCTTATATTACAACTAGTACATCAGAATATGCATTGCAGGTTAAGTTTTTGTAGTAGACACCACATGACCTGTTACTTGTTAGAGATGTCTCTATGTATATGCCTGTACTCTACGTCATGCATAATTGATGTAATCTTTATCTTTACCTACTAATTTTTTTTACTAATAAAGCGCCTATTGCTTCTGGTGGTACGTCATTTAATTTACCCCATAAGTTAACAAAATTTACCCACCAATGCCACCCGTAAGTTAAAAAACGATTCGGTTCCACCAAATTCGCCGCCGCGCTAAGTTATTTAAGGTGATGATGCTGAATATGCATTTGATGCATGGAGATAGCGCAGTGGCTAAAGCCTCTCTATTCTACCTTGGACACAAGGGTTCGATCCCCAGGTGCCGCATATTTCCCCAACCTTTTTTGTCAGGCACCTCCCCTACCCACCCAGTGCGCGTTAAGTGGGCCGGCCCACAGGGCGTGACGCCTCTTTTTTTTTCTTTTTTTTTGCATTTCGTCATCTGCTTTTTTTTCTCATTTCTTTTTTTTCTTTTTTCCTTCTTTAAATTAATTTGAGATTTACAAAATTCAAAAGATTGCGAATTTTTAAAAACATGTTCAAGAAATCATAAAATGTTTGTGATTTCAAAAATGTGTGGGAAATCATAAAAAATTTGCAGTTTCAAAAATATAATTGATTTTTCAAAAGTGTTCGCAAATTATTAAAAAAGCACAATTTGGAAAAAAATGTCGGGAAATAAAACCATGTACATGATGTACTACAGGGACATACTCCCTCCGTCCTAAAATAAGTATTTGTTACTCTTTCCTTTTATTTCTTTGTGAATTGTCACTCTTTCTTTTTATTGAGTCACCCAACAACAATCTGCTGCAGGACTCGACAACACATGGAAGAAGAAACTATACTTGCCGCAACGTGAACCAGCACGCTTCTGGCCTACATGCAAAGTAACATTGGACACTACGGTCCTGATTGAACCAAGTTATAAAAAATAGATTACTGCAACATAAACTAACCTACATGACATCAACGCACTTGATTTCATCATGGCCGGACGACCCGGGTTCAGCACGGGGCTGCTCTCACCCTTTTTGAGGCTTCATCTTACTTCTTTGGCTTTGGCACCGGCTTGTTCTTCCTAGGGAGCAGCACCACACTCTTCTTAGTCCGCACCTGGATCTTCTTAGGCGACACCGATTTCGACTGCGTACTTCTTGAAGATGCGCTGGCCTTGGCAAAAAGATCATTTGCAGCTGACATGAGTTTGCTCATGGCGCTATCTCCTTCTCTTCTTATTATCGTTCTTCTCAGGCAAGGTGGCAGAGGTGAGGTGGATATGGTTTTCACTTTGCTCTGATTGGGTTGAAGAAGCCTGCGGCAATGGCTACATATATATAGGAGGGAGAAGGTCTTCTGATTTCTGAAAGCTTTCTGGCCGGAGGATGCGCTTTCCTGGAGGAGCATGGTTTGGTGGCGTTGCCAGTGCTACTGCTAATCAGTCTCTTTTGTTTTGTTTTGAAGAGTAGATAGGTATATTCAATGCATTTGTTATTGTCGGATGGGTATGCGTTTGAGTCAGTGGTCGTGGTCGATGCCGCGTTGGTCTTCGTTTCTTCTCATCGTCCTCCGTATATAGTACTATACTACTCCCTCCGTTTGAAAATAGACGACCCGATTTTATACTAACTTTGTATTGTAGGTTAAGTATTGGTAGTACACACCACATGACCTGTTACTTGTTAGACATGTCTCCATGTATATGCATGTACTGTACGTCATGAAGTATACACGCCGTTGCCACTGTATAAGATGTTTAGGTAGAACTTAAGTTTGGATTAGCTAAATCGACTGTAATCACGTGCGGCCGACCTTTTCTACATATATATATGTATACGATGTTGGTGTTGAGTTGAGCAAAGGGAGACAAGAGAGTTATTTACCGAGGTTCAGGCCTCATAAGGTAGAAGGTTTCGCCAAAATTTTCAAAGGAATCCTTCAATTATTATGGTTCCTTACTTATTGGTTTTTGAGTTTTCCCCAATGTTATAAATATTGGGTTATGCCATTTAATGGTGGCTTGATCAGAAGTTGTGAAAAACTATAGTGAAGCTAAAAACCATGCAGTGTTTTCTGTTAAATCATGAAAAAAATGAAAAAAAAAGTATACAGTCACGCATCATATATGATATATCACGTATACTTGACATATTTACATTTTCAAACATCAAAACCAAAGCATAAATCATGTGTCCTAATTCAGTAACCAAGCTTTGCATAATATATATCAGGGATGTTTTTGTATAGAGGCTTAGCGGGCTAAATGACTCAAAATTTAGCACCGTTGCGGGAAATAGCGGGCTCCGTCGTTATGTTGCTCGCGTGGTGCTACTGCAGAGGTGGATAGACTGCATGTGAAGAAAAATAGAGTAGTTGGGATCACTCTCATCTCTATTCCTAATGGAGCAGTTGGTTGGTAGAATTGCGTCCACGTTTTTTTCATCCAGCACTTTCGTCCGTTTTTTTTTACTAATTTTTTTTCATCCCCCCTTTGCAAAACGAAAAGAAAACATACGCCGTCTCTCCTCTCGATCCACCCCCTCCCGTACGACATCTCTCTTTCCCTCTTTATCACTAGTAAATGTGCACGTGCAACGCACGTTTTAAATATATTTTTTAATATACAGTAAAGACACAAGCACTCATACATATATGCATCCACTCACCCCTATGAACGCACATACGCACACCCTATCCCTACGAGCACGTTCGAGAGACTTGAGATTTGCGAAGTCACCGTAGGCGCCTCGTCGTCGACAGGAATGTCCCCTCCCATTGAAATCACATCGCCGGGAATCCTGAAATAAATGCAGGAATAATGCGAGCACCAGGACTTGAACCCTGGTGGGCTGGGATAACGATGTCCATCTAAACGTTTAACAAGTGAATTACATGGTATACTATTAAAATAATTTTTGCAAAAGAAATTCAAATGAGTACAAAATGTTGTCATGCCACTCAAATTGTATTTTTAAAAGCTTAGTGATAGACAGCGAAAAATACCCGTGTAGGAGTGTCACATCCATAGACCACAAGATGACTTGCATGATTACAAAATAAAAATAAAAAAGGGCGTGCCTCGCGTATTGTTTCAGATCTAGCTTGCTCAGTGTATGATCTTCTCTGCAACAAGTGTATTGTTTCAGAAACAACAGTGACTGTTGCAACAAGAGATCAATTTCAGAAACACGTGAGGGACTATTGCAACAAGAGCTTTGTTCCAGAAAACATTGGTGACCCTGCAAAGCTTCTCTGCGTATGATCCCTCTTTCCAACAAGAGTTTTGTTTCACAAACACCATTGACTATAGCAACAAGATCTTTGTTTTGGAAATATGCATGCCTCGCAAGGCTGGGGCGGATCCTAGCAGGGAGGGCTCCCCCAACGACAGCACCGGCTAAGAGGCCATGTGTTGCCTTGCGCCACGCGCTGCTGCAACAACGACATGGCCACGCGGGTCTCAGGGCAGGAGAGATGTGAGCGGCGGGCGGCGGCAGCCCGGCCGAAGGCAAGTGAGACGGCAAAAAAAATAGGAGGGATGGAAGTGGGGCGGGGAAGGCCTACCTCGCCGGCGAACGACGGCTGCCGGAGCGGGACGACAGCGAGCACGAGCGCGCGCATGACGCAGGTGTGCATCTCCTTTGCAGTACTGATTCGAGAGGGCCCTACTACGCGTCCGCTGACCGATGTTTACATATTATCCGCTGTTTTGATGGCCATTGGATGCCAGAGCTGATAGCCGTATGATGTAGTGTCTGCGCCCAGTATGCCCACTCATTACTTCCCGCAACAAACGCTTTGTTGCAGAAAGTGTCCGTGCCCTGCATGCCCACTCATTACTTCGCGCGACAAACACTCTGTTGCAAAAACAAGACCACCTGCCCACTCGTTACTTCCCGCAAGAACGTTGTGTTGCAGAAACAAGATCGCATGCCCACTCGTTACTTTCCGCAACAAACATTCTGTTGCAGAAACAATACCGCATCCCCACTCGTTACTTCCCACAACAAACACTCTGTTACAGAAACAAGAGAAATAGTAGGGAGCACCACCATCGCCATATCAGCCAGAAAATGGGAGATGGGATCTCTGATCCGTACCAACTTGAGTCGTCTCTGGCCGCCACCGATCCCGAGCTAGTCATCGACGCCGTTGGATAAGCCCCAGTCGCCCAACGCCTTGCGTCGCCGCGTCCACCGCCCTCCCAAATCCAGCCGCTCACACTCCCAGCCACACGAGCCCACGCTACTGCGGGACGAAACTCCCCTTCTGTTATCCATTTGTAGGAATGGTTGTCCTGAAACAAGAGGTAAGTTACAAGAAACAGACACGCTTCCAGCGGATGCAAGAGTGCTCTCGACCGTCTGATAAAACATAGATTGGACGGCCACGGAACCGGCGGACGGGCATGCGCCATCGGCCGGCAGAAGGTAAGCTTTTCCATGAAAGTATTGAGGAGATGAGGATAATGTAGAAGACATAGGTATACTGTTGCAAAAAATACATGGTAATGGGTCCACCGGGAACACGTGGCATACGACCTAAGCTACGGACGCGCATGATTATCGACCGACTGATGAGAAGTGTTTCCCAAATAACTATCAATTTTTATAAATATATTTATTTATTTTTTAAATAACCAAATGGTCATGACTAAAAAAATCTTTTGAAATCCTTGTGATTTAATAACTCCTCGTGATAACAAAAATCAGACCCGGACACGCCCATTTATTAAAAAAGAAAGTTCACAACTCTCCCCACTGGCTCCACCGCCCCCGCTAGGCATATCTGCCCGCCTTGCTCCATTATCAATGTCCACTCTCACTCCACCGCCCCCACTACCCCTACCACCTCGTCAGGCCAGCCCTCGCTAAGCTCGGCTGCGCCCACACTGCGCCATGCATTTGCCGCCCATGCCGCGCCCAGCTGCAGCCGCCGCCGCGAAATCTCTGCGAGCGGGAGCGAAAGGATAGAAAGGAGAGCAACTGCATGCACTGACCTTCTTCCCCATCGCCGACGCTAGGTTTAGACAGCCCCTTCTTGTCGAATCCGGTCGCCGTAGTCCCTGATAAGGCGCTCGAGCTCTATTGGGCGACCTAGCAGAAGGCGCCGTCTGAGGCGGATGCGGAGGTGTGGGATTCCTCTCCACCGAATCGGCAGCTGTGGCACCAGATGCAGCGGATCAAGCGCGAGCTGGCCGTGCCTGCCCCGGGGGG
>NC_041393.1:767235263-767256493 GCF_002162155.2 Triticum dicoccoides | reverse complement strand
GTGATGTACACGAAAAAGACAAATACCCAGATTAAAATAGGATTTTTCTTTGTTGTATTTGGGTCAGATATTTGTCTTTTTTGTGTAGCATGCAAATAATCGAATTAGTTGATGAAATTTTATCCATACTTAAAGAATATGCATATGTTTTTGTAGAAACAATTTGACATTTTTTGAAACTTTTAAATATATATTTTTCTTTTTCTTTTTTTGCAAAATGAGTTGCATGTAGCTCGACCTTTGCAACGCCACACTCGTGCAACCACCCCATGAAATGCCTCAGATCTATTGATCAAATCAGTACTTCCTCTGTTCACTTTTATAAGGCTTTGAAGACATTTCAGACAGGGTATAAAGTAGCTCATTTTCAGTTGTCTGAAACGACTTATAAAAGTGAAGGAGGAAGAGTAGTAAAAGTACACCCCTAGAAAATAAAGAAAATACATCAACATCCCTTGGGGGTGGTTGGGGTAGGGGGAGGGGGAGTTGCCTCCTTCGCCTGAAAATGTGAAGTCATCAAGGCCACAGTCCTGCGAGGGCCATACCAGTATTCCCGTCAAGCATATTAGATAAAGCATGTAGGTAGAGATCATGTCAAGTTTCACAAAAATATAGGAGTCAGATCGTGGCACGCACAAGCTGCATTCCTCGACCCTTCCTTTCTTACTTAGTTTGGTCCTCCAGCTACCATTGCATTGCATTGGCCAAGTCAAGTATGAGAAAGACAAATCAACTTACTTTCGATCTATCAACTGCGGAGGGCACGAACCAACCTGTGGTTGGATGGTTAGAGGGATTGCGGTATCCCCAGCCCACCAGGGTTCAAGTCCTGGCGCTCGCAGTGGGAGGAGACGTTCCCGTCGATGACGAGGGGCCTACGGTGACTTCATAAATTTCAAGATGATATGTCGGCTAGTCTTTCGAAGGTGCTCATAGGGGTAGGGTGTGCGTGTGTGCGTTTATAGGGGTGAGTGTATGCGCGTGTATATGAGTGCTGGCGTCTGTGCTGGGTTAAAAAAAGCCACCACAGAGACCAGTGTGATCATAACGTAGGCTCTATTGCCAAAAGAGCATCAGATCTTAGGGCGTAGTGTTTGGTTGCCTGCATTGGCTCGCCTCACGCAACTACACGGTGTTTGATTGTATACGCGAGATATGATTAAGAGCGAACACTTATACTTAACTCACACAGTTACACCGTGCCTCGTGGCTGCGGTGGACAGTGACCGCAGTGCCGCATACGACATGACGAGCATGGAGTCTAGGACGAACGTTCATGTCGGCGCCCTGGCGAACTAGTTGCTACTGTCGCGGCCAAAGAGAAAGTCTGTGCAGAGGAGCGTTAGGGCAGAGGACGGTAGAGGGCCGCGTCCGACACGATATGTACAGAGTCATGCACGAGCGACCCCGTCGGTGGCGCGGCGAACTAGTTGCAAACCTCGTCCTTGTAGAGAAAATCCGCACGGAGACAGTGGATAGAGGAGGAGAAATGCAGTGCTCGCGCCTTGGCACCGGCAGTGTAGTAGGACAAGATAGAGGAGGCCAAGATGACCGATGCCGGAAGCACGTCGGAATGGACGAGCAGGAGGGTTCTGAGACAGAGGATGGAGGAGAAGAAATACAGTGTGGGCGTACTTGCGTAGGATTGTCGAACAGAAAACTTGCAACATGAATGTCTTGTGGAACAGTGTGATGAAGCTGCCGGTCAAAGGAAATTTCAAACAGTTGACTGTACGCGATAAATTTGAAAAAATTCGTCCGAAATAGCTTCGAACATGAACACAAAATTGAGCATTTACAGTTGACGAAAGTACAAACCGATAGCAAAAATTGGTACGTAACATCGATGTGCATTTTTTTCGTGTAGAGCATATCTCAAATCGAAGCACTGTTTTGTAGATTAGAAGGGAGAAAGAAGAAAGGAGATTAAACACGAGGTTAGTGAAGGTGGAAGAAGGAGCACTTACAGAGCTCACATCCCTCCAGCCTCCTCTCGTGCAAGGGGCCCATGCATGTGTGCTCGTTGTGGCTCAGCTCAGCCTGGCTTGCAAGAAACGCGTGCCCAACGAGTCAGGCCTAGATGTGCCCCTCTCGTGCAAGGGGGTTGTCCCGGACAGTCGGGAGATATAGGGCAGGTTTGGGGAGCCTGTTGGTTGGTATTTATTGTGTGTTCCGACCGTCCGAGTGGAGATATCGTGGGAGCTTCGAGGGGGGCCTTGCAAATGCCCTTATATTGCCGCTAATGTATTTTGCAAGAAACTGGATGCGCTACGGGAACATGTATGTCACTATTTCCTTTTATTCAATCACCCAACAACAACCTGCTGCATGACTCGACAACACATGGAAGAAGAAACTATACTTGGCCGTAACGTGAACGAGCACGCTTCTGGCCTACATGCAAACTAGCAATGGACACTTTGCTCTCTATCGAACCGTGTTTAAGAATTAGAACATTGCAACATAAACTAACTCATGGCCGGACGACCCAGGTTCACCACAGGCCTGCTGTCACCCTTTTTGAGCCTTCCTCTTACTTCTTTGGCTTTGGCTGCGGCTTGTTCTTCCTAGGGAGCAGCACCACACTCTTCTTAGTCCGCACCTGGATCTTCTTAGACGACACCAATTTCGACTGCGTACTTCTTGAGGGTGGGTTGGCCTTGTTAGAAAGATCATTTGCAACTGACATGAGCTTGCTCATGGCGCGATCTCCTTCTCTTCTTATTATCCTTCTTCTCAGGCGAGGGCGCGAGGCGGCAGAGGTGAGGTGGATGTGGTGTTCACTTTGCTCTGGTTGGGTTGAGGAAGCCTGTGGCAACAGCTGCATATATATAGGAGGGAGAAGGTCTTCTGATTTCTAAAAGCGCTCTGGCCGGAGCATGGTTTGGTGGCGTTGTCAGTGCTACTGCTAATCAGTCTCTTTTGTGTTGTTTTGAAGAGTAGATAAGTATATTCAATGCATTTGTTATTGTCGGATGGGTATGTGTTTGAGACAGTGGTCGTGGTCGCTGCGGCGTTGGTCTTCGTTTCTTCTCATCGTTCTCCTTATATTACAACTAGTACATCAGAATATGCATTGCAGGTTAAGTTTTTGTAGTAGACACCACATGACCTGTTACTTGTTAGAGATGTCTCTATGTATATGCCTGTACTCTACGTCATGCATAATTGATGTAATCTTTATCTTTACCTACTAATTTTTTTTACTAATAAAGCGCCTATTGCTTCTGGTGGTACGTCATTTAATTTACCCCATAAGTTAACAAAATTTACCCACCAATGCCACCCGTAAGTTAAAAAACGATTCGGTTCCACCAAATTCGCCGCCGCGCTAAGTTATTTAAGGTGATGATGCTGAATATACATTTGATGCATGGAGATAGCGCAGTGGCTAAAGCCTCTCTATTCTACCTTGGACACAAGGGTTCGATCCCCAGGTGCCGCATATTTCCCCAACCTTTTTTGTCAGGCACCTCCCCTACCCACCCAGTGCGCGTTAAGTGGGCCGGCCCACAGGGCGTGACGCCTCTTTTTTTTTCTTTTTTTTTGCATTTCGTCATCTGCTTTTTTTTCTCATTTCTTTTTTTTCTTTTTTCCTTCTTTAAATTAATTTGAGATTTACAAAATTCAAAAGATTGCGAATTTTTAAAAACATGTTCAAGAAATCATAAAATGTTTGTGATTTCAAAAATGTGTGGGAAATCATAAAAAATTTGCAGTTTCAAAAATATAATTGATTTTTCAAAAGTGTTCGCAAATTATTAAAAAAGCACAATTTGGAAAAAAATGTCGGGAAATAAAACCATGTACATGATTTTTGAAAAAATAATCATGTATTCAAAACAAATTCGTGAATCTGACAAAAATGACCATGAGATTTTAGAAAATATTGAAAAAACTCAAAAAAATTGCAAGTTTGTGGTCGATGAGATTTGTTTTTAAAGTGTATCGTGCAGTGGCAAGCTCATTGCCTTGGGATTTACCAAGTCGACTATATTGCCATCACGTGGACAACGCATCCATCATCAGCGAGGGTGGGATGAAAGATAAGTGGCAGCATGGCGAGTCACTGTGTCAAAATAGAGGACGCAAAAAAAAGTGGACGCTCATATGTCAAGGTTTTTTTTTTGAACACTCATATGTCAAGGTATTGAGTCATACTTATTTGGCTAGAGTGTATTTTTTTATCCCCAGGTTCTACAGATTTTTCCCCTCTTTTTGTGATGCACCTCTCCTCCCCCAGTGCGCGTTCATGGGCCGGCCCGCAGGGCGTGACTCCCCTATTTTTTTCATTTTGTCTTTTATCTTTTCTTTTCTTTTCTCATTTCTTTTTTTCTTCTTTAAATTAATTCGAGATTTTCAAATTTGAAAACATTGCGAGTTTTGAAAAACATGTTTGAGAAATCATAAAATGTTTGTGAATTCAAAAATGTGTTGGAAATCATAAAATTTTCACATTTTTAAAAATATTAGTGATTTTAATGTCAAGAGAGGTCGGGATAGACCAATTCTAACATGGGAGGAGTCCGTTAAGAGAGACCTGAAGGGTTGGAGTATCACCAAAGAACTAGCTATGGACACGGGTGTGTGAAAGCTTGCTATCCATGTGCCAGAGCCATGAGTTGGTCGCGAGATTTTATGGGTTTCACCTCTAGCCTATTGTTGTTGTTGTTGTTTCTAAAAGATATTAGTAATTTTATAATTGTTAGCAAATTATAAAACATGTTCGCAACATGGCGAGTCACTGTGTTAAAATAGATGACGCTCGTATGTCAGGGTATTGATTCAAACTTATTTGGATAGCGTGTAAATTTTTTCTCTCCCATTGCAACGCACAGGCATGTTTGCTAGTAAGTATACACGCCGTTGCCATTGTATAAGATGTTTAGGTAGAGCTTGAGTTTTGATTAGCTAAATCGACTGTAATCACATGCGGCCGACCTTTTCTACATGTATGTATACGATGTTGGTGTTGAGTTGAGCAAAGGGAGACAAGAGAGCTATTTACTGAGGTTCAGACCTCATAAGGTAGAAGGTTTCGTCTAAATTTTCGAAGGAATCCTTCAGTTATTATGGTTCGTTGCCTATTGGCTTTTGAGTTTTTGCCAATGTTTTAAATATCGGGTTATGCCATTTAATTGTCGCTTGATCAGAAGCTATTAAAACCTATAGGGAAGCTAAACCCAATTTAGTGTTTTTGTTAAATCATGAAAAAATGAAATAAAAAGTATACAGCCACGCATCATATATTATATATCACATATACTTGACATCTACACATGTTCAAACATCAAACTTCAAGCACAAATTGGGTGTCCCAATTCACTAACCAAGCTTTGCATAATATATATCAGGAACAAAAACAAAGAAAAAGGCAGAAGGTTGTTTTTGTATAGAGGCTTAGCGGGTTAAATGACTTAGAATTTAGAACCATAGCGGGAAATAACACCTTTTATTCAGAACAAATGCATTGCATTACACATTAGTCGTATAGATGTTCATCATCATTTCAAAGATTAACATGCTTTTGGATAATCTCTTTGTTTGAAACCCTAACTGCCATGGTTCAATTATCCAGGGATTCTTGAAAGCACACTAACTACCTACTATGAAGTAGTCATACCAACTAACTACTGATCATATTATTCTATCCATATATACCTAGTGTTGATTCAGTCAGAAAAAACGAGGCATGCCGCGCCACTAAAGCCGTCAAACATTAATCAAATTATATTTGATCAGCTGGCCGGTAGGCAGAGATCATGTCAAGTTTCAAAAATAAGTAGGAGTCGGCCGGCCTTAATATCGGACGCACAAGGTGCCTAGCTTTGTCGACCTTCTCTTCCTTATTTAATTTGCTCCACTAATATGCTAAACATAAGAACACCGCTCAACCTATCGCTAGAGTCTTCCGGTTGCTCAATTACTAGTGCACTAAGCCGTTCTGCTTATTTCTCCTTGGGGTAATGCTAAAGAATATCACAAGAAACTGGAATGAACCAGATCTGGCAGATTAATCATGTGTACGTCTTTTCTGACTCATTTAGTTTATTTGGTCACCCAAAAACATGAGTCGATAACACCAGGAAAAAAAAATAGCCACAGCCTGATCTGGCACACTTCTCTTTTATTGCTGGAAAATTCTCCATTTTATTCATCAATTTCTTTACAGCACAAAGAACCACACAAATAACATAAATTACATCCAAGCCCGTAGACCCTCTATTCACCAATTGGCACACTACTGGCTTACATGTCACGGGCTCGAGCCAATCGAGTTTACAAATTTATTAATTTACTGTAACATAACTAATCTGGTCTCAACGCACTTAACTTCATTGAAGATGGACGACGTACATGGATGGAGATCATCGGCGTGTGCTTGAAGCAGTTGGACGTGTGGGAGCGGCATGACTACGACTTGTCGTTGCGGACAAGGGTGGGGCCCTCGTCCTAGCCGTTCTTGAGGTCGGCGCACCAGGCTGCAGTGTCGTCGACTGGTTTGAGGCCATCGCTGCTCTAGTTGACGTTCTGGAGGTCGTGGATGGAGCGACTCTTGTTGACATTCTTGAGGTCGCAGAAGGAGCCACCGCTGCTGATGCTGCTGACATTCTTGAGGCCGCGTATGGATTTGCCGTTGTTGACGTTCTTGAGGTTGCGGGCAGATTTGTCTTCGTTGACGTTCTTGAGGTTGCATACGGATTTGCAGTTGTTGAAGTTCTTGAGGCCGCATACGAATTTGCCGTCGTTGAAGTTCTTGAGGTCACCTGTGGATTTGCCGTTGTTGGCGGTCTTGAGTTAGCGGGTCTTGAATTAGCGGGTTGAGCCGACGTTGCTGATGTTCTTGACGTGGTGGAAGAAGCCACCCTTGTTGACGATCTTGAGGCTGCAGGTATAGCCACCCTTGGTGAAGTTGTTGAGGCCACCAGCGGAGCCACTGTTCTTGATGACGGTGTAGTCGCCGGCGTTGGTGTTCTTGGGGTTGTGGGCAGACCCGCCGGTGACCTCGCCTTCTTCTGACCAAGAAACCTTCCTGGCAACATGACGCGATTTAGATCTTCTTTCTTTTCTTCTTCGAAATGAGGTGAGCTGAGATGAGTGAGGTGGATGTGGTGTTTGCTTTGCTTTGCTCCTGTTGGGTTGAGGAATCCTGCATTGATGGCAATGTATATATAGGAGCATAATGGGTTGTTGGCATGTTCGACCGGTCAGTCTCTTTTGTTTTGTTGGAAGTAGATATGCATATTGAATGTATGCATTAGTTACTGATTGACGGATGGATGGATGGATGCGGTTGGTCAATGGTCATGGTCGTCGCCGCGTCGGTCTTCCTTTCTTATACATCAGAATTAGCGTTAGGGGGAGATTAGGAAATAGACAACTAATAGAGTAAAGGATAAATTGTAATTACATACAAAATTATAAACAACATACATGATGTGGTGATCCATCTGCGTGCCGACTCGATCGGGGATTGTGCACAAGTCATGATTGTTGAAATTTGGTCTGTTAGTGATGGTCAATCACGGATGGTTGTTTCCTTTGCTGTAAGTGTACCTATACCGCATGCATGCAGTAGTACAAGTGGCGATCCATCTTGTCCCTTGTTAACAAGCAGTGGCTCGGTCGAAGAGCATAGGGCATGCCACGAGTCGTCAACTATATATTAGTCAACTTATACTTTATTAGGCAGGTAGGCTTAGACCATGTCAAGATTCAAGAAAGAATGTTGCCTTCCTCGGCTCTTCCTATCCTAATTAATTTGGTCCTCGAGGTACCATTGCATTGCTATGGCCACAAGTATTGGAGTAAGTTAAGCATGTGAAACATGTGCCAGCTTCTGTCGATCGGTGGGACGCTGTAGGTGTTAGATTCACCGGAGTCTTGCCACTACGTAGTCTATTTTTTTTTCTTTCCGAAACAACCACTACGTAGTCTAGCCTCTGATTTGGCACTCGAACTCAGCTGGCCACATTTTTTTTCAAGAAACATACAATCTATTCATCTTCAATCATGGGAGTACAAAGAACAACAAAGGCAATAAAAATTACAACCATGTTCATGGACCACCTAGCGACGACTATAAGCACTAGAGCGAGCCAAAGGCGCGCCGCCGTCGTCATCCCTTCCTCACCGGAGCCGGGCAAACCTTGTTGTAGTAGACAGTCGAAAGGTCGTTGTGCTAAGGCCCCATAGGACCATCACACCAGAGTAGCAACCATCGTCGATGAAGAAAATCGTAGATCAGAAGGATCAAACCTGTAAATACCTAAACAAAGGCGAACAAAGACCAGATCCAAATAGATCCACCGAAGATCAGCACCGACCGAACCCCGCAAGATCCGACGGAGACAAAACTCCACACGCCCTCAGCTGGCCACATGACTCTTCCAGTCACCGAACCGCCAACACAATCGCCACGGTGATCACAAATAATGCAGGCTCTCTAACAGTAAATGATAGAAAAGAAATTGGATGGACACAGGGAACATATATGTCATCCTTTCTTTTTAATCGTCACCGCACAACCTGCTACACGTCTTGACAACACAAGAGAAAAACTTTAACCTGCCACACGTCTTGACAACACAAGAGAAAAACTTTACTCGGCCGCACCGTGAACCAGCACGCTTGTGGCCTACATGCAAACTAGCTATGTGGACTCCATGGGCTAGATAGAAATGAGTTTACAAATTGACTTATTGCACCCTAAACTAACCTACTTGACACAAACACACCTCACTTCATCATCGAGTTTACAACTTGACTTATTGAACCTAATCTAACAATACTTGACAGAAAAACACTTAACTTCTTCATGCAGGCCAATATCAATGGGGATCTCCGAGCAGCTCGATGGGTGGCTGGTCTCACTTATTTTTGGGCTTCTTCTTAGACAGCAGTGTCTGCTTCTTCTTTGAGGTTGTGGGTTTCGTCTTGGTCACCACCTTCTTCTTCTTAGACGAAGCAGACGGTGCCTTCTTCACCTTATCCTTCGCCTTCTGAGGGAGATACTTTGTACCTGGCTTTCCCATGACGCGATCTGCTTCTCTTCTTCTTTTGGTTGATGTGGTGTTTTCTTTGCTCTGGTTGGGTTGAGGGAACCTGCACCAACGGCAGCATTTATATAGGCCGTACAACACGCTTCTCCCATGGTAAATAATGGTTTGGTGACATTGCAGGAACCAGTCAGTCTCTTGATTTGTTTTTTAGAAGGATTGTTATTGACAAATTAATGCGGTTAGGTTAATGGTCGTGGTCATTGCCGCGTTGGCCTTCTTTTTTTTTCTCCTCCTCATTATGCTACTATTACTACCACATCAGAATTAGCTAGCGTTAAACAAATGAATTAGTTAGCGTTACTGATTAAGTTTTAGGTACATACGTGTAGTCATATGCGTATGCATATCTACGTCATGAGTTATATAGATCGGTGATGTACGCATACGTGCTTGTGTTGTTGTATATTGTATAAGATGTTCAACTAGTTCTTGAGCTTGGATTGTCTAAACCAATTCTAATCGTGTGTGGTCGATCATGTATACATGACATGTATATAAGGTATGTACAATTTGGGTGTTTAGTACAGCAACTGGGGTGGCCTCGCACTCGAGGCAGCGGGATAAGGGGTGTCTTGACGCCATTATCAGGGTGCTGATTGCGGCTGGGTGTCTTCTCACGTAGCTTCTTTGATGGTGCTACGTCGGCTCTGTGGAGCTTTGTACCCCAGTTTTCTTTTCTTTTCGGACATAATTGTGATGTTCCCCTAAGAGGACCTTTATTTTTATGTTTGGCCCTTGAACTTGTTGTACATATGTGATGGTTTGCCTATATATATAAAGCTGGGCGAAACCCATTTTCAGACTCGGTGACCCCGCCTAATGAATTCTGTGACGATGAGTGCGAGAAGATACTCAATTTGCCTATCTTAGGACTTGTTGAATGCAAGGTGCATAGGAGAGGTTCTTAGAGAAATAAACCAACTTTTCTTCATGCATTAATATGCTTATATATGTAGAGGGTAGATGCTTAATTAGGCACCCCTCTAATAGAGATAACCGATGACGCTTAAACAAGAAACTTAAAGGTTTTCTTTTAGTCAGCAAACGTTCACATACATGAATGTACACTCCCCTATGAATGCACACACGCACACTCTGTCCCTTATGAGCACCTCTGAGAAATTGAACCAACAGGTCATGAGATTGACGAAGCCACACCATATGCATCGCTGCCAATGGGCTCGTCGCTTAAAACTAAACAATAAGTCGTTATACCCTGAAATATATCAGGAAAAGGGCAAACACCCTCCTCAAGTCAAGGACTTGAACCCGGTTGGATAGCTTCCACCACAAGGAACATAAGAAACTGTGCTACGCTCAATTCACCGAAGAGATAATGTTTTGTGATGTATTAACCCTATATGTATCTCTTTTCTGTCTCTTTCTTTTTATTCAACTTCCCGACAATAACCTCCAACACGCCTCATAACACAACACAAGGAAAAAATGACTTCACTTGGCCGCAACGTGAATCAGCACGCTTCTGGCCTACAGACAAACTAGCTGCGGATTCTACAGGAGCGATTGGATCGAATCAAGTTTACAAATTAACTTATTGTAACGCAAACTGACCTACTCGACAGAAACACACATAACTTCATCCTGGCCAGAGGACGTCGATCACTGCGCGGCTGTTGTCACCTTTTTCAAGGCTAGTTCTTCTTAGACGGCGTCGTCTGCTTCATCTGCTTCTTCTGAGGCAGGAGCGCCTTCCTCCTAAAGGCTGCTGTCTTCGTCAACTGCGTATTGCTTGACGATGCCTTCACCTTCTTTGGGAGAACCTTTGCAGCTTGCTCGCCCATGACAAGATCTGCTTCTTTTCTAATAATTCTTCTCCTCCAGTGGTAGCTGAGCTGAGGTGGATATAGTGTTTACTTTGCTCAGGTTGGGTTGAGGAAGCCTGCAGCAATGGCTCCATATATATAGGAGAGGGAATGTCTTCGAGAAAGCGCTCCGGCCGGACGACGCGCTTCCACCATGTGTGAGAATGGTTTGGTGGCGTTAATGTTGCTACTACCAGTCAGTCTCTTTTGTTTTGTTTTGGGGAGTAGATATGTACTACTCCCTCCGTTCCTAAATGTAAGTCTTTGTAGAGATTCCACTAGATGGACTACATACGGAGCAAAATAAATGAATCCACACTTAAAATGCATCTATATACATCCGTATATAGTTCATCGTGAAATCTCTACAAAGACTTATATTTAGGAACGGAGGGAGTATATTCAATGCATTGTTCTTCATGGATGGGTATGCGGTTGGGTCAATGGTTGTGGTTGCTGCCGCGTTGGTCTTCATTTCTTCTCCTCCTGCTCCTTATATTACTACTACATTAGAATAAGTGTTGGTAGCACACGCCATACACACCACACGGCTTGTTAGTTGTTAGTCATATATATGCATGTACTGTATGTCATTCATTATTGATGTAGTAAGTACACACGATGTTGCCGCTGCATGAGATGTTTTGGTAGAGCTTGAGTTTAGATTAGCTAGACCAATTGTTATCATGTGCGACAAATGTTGAATATATGTTTTGGTAGAGCTTGAGTTTACATTAGCTAAACCATAATAACTTTGTATAGTAGTTAGGGGTCGAGTTGAGAAATGGGAGACAAGAGAGTTATTTACCCAGGTTCAGACTTTGTGAGGGAGAAGTTTTCTCTATTCTTTTCAACGGAATTCTTCAGTTATTATGGCTTGTTGACTATTTGGTTTTTGGGTGTTCGCCTAAATTCGAAACTTTTGATGGCAGGCCAAAAATATGTCAATCTTCTCCCCTCAAAATGGTGGGACCAATACTGAGGTGCGGGAGACAAGAGGTGGTACCATGTGCCAGCGTATGCCAAGTGTTTGGAACAAATATTTAGGAACGGAGGGAGTAGTAGACATGCATATTCAATGCATGCATTAGTTGGATGCCGTTCGTAAATGGTCGTGGTCGTCGCCGCGTTGGCGTTCATTTCTTACACATCAAGAATTAGCGTTAGGTGGAGGCTAGGAAGCAAACGGCTAATAGAGTAAGGATAAAATGTATAATTGCATGCAAAACTATAAACAACATGCACACTCTGGTACAAGCCGCGATCAATCCACATGTCCCTTGTCATGTCCATGAAAACATGTGGCAATATCCAGCTACTCGATCGCAACTGGCTTCTTCATCTTCTTCCCCCCTGTCCTCCTCTCCGTCTTGACCTGCAAGGCGGTGATGTTCACGCTGCGGACATGGCCGTGCCAGCGGTATCATCGTTGTCAACGTAGTCTAGGTACATCAGCTCAACCTCACAGCCCGCCTGCCACGTGAACTCCATGTAGACTAGGTCACGAAGGTAAACCGATGGGTTGCCTTTCTTCCTGTCATAAGAAGTCCTACGCCATGAAACCCTGCCCCAAAGAACGTGTGCCCGAACTCCGCCGGCCTCATAGACTCCTCCAATTATCGAACCACCACCACAAATGTCACCACAATCATGACCACATGCTTTGATACCAATTTTTAGTTGGTAGAATTATATCACAAGAAACAATATGAACACGGTGACAATGGTACATCATTTCCAACTCTCTTCTTTTATTCAGTTGCCCAACAACAACCTGCCATACACAACTTGACTTTGCAACAAAAAAAAATACCTCGCCCAAACATTTAACTAGCTACGGGCTCCACGAGTTTGATCAAACCGACTTTACGAATTAACTCTAACTAATCTACTTGACAGAAACACCCTTAGCTTCACCATGGCCGAAAGGTATCGATGGAGATCACCACATGCGCGCGTGGCTGGACGGGCGTCTGTGCCCTCACTTTTTCTCAAGCTTCTTCGTAGGCAGAAACACTGGCTTCTTCTTAGGCGGCGCTGGCTTCTTCTTGAACGACGTTGGCTTTTTCAACGGCGTACGGCTTGACGATGCATTCACCTTCTTAGAGAGATCCCCTGCAGGTGGCATGATGCGATCTGCTTCTCTTCTTTTTCCTCCACTTCTTCTTGGCTTCTTCTGGTGTTTGCTTTGCTTCATTTGGGTCGAGGAAACTTGCAGTAACTGCAGCATATATATAGGCCGGAAGAAGCACATCTGCCAAGAGAGAATGGTTTGGTGGCATTGCTGGTGCTAGTCAGTCTCTATTGTTTTGTTTGGATCCATTCTTAGTGGTGGACGGATGTTACAGTTGGGTCAATAGTCGTGGTCGTTGCCGCGTTGATCTTCATTTCTTATACATTTGAACCAGAATTAGCGTTAGGTTAAGTTTAGGAAGCAGGTGGCTAATAGAGTAAGAATGAAACGGATAGCTAACGATGTTCTTGTGTTGTTTGTTGGTACATGATAAAGTTATAAGATGATGGCGACCTCCCGATGGAGCAACAGAGATTGATATAATGTTTGTACAGCCAGGCTTGGTTGTTCAAGAACTGGACGCCGTGTAACTTCTTTTCACTTCTTTCTTGATACTTTTATCTTCTGCTGTAACTTCTAGTCTTGATTCCCCTGTTTTTTTTATTGTTCATTTAAATAGATAACTGCTCATGCTAAACGGTAGTCTTTGTTTCCCTGTTGATGAAATAGGCAGAACAACTGCCAGTTCTCATAAAAATATATACTACTCCCTTCGATCTATATTACTTTCGGACACGCTCGGCGTCAATGTCGACAACACGCACATGCGGATGTGCGAAGCAAGCTCGCCTGCGGCCACCATGCCATGTCTTTGAACGGGGAAGGGCGTCGGCCGTGGCGCGTGATGGGGGGCAGGGCCTTGAGCGGCGGAGTGCGCCTACCCGTGGGCACTACTGTTAGGTAATAAACCACGGCGGCCGCGTCGGGTCCGTGGAGTGTGTGCGTGAGTGCGTGTGTAGCACGGGGGTGTCCGTGTGGTAAGGCTGGTCTGTTGGCGAGTGTGGGGCGCGTTGAGCTGGTCTGTTGCGGGCTCGCCACGACCCGGACGTGTGCGTGCATGTCGCGGGTGTGGCCGGAGCGGGCTGGACCCAGCCCTCCGACTGGGGCTGAAACGTGGGGTGCGTGCCGTGGCATGACCCTGGGTATAAGAACCCTCCCATGTGCGTTGTAACAGTGGTGGCCGGCGTTGGTGCTCAAGAAAAGTGTCATTCGAGTGGCGGGCGTTCGTGCGCTAGAAAACCACTGTGTCGAACACACGCCGGCGGCGGCCGAGTAGGACTTGCCGTTGTAGACGGAGACCCCCCGTAGGACCTTGGAGGAGTGCAGCCTCGAATCTTGGACACCTCCCGAGCTGGTCTGGTGGGCCGAAGTTGACGGCCCAGTTTCGGAATAAACTAACCGTGGCGCCGCTCCGTTCCTATGTTTAGTACCACACTGCTCGGCTAAGAAGGAACTACGCGACTTAAATGGCCCGGTGCTGAGAAATCCATCGCCGAGGACGCAAAGCTCATTTTATAGCTCTGCCGAGGCAAAGAGCTTTCGCTACGTACTTCTGGCTGGGCCTGTCCTGTCGGCCTGTAACCCTTGGTCACCCTCGCTGTGTGTTGGGAGTTAGAAGTATGGTGTGATGTCAGACTTTTTATTTTTTTTCCTATTTTATTTTTGCCCTCTCTTTCATTCTAATGTGTCAGCCTTTTTTTCAATATATATATTTTTCCCTAATATTTTCCTATGTCATATTCTTAGTACCTTTTTTTTTCATTCTATTCATCGATGTCACGACACCACAAAGAACAACACAAGAAACAAAAACTACATCCAGGTCCGTAGACCATCTATTCATCAATTGGCATGCCTCTGGCTTACATCTCACAGGCTCGAACCAATCGAGTTTACAAATTTATTAATTTACTATAACATAACTAATCTGGTCTCAACGCACTTAACTTCATGGAAGATGGACGGTGTACATGGACGGAGATCATCAGCGCGTGCTCGAAGCAGTTGGACGTGTGGGAGCAGCACGACTATGACTTGTCATTGCAGATAAGGGCGGGGCCGTCGTCCTAACCGTTCTTGAGGTTGACGCACCTGGCTGCAGTCTCGTCGACCGGTTTGATGCCACCGTTGCTCCTGTTGACGTTCTTATGCTTGCGGATGGAGTGACTCTTGTTGACATCCTTGAGGTCGTAGAAGGAGCCACCATCGCTGATGCCGCTGACGTTCTTGAAGTCGGATATATATTTGCCCTTGTTGACGTTCTTGAGGTCGCATTTGTATTTGATGTTGTTGTCGTTGAGGTCACGTACCGATTTGCCGCTGTTGACGTTCTTGAGATCACGTGCAGATTTGTTGTTGTTGTCGTTCTTGGGGTAGCGGGTTGAGCCGACGTTGCTGATATTCTTGAGCCCGCGGGCTGAACTGCCATTGCTGACGTTCTTGATGCGGTGGAGGAAGCCATCCTTACTGATGATCTTGAGGCCGTAGGTGTAGCCACACTTGGTGACGCTGTTGAGGCCACCAGCAGAGCCACTGTTATTGATGACGGTCTTGAGGTAGTCACCGGCGTTGGTGTTCTTTGGGTTGTGGGCGGACCCACCGGTGACCTCGCCTTCTTCTGACCGAGAAACCTTCCTGGCAACATGACGCGATCTTCTTCTTCTTCTTCTTCTTCTTCTTCTTCTTCTTCTTCTTCTTCTTCTCCGTTTGTTGGGTTGAGCTGAGCTGAGTGAGGTGGATGTGGTGTTTGCTTTGCTCCGGTTGGGTTGAGTAGTTGGCAATGTATATATAGGAGAATAATGGGTTGTTGACGTGTTCGACCGTCAGTCTCTTTTGTTTTTTTGTTGGATATATGTAGTAGATATGCATATTCAATGCATGCATTAGTTATCGACGTATGCAGTTGGTCAATGGTCGTGGTCGTCGCCGCGTTGGTCTACCTTTTCTTATAGGGAGTACCTAGAACTCATCTAGATGAGACGTAATTTGGTCTCATTCACCTGAAAAACAAGAACGGATACAACCCATGCCAGCACACACGCATCTTATAGCATCACATCCAGTGGCTATAAAAGATGAATGAAACCAAATTAAATCTCATCTAGATGAGTTCTAGCAAAAGTGTTTCTTATACATCAGAATTAGCGTTAGACGGAGAATAGGCAGCAGACGGCTAATAGACTAAGGGTAAAATGTACTGTTACGTTATACAAAAATTATAAACAACATATGCATGATGTGGTACAAGCGCGATCCATCTGCGTGTCTATTGTTTACTGGTGCCGACTCGGTCGCGGATTGCGCACAAGGCATGCTACGCACTGTCACTAGTACACAACTCATTCCACACGGTTTCATGGCCGTGTCGACGATCCGTCGGTCATAGTGCATGCGTAGATGGTCTTCTATGATTTGGTTGTCTGCCAAACGAATTGTGTGACGACACTGGAGACTCGGGACGCAATTTATCTAGTTTCAGCTCCCTCAATGGTGTTAGAGCATCTACAGTCGGATGCCTCAAATTAACCTCAAACGCTTGGGCGGACGGTCCGGTCACTAACCGGTCATGAAATTTCGACTCAGACAGGCGACTCAGACAGGCATCTCAAATGACCAAGCTGTCCGGCGCCCCTCATATCCAGCCCAAATATAGGGCGGATATGGGGCGGCCCGGGCGCGCCCCGGCACGTCCGGCCCACCCCTACCCCACTCCGTCCCCACAAATATCCCCAATCCGAAAATCCTACATCACTCTGCTCTCGCTCTGTCTCTTCTTCTCATCCTTCGATTTCTCCCATTCAATCCAGTTCAACGACTCCGGCGACCATGTCGAGCTCTGGCAGCCGCTCCGACTCCCAATTCGACACCGGCGAGGAGCTGGTCCTCCGCGTTGCCCTCAAGAGGTCCAAGGTGGGTACGGGTGCAGATCCGGACTGTTGCATTGCGTCTTCCCCGTCGGCGAAGCAAGGACGCCGGCACTGGCCACTCCCGGTCTGCGCGCAGCTCCGCGACGGCTGCGCAGTCCACGCCTCAGACACGTCGGCCGCTGCTCCACGCGGGCAGTGGTGGGTGCTAGAGCCCGCAGTGTCGGCCCGGACTCGCACGCTAGAACCGGAGGCGCGTGACGCCCGCCGTGAGATGCAGCGGGCATGTGAGACGGACACGACGGAGAGTCTGTGCGCCTCTACCGAGGGTTGCCGGCGAAGCCTAATGAGGACGAGTGGCTCCTCGCTTGGCTCTACCGCCGGTCGATGACCACGGCGCCTCGTCGACTGATTGTCCTCTCCGACTTTGAATCCTCCGATGTCGATGACCACGGCGCCTCGTCCGACAACTCGGACGATCCTCCACCAGTCGCCAACGCCGACAGCAGCGCCGTCGACCAGAAAGGGAAAGGGCCGGCGAGGAAGTGGTGAAGATTCATCTTCTCCACTTTAATTTTAAGTTTTAGATGTAGTTTCAACTTGTTCGTCATATTATGTGCATTATGTGAACTTTGACTATCTTTTGAAGATCCAGCTGTGATTTTTTGATGAATGGATTGTGTATTTTTATGTCCGTTTCTATGTCCACTCATGATCTATAATGTATCTATTAGTGTTGCATGGTTTAGTATGGATATAGAGGATCGGATATGAGATACATGGATGTCAGGATGTGGACAACAAAATTTGTGAACTGACCAGCATTTTAAGGGCCGGATTTGGCATGTCCGGCTGTAGATGCTCTTAGAGGCTCTGCGTCACTATTTTTATGCTTTTCCACTCTATCGTCCACAATTCTTCATCGCCAGCGATGTGTTTCAACTACCACGAAAAACTCACGCACTTGAGCTCCCGACACATTACAAGAACTCACATGCATACTTCACAATGGCTCCTAAATAACTCTGCCATTTCCTCCGTGCTCCACTGAATTGTGGTCATCTACCGCCTCACTCGGGACATAGTCCTCACCGTCTTCTCCTCATTGCTCTGCCGAACTATGATCGCTTGGCCCGAGGTACTGGTGTTTGCTCGCCTCCTCGGAGCTAGCAAGCCCGGATTTTAATCTTAAATCCCGCTTGGTACTAAGACTACTCACAGTGGGAGTAAAATAGGTGGTAACATCACATATATCTAGGCAAAATAGATGATGTGGTAAAGTAATTAATGAAGAAAGAGAGTCATATCGTAACATAGTTAGTTACTGACGTATAAGTAACATCACACATATAAAGGCAAGATGAGTCTATAACCTAATAAATGAAGTGTTACATGACAATACATATATATTACACCCCATTATAGAGGTAGTAAAATAGACTAGTAACATATGCATATTACTAGGCTAAGTTACTCCCCATTATGCCTAGTCTAATTGTTGGGTCTCACCCATGCATCGATCATACCAAAAACACACACATAAAAATGTTTTCTCGAAAAGCTCTCCTAAACATAGGTCTCATGCCTCTCAATTTCTTTATTTCTCTCCTCATTTTGTAGAACCAATGTTTCTGACTCAAAATACTAGTCAAGTATGACTTAGACTCACAAAAAACCGCGTGAACTAACTAGAACACAAATTATCCAATTAACACTAAGGATGCTAATCAACTCTCTTGAGTGAAATGTGTCATTAGTTCATTAACTCGAACTGATTGCACAGTTTAGGCTAAGAAGTCCAAAAGTGCATGATACAGTCCATGAACCCGTTTATTTAATAATTAAATAAGTCCAAAACTGATTAGGTGAGAAACAACGGTCCATGTGGCTGCCGCGTTGGCATACCTTGGACTGGCCATAAACTGATTTAATCTTTAGAGGGGCATTTTTGCAAGAGTGCCTATGGCTCGCTCAAGTTCCACTAGAATGTTATATATGTTTTGCATACAATGATTACAGAGGACATTATATATTACAACGCTTTCTTTTAGCTGCTGATTGGTATTTATACTGTAACTGGAGGAAAAACTATTATTAGCTACTACAGGTAGCAGCTTGCTAGAGTAGTAGCAGGCATTGCGAAAGTGCCTTTCTGCTGCCGAGCTCATTTGTGCTTGGTGAACAGTAAAATCGAAAAAAATAAAAAAAATTCAAAAAATTCCAAAAAAATTCTCAGAGAAACATTGACAAAAGTTCTAAGTGCTTGCAAAAATTCATCATGAAATCACATTCCTGTAAGGCGTGGCAAAAAAACAAAATCAGCCTCCAAAATGCTTTTGAAAGTAGCATTTTCAGAGTACCGATTTTTTTTTTTTTGCCACGCCTTCTAAAAATGTGATTTCATGACGAATTTTTGCAAGCACTTAAAACTTTTGTCAATGTTTCTACAGGTAGCAGCTTGCTAGAGTAGTAGCAGGCATTGCACGTACATATGATTCTTGTCTTAAAGTTATACATACAATTCCTGTGAGCGGTCCATGGTATGCCAACGTGGCAGCGACATTTAAATTTGATGCACTTTTTTCAAATTCAATAAATTATGTTCAAATTTATCAAAAAAAACTGTGAACTTTTTTGAATTCGTGATTTTTTTTCAATTTTTTCTCCTTTTTCGTTTTTCTGTCAAATGCGATCGATTACATGGGCCGGCCCACCAGCGCCGGCGTGTGGGCGCCCGGGAGCTTCCCTGACGCCTGAAGCGCCGAATATAGGAGCTCCCGATGAGTTGTGTATAATGTTATTCCAACTGGCTTTCCGACCTAATTAAGTTCTGTAATGGATCGACCACCTATTAGTGTTGGGCCTTTTTAAGCTTTTAACTTGAGACTGCTAGACGAAAAACTGTCGGCGACTACCAGGGCTATATACGCCCACTGATTCGTAATAGGAATCGCCTGCAGGCGACGTCTAGTGGACTAGCCCAGTTGCAAGGTGTCGTACTATGTTTTCTTTTTCCCTTTTCATTTTCTTTTGTTATTTATTTGGTTTCATTTCTTTTTTCACCGAGTTTTTTGGTTTTCCTTTTTTCCTTGATTCTGCATTGGTTTTCTTTCTTTTCTCATTGTTTTTTTTTGTTTTTTCTCTCATATTTATACTTTGCTTTTCTTTTGTTTCTTTCTTGTTTTCCTACGTTCTCTTTGGTTTTTTGCTTTTCTTTTCTGTTTCCTTGTCTGTTTTTATTGGTTCCTTGTTTTCTTTGGTTCTTTATTTTCTTTTTTTCCATACATGTCTTCTTTTTTCTTAGTACACAATGTACCTTTTTAGAAAACACGTCAAACATTTTCATGATACACTTTGGATATTTTTGAAATACATGATCTACATATTTTATTTACATTTGTTCCAAATACACGTTGTACATATTTTAATGTAAATAAACATTTTAAACCTCTAGTGATGTTTTTTTTACATTTTTTGAAATCCGATGAACATTTATTTGTCTTATCGGAATGTTTCTTTAAAATTGACACATGCATTTGTTTATACGTAACAAACAGTATTTAGCATATGCAAAAAAACTGTGTTTGATAAAACTTTTTCGAAAATGCCAGAAAAATATTTTTAGAACTCATGAAATTTTAATTAGATTGTATATACGTTTTACTCAATTACATGGACGTCTTTTGTACATTGCAAAAATAGTTTTAACATGGCATGTACATTTTTTTAAAAGACTTAACATTTTTTAAATGCGACATACTTTTTCTACATGTCTAATGGATGACTAAGATTTTATACATTTTTATGTAAAATATATTTTGTATTATATTGTTATTTAATGGGTCTTTTTTCCAAAATTTGATTGGAATTTCAAAAAAATCTTCCCTTTTTCAAAATTTGTTAACAATTTATATTTTTAAGAAATGTTCTAGTTTCATTTTGTTCCCCAAATTATGCATTTAAAAAATGTTCGCAATTATCAGAAAAAGGGTTGCGCTTCAACATTTTGTTCACAATTTCAAAAAATGTTGTTATTGTCAAATTCAAATAAAAATGTGCTTGGCTTCCAAAATTGTGTGCGCTTTAAAAACAATTTTTTTTTGCGCTCTTAAAAGATGCTCTAATTTTCAAACATTATTTTCTTACTTGATCACAATTTTCCAGAAATGCTTGAAAAACTAAAAAAAGTTTCGGATATGCCGCTACTTCTTAAGGTTTTGCGCTAGTTATTAGCAACTCATACATGTCAGTCCCACTAATAGCAATGGCAACTCACTCGTGACAGGCCACGAGATCGGTATAGATTTTGTGCGTATGTTGCGAGCCTATTTGACTGAAAATGCGTCTAATAGGGCCGGATCCTATACAACGCATAGGTTACGCGCTCGCGACGTAGCGTGCGCACCCC
>NC_041393.1:767221447-767234870 GCF_002162155.2 Triticum dicoccoides | reverse complement strand
TCGGATTTTTTTATGTTTTCTCTACCGGTTTATCTTTTTGACTTTTTATTTTTTTGTTTGTCTTTTCTTTTTGTTTCCATTGAATTAAAATTTTGTTCTTTGAATTACAAATTTGTTCATCATTTTTTCAAAAGATAATTCTTGGATACAAATTTTATTCATTGAATTCAAAATTTGTTCATCAAATACAAAAAAAATGTAACCATTATTATAAAATGCAGATAAAACGTTGTTCAGAAAATAAAAAATGTTCATTCTTCTTTAAATAACGATTTTTTTTAAATCAGGTTTTTTTCAAAATGTAAGAACTTGTTGTAATCTTGAGTTATTTTAACATTGAATAAAAGAGAAACAGAAAATAAAAAAGGAAAAATAAAAACCAAAAATGAAAAAAAATATAGGGAGCGCCGGACTGTTGTTGAGGCAACCAGCGGAGGGACTGTTGTTGACGGTGTTGAAGTAGCCGCCGGCGTTGGTGTTCTTGGGGTTGTGGATGGACCCGCCGGTGACCTCGCCTTCTTCTGACCAGGAAACCTTCCTTGCAACATGATGTGATTCAGATCTTCTTTTTTCTTTTTCGAAATGAGGTGAGGTGAGCTGAGTGAGGTGGATGTGGTGTTTGCTTTGCTACGGTTGGGTTGAGGAAGACTGCATCGATGGCAATGTATATATAGGAGCATAATGGGTTGTTGACGTGTTCGACCTGTCAGTCTCTTTTGTTTTGTTGGATAGTTATGCACATTAAATGCATGCATTAGTTATTGATTGACAGATGAATGGACTGATGGATGGATGGATGGATGCGGTTGGTCAATGGTCGTGGTCGTCGCCGCGTCGGTCTTCCTTTCTTGTACTACATCAGAATTAGCGTTAGGTGGAGATTAGGAAATAGACAACTAATAAAGTAAGGGTAAATTATATAATTACATACAAAATTATAAACAACATGCATGATGTGTACAACTGGCGATCCATCTGCGTGCCGACTTGGTCGGGGATTGTGCACAAGTCATGATTGTTGAAATTTGGTTTGTTATTGATGGTCAGTCATGGATGATTGTTTCCTTTGCAGTAAGTGTACCTATACTGCATGCATGAAGAAGTACAAGTGGCGATCCATCTTGTCCCTTGTTAACCAGCACTGGCTCGGTCGACTATATATTAGTCAAATTATACTTGATTTAGCATTGGGATGGCCACAAGTATTGGAGTAAGTTAAGTATGTGAAACATGTGCCAGCTTCTGTCGATCGGTGAGACGTTGTAGGTATTAGATTCACCGGAGTCTTGCCACTACGTAGTCTTTTTGTTCCTTTCCGAAACAACCACTACGTACGTAGTCTAGCTTCTGATTTGGCACTCGAACTTGGCTGGCCACATTTTTTTTCGAGAAACTTCCAATACATTCATCTTCAATCATGGCAGTACAAAGAAGAACAAAGGTAATAAAAATTACAACCATGTTCATGGACCATCTAGTGACGACTACAAGCACTGGGGCGAGCCGATGGCGCCCCGCCGTCATCGCCTCTCCATCATCGGAGCCGGACAAACCTTGTTGTGGTAGACAGTCGGAAAGTCTTCGTGCTAAGGCCCCATAGGACCAGCGCACCAGAGCAGCAACCATCGCCGATGAAGAAAATCGTAGATCAGAGGGATCAAACCTGTAAATACCTAAACAAAGATGAACAAAGAACGGATCTAAATAGATCCACCGAAGACCAGCACCGATCGAATCCCGCAAGATCCGACGGAGACAAACCTCCACACGTCCTCAGCTGGCCACATGACTCTTCCAGTCACCGAACCGCCATCACAATCGCCACGGTGATCACAAATAATGCAGGCTCTCTAACAGTAAATGATAGAAAAGAAACTGGATGGACACAGGGAACATATATGTCACCCTTTCTTTTCAATCGTCACTGCACAACCTGCGCGCCACACGTCTTGGCAACACAAGAGAAAAACTTTACTTAACGTGAACCAGCACGCTTTTGGCCTACATGAAAACTAGCTATGTGGACTTCACGGGCTAGATCGAAACGAGTTTACAAATTGACTTATTGCAACCTAAACTAACCTACTTGACACAAACACACCTCACTTAATAATAGAGTATACAAATTGATTTTTTTTCAAGGATGCGTCAAAGGATTGACGCATCAGAAGCATAGATAGAAGGACCCAAGATGGGCGAAGTTCGCTACAAGCCACGGCTTACACAGCCAAAAGTGTCCACATGCGGATCACTCACCACTATCTACCCTATCTACCGAATAAGGGAGAGATGCCGGCTCCCAAAGCAAGCCGGCAGCCCTCCAATCCTGACCTTCAAGCTGAATCTTCCTAAGCACGGTGTCCGCCGATGCCAAGGCACCATTGAACACGATGTCGTTCCTGTGCCTCCATAGCGTCCAATCCACGAGTGTCACCACCGTCCAGGTCTCCTTCCTTAATTGTTTCTGCGGGCTGAGGTAAGTCCACCATCACACCAAGGTCGTATCCACAGCTCGCATCTAGGAAGGCCTGCCCCAAGCGTTGGTGATGCTGGTCCACACTTGCTGAGCCAGCACACCGCCAAGCAGCAAGTGGTCGATCGTTTCCTGAGCTTGATCGCAGAAGGGGCATGCCGAGGGGTGAGGAAGTAGCCTTCTTTGCATTCTATCCGCCGTCCAACACCTATTCCTTGCCGCCAGCTAGACGAAGAACTTGCAAGAATTTGGAGCTCTCGATTTCCAAATCTGGGTGGCACCGTCTGACTCAACCATGCCAACGAAGAATGCCATATAGGCCGATCTAACAGAGAACTGCCCCGTGCTCTCCCAAGCCCAGCAAATCCTGTCATCCGTGCCTTGCGTGAGTACCACATCTTGCGTCCTGTCGACAAGCGCAATGAACTCGAGCAACGCTTGCGCTGACATGTCCGGTGAAATATCGTGCCACCAGCCCTCAGGCATGGCCTGTCGAACAGTTTTCAGCCGGGCAGATCTTCTCACTAAGGCGTAGAGGTTGGGCATCAAGTCCTCGAGCCTTCCATCCCATAGCAACCAATCCGTCCAGAAGCGTACAGATTCACCGTCTCCAAGAGAGCATCTCGTGGCAGCCTTATATAAGCCCAAGGACTCATGAGACACCTGCATGTTAAACTCGGCCCAGGGCCTGAGGGGGTCAGTTCGTTGGAGCCATGGCCATCTCGCGCGCAGCGCGGCGTTCATCAACCTCAAGTTGGGCACCCTGAGGCCCCCAAGATCCTTAGGCGTGCACACCCTGTCCCAGGCCACAAGATAATGTCCGCCATGCACATCTCGAGCCCCTTCCACAGGAGTCCTCAGCAGATCTTGTTGGCCGCAGTGATCGTCTTGACCGACATGTCAATCGCCATCATGGCATGAATTGGCATAGAGGCCAAAGTGTAGGGTAACGCAGCAGAAAACAAAAATTTACGCACCAGCCCAGGACCACTATGGAGACTGCATACATGGTTAGATCTTTTTCGTTACCGACTCGTAGCGCAGCGGGAAGTAGAGTCGATGACGAACGGCGGTGCAGATCCCCGCAGCTAGGATTTACAATCTCCCAACCGCGAGGATGAATACCCTCATCTGCTCCTCAGACAACCCTCCGGGAGGCGGTTGAACGGCCCCCCTGACGGTGTCGCGGACAGCCCTTCGGGAGGACCTTCGAAACTCGAACGGTCACTCGGACAGCCCTTTGGGAGGACCTTCGAAACTCGGACGGTCACATGGACAGCCCTTCGGGAGGCACTCACGAACTAAGATCGAAACTACGATCTCTCTACAGAGTTGCACACATACGGTGTCATCTATCCGGCAGGGCTTCGCCGTCCAGAACTAGTTCCTCCCGGAACCCAGACAGCCTTACGGCTCTACGAAACTCTTTTCGTGGGAGGGAGAGAAGAAGCCAGATAATACATGGCATGTGAGAGAGAAAGGGATGAGGTTTGGTCAGCCTCCTCACCTCCTATTTATAGGGAAACCAAGGGGTAGGATGGGTATTCTGAAATACCAAAAGTGCCCCCACTTTATGTCACACACAAAGGGTACAAAAGGCATAAAGGGATGACAAGTGGAGCCCCATGGAGGAGCTGCACCCTCCAACGTCCCACCTTCATGGGGCCCCCCAAAGGGGGTTCCTTGATCCCCAAGTCCTTCTAGAAGCCTTTTGGGAAAAGCCCCAAAAGGTGGCTTTCCATAAAATATCCCAAAAAGCACTTTCACTATTCACGACGACATTTTTCGTCCGTTCAAACTAAAAATATTTATGTGGGCTTCGAACATTTCCAGTACCCACCATAATAATTTTCAACGCGTTCCGAAACAATTCCGGTTTTAGTGATTTTCATCTGCGAAACGCATCTGAAGTGGCTCCGGCAGCTCCGAAACATTTCCGGTTTTTTATCTCAGAAAATTCCAAAAAGCTTCCAGAATGATTCTGGCACCCTCCAAGAATTATCAGGACTTTGCCAAAACCAATTTGACTTAATGGTATGTCCCTAAACAACTTTTCGATATCATCGAAACTCATCCGATGACCTCTCTCTGCGGTACGATTCCGCTGTCCGAAACTTTTCCGGTGTCCGAAAATTTTTCGGTGATTTTCTCTCAGACTTCCTGTCTAGTATTCAGCAGATAGATGACACTTAAGCGTGTGACCCTATAGGTTCGGTGAAGTATAGACATGACCCGGAACCCCTTCCGATCAATGATCAACATCGGAGCCGTGGACACCCATATTGACCCCTATACCCACACGAATGAATATTCGAATGAACCTCCAGTTGCCGTGTGCTATTCCTGTTGCTTCGCGATATGTTACAAAGACCCGAGGTGAGATTTACTTGCATCCCCGTGGATCAACAATTTGTCCACTATGCTAGTTACCTCGTTACTAGTTTTGTTCTCTTTTCTCGTTTCCGTGTTTCGGCATCCCTGTGATCAAATCACACTGTGTCTGGCCAGACGATGATGGATACCGTAACACCGAGAGGGCCCGAGAATATCTCTCCATTGTCGGAGGAGCAAATCCCAATCTTGAGCTATCAAGTTACTTGACACACTTTTCCATGAACCCGTAAGCCGCCGTAATAGCCACCCATTTACGGATGATGTTTAACAAACCCCAAAGTTCATGAAGCAAGCATGAAGAAACTCAATACTCTCATGGTCTAAGGAATCATGCAAACGTTAACCATCTCTGTGTAATTTACCATTAACTTGTGACGAATGAATCTCATAGCATAACATCAAACCGGGTCGATTCAACACAAATGTTCTCTTAACATTGTGCCCTCAAAGTTGCTGGCATAGACATGCCCATGATCAGGAAAACGGAACCATCATGCAACACTTGAGCTAGTCTTAGAGGCCAAACTAGGAGTACTTCTTACCGTTTATTATTCCACATGTGCATATGAGTCTTCCTCCGAGCCTCGTGGATATTGCAGACTCGAGAATCATTGCAGTTATAGCATGGAACATAATCATAATTATGAACTCGGAGATAAGTAATAGTATTTATTATTGCCTCTAGGGCATATCTCCTACAGACTCCCACTTGCACTAGAGTCAATAATCTAGTTAATGCTAATGCACTTTACACCTATGGCATACCGGTGTAAAAACTGCTTCGCATGTGGTATAGCCTGATGTCCATCGGATCTGACAACTTCAGCTCCGTGTTTATCTCTGCATATCCTCGCGTTTTCACGCTTTCACAAAATTCATATTTTGTGCGGACTTGGCTTTGTATAAATGTGAATCACAGGTTGAACCTGGATTCCTCGGACTGAGTTATGGAGAAACTACCTGCAGTAGTGTCCCATTGACAAAAGCCATCTTGGAACCATACTAAGTTCATGAATGAACTATATGATTCAACATCTTGTTTGTCGCTTCTAAAGCGTCAACATACTTAGTCATTTGTTATAGAATTCGCCACAGTATCCTGTTGGGAACAATTTCCAACTACCGTGCCACCATATTGTGTATTACACAAAACCCTTAACTTAAATCGAAAATCGCATGGAGAAAAGATGAAGACTGTATCGATGTAACATTTTACAACGAACTCTTCATGATCTCCGCTTGCGAGAAAACATATCATCAGTACTTACTCTAGTACTCAATGACATCTTCACTGCTGTCCCACGATCAGTACTTTGATCACTTTAGTATCCATACTCGCAACACCTTGGGAGTATCGGACATATCTGGTTGTTTTACATACCATGGAATACATGATTAATCCAAACACAAAAGTGTGTGGAATCTTCATCATGTATTTTGCTCATCAGTGTTTTGGGACACCGAGTCTTGCAAAAAACTCTTCCATGTGACTCCGGCAAGAATCACTCCTTGGCGGTTTTAAATGCTAAAAGGTTTTAGCACCTTGTCAATATGTATTCATTGCTTAGCCCTATTAGGTAAATCTATCTCCATAGATCATTATGCCTAATATTGAGTCTATTTAGCCTAAGCACTTCATCAAAAAACTATTTTCAAATGAAGTCCTAATTTGTGTCAAGAAATTTATTTCCAATTAACAATGTGTCAAGCACACAAGGTTTTTTAGAAATATTATTACGCCCCCACTTACTTTCTTGAATTACAAGCATCTTCGTTACCCATTGATGAAGTCAAACCCCTTTGACCATTTCATCAAAGCACGAAGATTCCAACTCCATTTTGCTCTCTTCTCTCCATCGCTGGAACTCTGAAGTTTGCACTTTTACTAGCATCCTCTAGATAGACAAAATGCCTTGGACTGTAACACATGCAAGTCCTTGGTTTCATTTCCATCAGATGGAAATCCTATTGTTATCCATGTTTCGTATCTCATGATTGAAATATGTATTAATTGCTAGTTCAACCCAAACCGACTTTAAGCATCGCTACGATGAAAACAACCTTATCATAGTCAACTCTTGAACTTGTTATTTCAACAAGTCGAGCTTTATGGATAAAACATTTTTATACGTATCAGTTTTAAGTTCCATAAATATTCATTAGACTCTAAGTCTTCCGAAAGGTGTATCAAGGTTTTAATCTTGAATCATTTATATGGAAACTAACTTGATTGTATTGGCATTTAGCCAATTCCGGAGTCAGGGTCCATCAACGCTTCCTTGTGTATCGTAGGTATAATGTTGTCTAACAACAATATCTCATTTGCGCACCTGAGAGGTTTGCACGAGCCTTGCCTACGTGGTTCAGCTGCAAGTTTGACCGAAGTTCATACATTTTATTGTAGAGACTTTCGTATCAGTCGCAGTAGGAAACTCTAGAATTACTTCCAAGGTCTCTTTCCTTTGATCTGATGACGAAGATACTGTTTATCTCGTCGAGTTGCACTATTCTCCCACTCACCTTTTTGAAAGAACCATTCTCTTTAAAAGCACACCGTTTCGCGGCAAAACTATTTGCCTCCGCATAGTGAGGAGGAATACCCAACATTTTGGTATAACCTATAAAGTAGCACTTGTCTGATTTGGAATAGGTTTGTAACCTTTTACACAAGCCCCATATTCCAAATGTTAAGAAAAGATATAACATGGTTGGGCGTACCATACCATGGCTTCATTTCATCAGACTTGGTGTAGCTCTTTTCAGTGTAAAAGTCACAGTCTCTAAAGCATCACTTTAAAAGGGATAATGGCAAATTTATTTATGTCATCTTTAATCTTACCATGTCATAAATGGTTAGATTACATCTCCACGGACTTTTCACTTGCAGTGCTGTTCCAGGAGGTGCAAGTTATGAAACCCCTTTCACAACTCATCAGACATTCGCTAAACATGTAACTCGAATATTCCTTTGTGCAATCAAATTGCAGAAACATAATTTTCTTGTTACAATAACATCTACTTCATTTTTGAAAACCTTTCGAATGATTTCAAAAGATCCAGACTTACGTCTCATCAAGTAAATATCCATATATCTACTTGAGTCATTTCTGAAGATAAATAAATCCATCACTTGCAACAACATTTATTGAACTACACACATCAAAATGTGTGATCACCAATAAGTTTGTTGCTCGTTCCTTATGGCCTGTGAACGGTATTTCAGTCACTTCACTTTTCGGAGGAAGGTTGCAAGTGTCAGATGATTCAAAATCAAACGACTTCAAAATCCATCATAATGGAATTTTTCCATGCGGGTTTCTCCAATGTGACAAAATGTAGTGCCACACATGTGTGGTATTCTCATAGTCTCGCGACATTTAGCGTCAGCGTTATGGATGTATCATATTACCATCAATATTCATAACATGCATCCCATCTTGGATGGAAGCATGGCCCTTCATGTTATTCATAATACATAACAACAATTGTTGGTTTTATGAACAACTCTTTTGCAACAAACATTGTGCAATGGGCTAGAGTGTATAAAACTCTAAAATGAATTATGAAAGTAAACCCATAGGTATTTTATTATTATCAATATTCATAACATACATCTCATTCATAATGAAAGTATGTCCCTTGTGTTATTCATAACATCGAACATAAAAAGTTCTCTTATAAACAACCTTCTTGCAAGATACCTGATGCAATGGGCTAGAGTTTGTAAAACTCTAAATGAATTATGAAAATAAATATAGACGGCAATACACCGATGGAAGGTATAGTAACATTTACTATATTCCCTGTGTATACCTTAACCTCATTTCTGGCTAGTCTTTTTAGGCCATAGTAGCTCTTACATTGATTCGCAACAGAATGCAATCAAGCGGGTGTCTTTGTGATTAACTCACAATACCCAAGAATTAGTGATTAACATGTTTAACCATAATTCCCAAGAACTATATCTTTGACCAGCCTACTTATACATAAAAAAAGTGCATGACATTCATACATGAGCTGGATATTCCAGTCATCTTTCTTTCTGCCTTTATACTTCTAACAGTTTAACTTTTAGTATTTCTCCTACTCGCAAAAGAAGCACCCAACTTAAGAGTGGCGTTAGCCCCGGACTTCCTAGGCGTGTAAGTCACACTAACACCCTTTGGACACTTCCTTTCTCTTTAAGTTGTTGTTTTATTCACCTTTCATCATATGACAGGCGTTCTTCTGGATCCCTTTCCCAATAGTCAAATGCATAGTAAACACTTTTACTAATACTTGCAAACAAACATTACTTTGGATATTTCATATCTTTCAGCCTTTGTTTGTATCTGAAAATTAATTTTCAGTTCCATGAATATCATATAGCTATCCCAACTTTCGAAGTTTGGGTTTCATGGAAGCAAACATATTCCACTTGACCGTAACAGAATTCTAGCTTTTGGATTGAAGGACGAGAGTCACATGATCCATAGCATTAGCAGGAGGATATGGAAAGCATGCGATAGGACAAAGTCCTTCTCGGCACTTTTGAGGACAATCCTCACTTTAAGTTACCAATCGTAAAGTTTTAACCAGATATTTAACAGCTATTCAATTTTAACAGGGAAGGTGGAAACGCGAGCCATTATTCTACAACTATTTTGCAAGAAACACTTAGACAGTGTTCATAATTAATTGCACTAAGAATTAAGCATGTTAATTCAACAGTGCGCTCCCACTCAAATCAATATCTCTCATAATTGATTTAGAGTGATTCAAGATCCATATTTCTATTCGATGCCATTGACGGGTTCATCACTGATGACACGAATTTCAATTGGTAGGCCAACTTGCCGATCACATCTCTATGTGATTCTTGTTCATCTTTCGCGATGGGCGTGTTCCGAGCTCAGGACTCTCCTGCCTGAACGTCAAAGGCAACCAAGTGATCTTGCTGCGAGGTCTGACCTCACCCGCCTCATTCCTCTCGATTCGTTCGTGCTCATGTGTACATGGCACACCCCGAAAAGATACGAATTTCAGATGGTGCTACACTTGGGAGAACACTAACTACTTGATATTTTTGTGAGAGATCACCCTAATAAAAAGCGACTACCGCGCAATCAAGAAGGGTGCATCATAAGGGATAAACATCTCAGGCAATTCATAATAGCATGATATGGTATAGCCCTTTCTGACGGAGAAGTCTTTCATTTCTTCGTCTTCGGCATTTGCGTCGGCGTTCACCTTCGCTAAGATTGCCACCACCTTGTCGATGCACCGGATAATATTGTTATCTCCATAGCGGATAAAATAAATGCATTACTTAAGGTTGACACGCAGGTCATTAAAGTGCAATCATATGGCTCCAGCCATCATGCCAAATCATGACACGCAAGTCATGTTAATTACATCATATAGTCATCTCATACATAATCAAATTGAATATGAACATTGCTATACCACATCACATGCACATGCAAACCCTCCTGCAAAACCAAGTTAGACGTTTCTAATCGGTTCATGCAAAAACTTGTTTTACGTGGCTTCTAAGGTTTCGACTTAAACCGTAGCTACCAACGTTTTATCATCAAGTATGATTATTCAAGTTGCTAGATTAACATATCGAGGTGTATGACACACGAGATAATTAAATCTTGAGCCCCATACTAAACTTCATCATATGCCTGACCCCCGTGCAGATCATATCTGCAATGCCCTTTCATCTGCGAATTTCATCTTTCTTTTGACTACAGCAGAACCCAAAGAACTGATAGCACTTCCATGATCAATCAGGATCACGGATTGCAAGAACTTTTTCAAATTCCACCATGCTGTCTTGAGATTGAGCAAACGCAAATTCTAGGGAAGCAACAAGAACGTCGGGTAACAGATTTCATCTGTCACCCGCATAAATAATTTTCAGCAATAGATCTCATCTACTCCAAAATTATATTATGCAATACCCATACATCTCCATGTATTCTAGATCGTAACCTGCATCTACGCATAGCACAGCTCTTGATGCCACTCTAGGGTAACGCAGCAGAAAACAAAAAAATTCCGACCTACGCACCAGCCCAGGACTACTATGGAGACTGCATACATGGTTAGATCTTTTTTGTTACCGACTCGTAGCGCAGCGGGAAGTAGAGTCGATGACGAACGGCGGTGCAGATCCCCGCAGCTAGGATTTATAACCTCCCAACCGCGAGGATGAATACCCTCATCTGCTCCTCAGACAACCCTCCGGGAGGCGGTTGAACGCCCCCCCCCCCTGATGGTGTCGCGGACAGCCCTTCGGGAGGACCTTCGAAACTCGAACGGTCACTCGGACAGCCCTTCGGGAGGACCTTCGAAACTCGGACGGTCACATGGACAGCCCTTCGGGAGGCACTCATGAACTAAGATCGAAACTACGATCTCTCTACAGAGTTGCACACATATGGTGTCATCTATCCGGCAGGGCTTCGCCGTCCAGAACTAGTTCCTGCCGGAACCCAGACAGCCTTACAGCTCTACGAAACTCTTTTCGTGGGAGGGAGAGAAGAAGCCATATAATGCATGGCATGTGTATGAGAGCAAGGGATGAGGTTTGGTCAGCCCCCTCACCTCCTATTTATAGTGAAACCAAGGGGTAGGATGGGTATTCTGAAATACCAAAAGTGCCCCCACTTTATGTCACACACAAAGGGTATAAAAGGCATAAAGGGATGACAAGTGGAGCCCCATGGAGAAGCTGCACCCTACAATGTCCCACCTTCATGGGGGCCCCCCAAAGGGGGTTCCTTGATCCCCAAGTCCTTCTAGAAGCCTTTTGGGAAAAGCCCCCAAAGGTGGCTTTCCATAAAATATCCCAAAAAGCACTTTCAATATTCACGACGACATTTTTCATCGTCCGTTCGAACTGAAAATATTTATGTGGGATTAGAACATTTCCAGTACCCACCATAATAATTTTCAACGCGTTCCGAAACAATTCCGGTTTTAGTGATTTTCATCTGCGAAACGCATCTGAAGTGGCTTCGGCAGCTCCGGAACATTTCCGGTTTTTATCTCAGAAAATTCCAAAAAGCTTCCAGAATGATTCTGGCACCCTCCAAGAATTATTAGGCATTTGCCAAAACCAATTTGACTTAATGGTATATCCCGAAACAACTTTTCGGTATCATCGAAACTCATCCGATGACCTCTCTCTGCGGTACGATTCCGCTGTCCGAAACTTTTCCGGTGTCCGAAACTTTTTTGGTGATTTTCTCTCAGACTCCCTGTCTAGTATTCAGCAGATAGATGACCCTTAAGCGTGTGACCCTATAGGTTCGGTGAAGTATAGACATGACCCGGAACCCCTTCCGATCAATGATCAACATCGAAGCCGTGGACACCCATATTGACCCCTATACCCACACGAATGAATATTCGAATGAACCTCCAGTTGTCGTGTGCTATTCATGTTGCTTCACGATATGTTACAAAGACCCGAGGTGAGATTTACTTGCATCCCCGTGGATCAACAATTTGTCCACTATGCTAGTTACCTCGTTACTGGTTTTGTTCTCTTTTCTCGTTTCTGTGTTCCGGCATCACTGTGATCAAATCACACTGTGTCTGGCCAGACGATGATCGATACCATAACACCGAGAGGGCCTAAGAATATCTCTCCATTGTCGGAGGAGCAAATTCCAATCTTGAGCTATCAAGTTACTTGACACACTTTTCTATGAACCCATAAGCCACCCATTTACGGATGCCGTTTAACAAACCCCAAAGTTCATGAAGCAAGCATGAAGAAACTCGATACTCTCATGGTCTAAGGAATCATGCAAACGTTAACCATGTCTGTGTTATTTACCATTAACTTGTGACGAATGAATCTCATAGCATAACATCAAACCGGGTCGATTCAACACAAATGTTTTCTTAACATTGTGCCCTCAAAGTTGCTGGCATAGACATGCCCATGATCTGGAAAACGGAATCATCATGCAAAACTTGAGCTAGTCTTAGAGGCCAAACTAGGAATACTTCTTACCGTTTATTATTCCACACGTGCATATGAGTCTTCCTCCGAGCCTCGTGGATATTGCAGACTCGAGAATCATTGCAGTTATAGCATGGATCATAAACATAATTATGAACTTGGAGATAAGTAATAGTATTTATTATTGCCTCTAGGGCATATCTCCTACACAAAGTAGTGCGCAAAAGCTCCAATCTGCCCGTGCGGAAGAGGAGCCTGGCCTGCCAGGCAGGCAACCGATCGGCCATCTTATCAATCATATACTGCAACTGGGCCACCGAGGCCTTACGCAAGCCAAGCGGGAGCCCGAGATACCTGCAGGGCCAACACATGACTGGCACTCCAGTTCGGTGGCAATCTGCAAAATTTGCTCCTCAGAGCATCTAATAGGGTGAGTGGAACTTTTGATATGATTCGTGCGAAGTCCAAACGCCATCCCGATGTCACGCAGCAGCATAGAGCATGCCCTGAGGCTTTGCAGGTCCGGCTTGATGTAAGTGACCACGTCGTCGGCATATATGGATGTGCGTTGCCGGAATCCAGCGGCCGCAAGG
>NC_041393.1:767209372-767221258 GCF_002162155.2 Triticum dicoccoides | reverse complement strand
CCATGACGAGGACGAACAAAAGCGGCGAGACCGGATCTCCTTGCCGCAGGCCCTGTCGGTTGAAGATGATATCCCCAGGTACACCGTTCAGCAGAACCCTAGTTGAGGAGGAGGCGAGCAGGCCTGCAATCCACGAAATCCACTTGGCCCCGAAGCCCATATGTCGCATGACATCCATCAGGAAAGCCCAATCTACCGTGTCGAAGGCTTTAGTAATGTCGAGCTTGAGCATCATCGCTTCCTTCTTAGAAGCATGCAACTTTCTAGCCATCCCTTGCACAATCATAAAGTTGTCGTGGAGCCATCGTCCTCTGATGAAAGCGCTCTGGTGTGGCCCGAGCAGGGCCGGCATCTCATCCGCGAGCCGTAATACCAACACCTTGGCCGCCAGCTTCGGAAAACTATGAATCAAACTGATCAGCCAAAACTCACGGATCTCCAAGGCAGCGGGGGACTTGGGAAGCAAGGTGATGAACACTTGATTAATGGAAGTTAGGCCACGGAAATCCAATCTTTGAAGAGAGGCAAACGCCTCCATCACATTCTCTCTAATGACCGACTAGCAAGCCACACAGAATCTGGCCGGGAACCCATCGGGCCCCGGCGCCTTGTCTATCCCTTGCGCTCGAACAGCCGCCAGCACCTCCTCCTTAGTGAAATCACAGTCGAGGTGGGAGAGATCCTTGCTAGGGATGCCAATTTCCTCCAAATCCAGCGTGAACTCACGCTCAGTGGTTTCCCCAAGCAACTGGGAGAAGGAGTCCACAGCCCCGGCCATCACCTCGTGATCCGTCGACAGCACACCATCCACCTTAAGCTTGGTGATGTAATTTTTTCATCTTTTGTGGCTGGCATGTGCGTGGAAGTATTGGGTGCACGCATCCCCCTCTCTAAGTCGTAGAATCTTGGCACACTGCCTGGCAATCATGCGCTCCAGCGAAGCAAGCCCAAGCAGCTTGCGCTTGAGCAGCCTCCTGAGATTCACCTCCGCCCGAGACAAGGCCCTCCCCTCCATGGCGATATCCAAACATAGAATGACCTCGTTCGCGACGCGAATCTGCTGTTTGACATTCCCCATATACTTATTGCTCCACTTGGCGAGCTACTGTGCCGTAGCCTTAAGCTTAGCCGCCAGCCTCTTGAAAGGGTTCCTGATCCCCGGCTGGCTACTCCAAGCTGCCCGGACCACCTCGTGGAAGCCATCTACCTTCGTCCAGAACGATTCGAAGTGGAACCTTCTGCCCCGCTTCAAGTTGTCCTCAAGCACGAGGTGCAGCGGGCAATGATCTGATATGTTCGTGCTTAGCGCCGATAGGAAAGAGGTAGGGTACATCGCCTCCCAATCCATGGAGACGAGGGCACGATCCAGTTTCTTGAACGCTGGTTCCGTCCTCTCATTCGACCAAGTATACCTCCTACCATTGAGGTAGAGCTCGTGCAAGTCCAGCTCCGTGATGCACCTTCTAAACCTCCCCATCACCCGCCTATTAATCCGATCGTTACTTTTATCAGATGGGTCCACGATCAAGTTGAAATCACCAGCGACCATCCAGGGACCTGCATGTAAATATCGGATGTCTTTGAGCTCCCGCATGAAAACCACCTTGTCGCCATCCTCCTGGGGGCCGTACACCCCATGTATAAAAATTGACTTATTACAACCTGGCTTTCCCATGACCCGATCTGCTTCTCTTCTTCTTTTGGTCGATGTGGTGTTTTCTTTGCTCTGGTTGGGTTGAGGGAACCTGCCGCAACGGCAGCATTTATATAGGCTGAACAACACGCTTCTCCCATGGTAACTAGAAGAACACCCGTGCGTTGCATAGGGGCCACATTAACTTTAAGAGTTCAATATCAATTATGTTAATATTACATTTAATATTCTCATACATATCAAGTGACATTGGCGACCTTTTTACCATCAAATTCTCACACACACTCTCTCCCTCCCTCCTCCTCACTCTCTCTCCCCCTCTCCCTCTCTCTCTCTCTCTCTCTCTCTCTCTCTCTAACACACACATATCCATCTTATTGGGTACGGGACCATAATCCATCTATTTCATATGCACACGCGCTAGTGCATAACAATATGGATTATAAAATAGGTTCAAGGTAGTAACAAGGATTCTTCTCATGCATTAATAAACAAATGTTTTGCACTGAAGACAAGATAAACAATTCCCAAAGTGCATCATAGCATCACAGAACATTACTGGCAAGATAAATGCACGATGTACCGGAACTGCTCGGATGAACCGGAACAGAGCCAACATATATCATCCTAGACAAACGCAGCATCAACCATTTACCTTGGTACTTTAGGGACCGACAGGAGGATGCATGTAGAAGCGATTCTTGCCTGCGAATCCACAGTCAGAGAGAGAAATTGGAACCCATTCCCATCACCAACTGATAAAGAAAGCATGTAGAAAATTGATATCGGGCCAACTTGGATCTTTGGTGATTGTCCGCCGGTATGGAGAATTTAGGAGGGTGGGTGCAGGGAGTGGCCTTGTGGATGATGGATGGAGGCGCGGAGGGATGTGGTCGCCGGAAGGTCGAAAGCGGAGAGGGTCGGGCACGTTAGGTGGAGCCGGTGGTGCACGACAACCGGAGGCGGCCCAATCGTGGGCGGCGAACCGACGATAGCCTCGGCCCATCTCTCGATGCAGTGAAGATAGAGAGGGCGGCACTGCCGGTGCTCGAGGCCGCCGCTCGGCACCATCTACATCGAGGGGAAAGAGAGGCGAGAAAGCGATAGGGTGATGCGGCGCTAGGGATTGCGGAGGAGGGTGGGGGTGTGCGATTTGAATGGATGGTTCTGCCCACCGTTTTCTTGTACGTGGCGGTGGAGACGGCGGCGTCCAGCCATGCAGGCGAGGCATGGGTCGAGCCGGGCACACGGCGAGGCGCAGTAGCAGAGGCGGGGCAATTTTTTGCTACTGAGATGCAGGGTGTGGGATTGATCGTTCATGTTCTCTTTTCCTTTTTAACGGGAGATGGATGCGGTTTTTTCACGAGGGGAGAGATGCGACCACGTACAGATTCCATAATAAATTAATTAGGTCCATACGGGATTTCTTTACAATGCGTTAAGATTTACGTGTTAGTTTTCTTAATAAAGAAATGCACTGATGTAGGGATCGATTGATTCGGGTAAGGAAAGATAGATTCGTGATCTTTTGTATGTTAGGAAATTAGTGGTTTGCAAGGAAAGAGTGGAGAGAAAAAGAACCAATGCGACCACGTATAGATTCCATAATAAATTAATTAGGTCCATAACGGGATTTGTTTACAATGCGTTAAGATTTATGTGTTAGTTTTCTTAATAAAGAAATGCACTGATGTAGGGCGCGATTGGTTCGGGTAAGGAAAAATAGATCCGTGATCTTTTGTATGTTAGGAAATTATTGGTTTGCAAGGAAAGAGTGGAGAGAAAAAGAACCAGTACGAGGGGGTGGTGGGAGGTAGGACGAATAAAAACCGGACGAAATTGGAAGGTGGGAGGGGGCGAGTAAAAACCGACGAAAAAAACCAACGAAATTGGGAGGTGGGAGGGAGGATGAAAAAAACCCAGGAGAGGTGGGAGGAGGACAAAAATAAACCGTACGAGGCTACCAACTGCTCCATCTCTACTCCTAATGGAGCAGTTGACTTAGCGAGCGGATCCCCTTAAAAAAGACATAGCGAGCAGATTCCCTGAAAACTGGTAGGAATGGATACGATTGATGACTTTGATAAATAGTGGTGAATGTTGGCCTAATTACTTCCTATTACTACACTCATAGGAAGCTTCCTAATCTCTGCTACCAAACAGTTTCTGCCCTAACAAGGAAGGAAAGTTATGAACGTGATTCGAAAGGAAACAAACGTTATGAAGATTAATTAATTTAGATTTGATCTTTAGAGATTGATTGTGATCGATTCTTTTACATAAAGACATTACTAAATAATTTGCGTCAGTATGGAAAGTTCTGATCCGTTCAGTTTTTTTCGTTGTGTGAGAGGGTGAAGTGAAAATAAACCGATGAAGTGGGGGAGGCGATGAAAATAATCTACGACGGTTAACCTACGAAAAAAACGGACGAAAGTGGTGGGATGAAAAAAAACCTGAAAGCGAGACTACCAACTGCTCCATTAGGAGTAGAGATAATGGTTTGGTGACATTGCCGGAGCCAGTCAGTCTCTTGATTTGGTTTTTTAGAAGGATTGTTATTGACGGATTAATGCGGTTGGGTTAATGGTCGTGGTCATTGCCGTGTTGGTCTTCTTTTTTTCTACTCCTCCTCATTATACTACTATTACTACCACATCAGAATTATCTAGCGTTAAACAAATGAATTACCTAGCGTTACTGATTAAGTTTTAGCTACATATGTGTCAGTCATATGCGTATGCATATCTACATCATGACTTATATAGATAGGTGATGTACGCATACACGCTTTTGCTGTTGTATCTTGTGTACGATGTTCAACTAGTTCTTGAGCTTGGATTGTCTAAACCAATTCTAGTCGTATATGGTCGATCATGTATACATGGCATATATATAAGGTATGTACGATTTAAGTGTTTAGGACAGCAACTAGGTGGCATCGCACTCGAGGCAGCGGAATAAGGAGTGCCTTGACGCCATGATCAGGGCGCTGATTGCTGCTGGGTGCCTACTCGTGTAGCTTCTTTGACGGTGCTACGTCGGCTCTGTGGAGCTTTTTACCCCATTTTTCTTTTCTTTTCGGGCATAATTGTGTTGTTACCCTAGCAGGCCCTTAATTTTTATGTTTGACCCTTGAACTTGTTGTACATACATGATGGTTTCTCTCTATATATATAAAGATGGATGAAAGCCTATTTCGAGACTCGGTGACCCCACCTAACGACTTGTGTGACCATGAGTGGGACAAGATACTCGATTTGCCTATCTTAGGATTTGTTGAATGCAAGGTGCTTAAGGGAGGTTCTTAAAAAAATAAACCAACTTTTCTTTGTGCATCGGTTCTTGTTCATAGAGGGTGGATGCTTAATTAGGCATCGCTTCTATAGAGATAACTAATGGTTCTTAAACAAGAAACTTAAAAGGTTTTTCTTTAGAATCAGCGGACGTTCATATACATGAATGTACACTCCCCTATGAATTCACACACGCACACTCTATCCCTTATGAGCACCTCCGAGAAATTGAACCAATAGGTCGTGAGATTGACGAAGTCACGACCTGTGCATCGCTGTCGATGGGTCGTTGCTTGCAGCGAAAGAATAAGTCGTTAAACCCTGAAATATATCGGGAAAACTGCAAACACCCTTCTCAAGTCAAGGACTTGAACCCGGTTGGATAGCTTCCACCATAAGGAACCTAACAAACCGTGCTACGCTCAATTCACCGAAGAGATAATGGTTGCGGTTTATTAACCCTATATGTACCTCGTTTTCGGCTCTTTCTTTTTATTCAACTTCCCAACGATACCCTCCCACGTGACTCATAACACAACACAAGGAAAATAAAAGACTTCATTTGGCCGCAACATGAACTAGCACGCTTCTGGCCTACAGACAGACTAGCTACGGATTCTACAGGAGTGATCGGATTGAATCAAATTTACAAATTAATTTACTGTAACGCAAACTGACCTACTCGACATAAACACACATAACTTCATCCTGGCCAGAGGACGTCGATCACCGCGCGGCTATTGTCACCTTTTTCGAGGCTAATTCTTCTTAGGTGGTGTCGTCTGTTTCATCTGCTTCTTCTGAGGCAGAAGCGACTTCCTCCTAGAGGTTGTTGTCTTCGTCAACTGCGTATTGCTTGACGATGCCTTCACCTTCTTTGGGGGAACCTTTGCATCTTGCTCGCCCATGACAAGATCTGCTTCTCTTCCAATAATTCTTCTTCTCCGGTGAGCTGGATAGTGTTTACTTTGCTCCGGTTGGGTTGAGGGAACCTGTGGCAATGGCTCCATATATATAGGAGGGGGAAGGTCTTTGGGAAAGCACTCCGGCCGGACGACGCGCTTCCACCGTGTGTGAGAATGGTTTGGTGGCGTTAATGTTGTCAGTGCCAGTCAGTCTCTTTGTTTTGTTTTGGGGAGTAGATATGTACTATATTCAATGCATTGTTCTTCATGGATGGGTATGCGTTTGGGTCAATGGTTGTGGTCTCTGCCGCGTTGGTCTTCGTTTCTTCTCCTGCTCCTTATAGTACTAACATCGAAATAAGTGTTGGTGGTGCAGTTTTGGTAGCACACGCCATACACACACAGGGCAGCGTTGGTTGTTAGTCATATATATGCATGTACTGTACGTCAATCATTATCTATTATATCTAAATAGCTAGCCCTCACTACTAGGAATTCTCTACCTTCTCCTTGAGCCACATCATCCAAATTAATTTAACCGTTGGATATAATAGATCAGCCTACAATAGCCATTAGATTAACATATTAAGAACCGTAGCACCAAGTGCATGCAATAAGTGACGTATGCATGCAGTAACCGATTCATAAAGTCTATATTAGTTGAGAAAGAAAATTAATGACGCACGCATGTAGCTCACAATACGGTGCTCCATGAAAGAAAACTGAGTGTGCATTTATATTTTGCTTTGTTTCTCTAGCACCATTCTCGACTTGTACATAGAGATACACATTTGTTTATTTTCAAAATATTGGTCAAAAAATCATCTTGCTACAGGAGAAATTTTTGCAACTTTTATTTTATACAAATTCCTGCAGCAACGCGCGGGGTTTCATCTAGTTCATATAGTAAGTAAACACGATGTTGCCATTGCATGACATGTTTTGGTAGAGCTTGAGTTTAAATAGCTAGCCCCCACTACTAGGAATTCTCTACCTTCTCCTTGAGCCACATCATCCAAATTAATTTAGCCGTTGGATATAATAGATCAGCCTACATTAGCCATTAGATTAACATATTAAGAACCGTAGCACCAAGTGCATGCAATAAGTGACGTATGCATGCAGTAACCGATTCATAAATTCTATATTAGTTGAGAAAGAAAATTAATGACGCACGCATGTAGCTCACAATACGGTGCTCCATGAAAGAAAACTGAGGTGTGCATTTATATTTTGCTTTGTTTTGCTAGCAGCATTCTCGACTTATATATAGAGATACACATTTGTTTATTTTCAAAATATTGGTCAAAAAATCATCTTGCTACAGGAAATTTTTTTGCAACTTTTATTTTATACAAATTCCTACAGCAACGCGCGGGGTTTCATCTAGTTGATATAGTAAGTAAACACGATGTTGCTGTTGCATGACATGTTTTGGTAGAGCTTGAGTTTAGATTAGCTAAACCAATTGTTATCATGTGCGACAAATCTTGTACGCTCCCTCCGTCACAAAATAAGTGTCTCAACTTTGTACTAAACTTAGTACAATGTACTAAGTTTAAGATATTTATTTTGGGAAGGAGGGAATATATGTTGGTAAATTTGTATATTAATTAGGGGTCAAGTTAAGCAATAGGAGACAAGAGAGTTATTTACCCAGGTTCAGACCTTGTGAGGGAGAGGTTTTCTCTATTCTTTTCAACCCAATTCTTCAGTTATTATGGCTTGTTGACTATTTGGTTTTTGGGTGTTCGCCTAAATTCGGAACTTTTGATGGCGGGCCAATAGTATGCCAATCTTCTCCCCTCAAAATGGTGGGACCAATACTGAGGTGCGGTAGACAAGAGGTGGTACCATGTGCCAGCGTATGTCAAGTGTTACGAACAAATGCATCGCATTACACATTACTTTTATAGACGTTCATCATACATTTAAAATATTAAGAAGCTTCTGAAAAAGCTCTCCTGAAACCCTAACTGCCACGGCTCAATTATGCAGGGATTCTTGAAAGCATACTAACTAACTACTACGAAGTACAACAAACTATTATCGCACTAATCTATCTAGATATACCTAGTGTTGATTCAGTCAGAGAGCACGAGGCATGCCACGCCACTAAAGCCGTCAAACATTAGTCAAATTATATTTCATGAGCTGGCCAGTAGGCAAAGATCATGTCAAGGTTCAAAATTGAATAGGAGTCGGCCGGCCTTCACATGGCACGCACAAGCTGCCTAGTTTCGTCGACCTTCTCTTCTTTATTTAATTCACATGGCACGCACAAGCTGCCTAGTTTCGTCGACCTTCTCTTGTTTATTTAATTTACTCTTCACATGGCACGCACAAGCTGCCTAGTTTCGTCGACCTTCGCATGCTGGAAGCAGTTGGACGGGTGGGAGCAGCACGACTACGCCTTGTCGTTGCGGACAAGGGCGGGGCCGTCGTCTTAGCCGTTCTTGAGGTCGACACACCTGTCTGCAGTCTCGTCGACCGGTTTGATGCCACCGTTACTCCCGTTGACGTTCTTATGCTCGCGCATGGAGTGGCTCTTGTTGACATCCTTTAGGTCGTAGAAGGAGCCACCATCGCTGATGCCGCTGACGTTCTTGAAGTCGGGTATATATTTGCCGTTGTTGACGTTCTTGAGGTCGCATGCGTATTTGCTGTTGTTGTCATTGAGGTTGTGTGCCGATTTGCCGTTGTTGAAGTTCCTGAGTTCATGTGCGGATTTGCTGTTGTTGACGTCGCCGATATTCTTGAGCCCGCAGGCTGAACTGCCATTGCTGATGTTCTTGATGCGGTGGAGGAAGACACCCTTGCTGACGATCTTGAGGCCGCAGGTGTAGCCACCCTTGGTGACGCTGTTGAGGCCACCGGAGGAGCCACTGTTGTTGATGACTGTCTTGAGGTAGTCGCCGGCATTGGTGTTCTTGGGGTTGTGGGCGGACCCGCCGGTGACCTCGCCTTCTTCTGACCAAGAAACCTTCCTGGCAACAAGAAGCGATTTTGATCTTCTTTCTTTTCTTCTGCGAGATGAGGTGAGGTCAGCTGAGTGAGGTGGATGTGGTGTTTGCTTTGCTCCGGTTGGATTGAGGGAGCCTGCATCGATGGCAATGTATATATAGGAGCATAATGGGTTGTTGACGTGCTTGACCGGTCAGTCTCTCTTGTTTTGTTGGACATATATGTAGTATACATATCCATATTCACTGCATGCATTAGTTTTTGATTGACGGATGAATGGACTGACGGACGGATGGATGCGGGTGGTCAATGGTCGTGGTCGTCGCCGCGTTGGTCTTCCTCCTTTCTTATATACATAAGAATTAGCGCTAGGTGGAGGTTAGGAAGTAGACTCTAATAGAATAAGTATAAAATGCATAATTACATACAAAATTATAAACAACATGCCCTTGTTTACTGGTGCTGACTTAGTTGTTTATAGGCAAGCTACGCACTATCCCTACTACACAACAAATCATCGCACACGGTTCCGTGTCAACGATCCCTTGGTCACAGCATATGTGTATGTGGCCTTCCACAATTTGGTTGTCGAGGTACGTAACAAGAAGACCTGCCAAACGAATCGTGTGATGTCAACAGAAACAGGAGACGCAGTTTATCTACCCCGCAAAAAGAAAAGGAGACACAGTTTATGTAGGTTCAGCTCCCTCAATGATGTTAGATGATCTATGTCATTAGTTTACCTTTTCCCCTCACTATCATCCATAATTCTTCCTCACTAGTGACGTGGGAAACCCACGCATTCGAGGTCCCGACACTTTACAAGAACTCACATGCACATCTTGACTATGGCTCCTAACTCTGCCATCTCCTCCTCGTTTATTTGATGAAATAGGTCCAAAATTAATTGAGGGAGAAAAAACATCCATGTGGCTGCCGTGCTGGCATAACTTGGACTGCTCGTAAATTGATTAATCTTTGTCTAAGAGTGTCCATGGCTCACTCAAGTTACGCACGATCGCTAGCTTTCTAACTATCACGTCTTGCATTGGGTGGGACTGAAACCAATGCCCTAAGGAAGGAACAAGCAACTTGCTAACCACTAGAATGTAAAATTCTTTGTGTACAATGATACAGTTGAATATAATATATTACAACACTTTCTTTGAGCTGCTGAGAGGGACCTGTCCTGTGAGGGCGGTAACACCGGGGCGAGCGGTAGCAAGCCGGTAGTGCTTCGAGAGTCGGTCGGCGCGCGTCCATCGCAAGTATAGTGGCGCTAGCCGTCGACTCTTTTCGATTAAAGGGGAAGGAGCGAACACTGTGTGAGGAAGGAGACGAAGAGAAGATGAATCGAAAGGTGCGCGTGGGGCCAATCCGTCTGGCACCAGGCGACCAACCAAATTTTGGGCCAGTCAACCGGCGCTAGCGCTGCCCTTGGAAATGCCCTTGTATTGATGCTAACGTATATTTCAATGTACTGGATGCACTCATGGAACATGTATGTCAATCCTTCCTTTTATTCAATCACCCAACAACAACATGATGCACGACTCAACAACACATGTAAGAAGAAAGTATACTTGGCCGCAACGTGAACAAGCACACTTATGGTTTACATATTGAGGTTACAAATTAACCTGCCACAACATAAATTAACGTACAAGACAGAGACACAATTAACTTCATCATTGCCAGGCAACATGGATCAGAACAAAAAATAATAAAATAAAATAAATATAGTAAAAAAACATGGATCAGAACGCGGCTGCTCTCACCACTTTTGGGGATATTTCTTATTTCTTAGCTACGGCTGCTTCTTCTTAGCTATCCTCTGTTTTTGCGAGTCAGCTTCAGATCTTTCCTACGGGTACGCGACTTTTTAGATTTCTTTGGTTGTGCCTTCGGCTTATTGGGGGACGGCGGTGTTCGCTTGTTATGGGGAACCGTTGTACCTGGAACCTTTGTACTTGTCTTGTCCATGACGCCTCCTCCTCCTGCTCCTCCTCTCCCTCCTCTTGCTCCTCCTCCTCTTTCTTCTTCTTCTTCTTCTTCTTCTTGTGCGAGGTAGATGAGGTGAGGTGGATGTGGTGTTTGTTTTGCACCGGTTGGTTTCTGGTGTTCTACAGCAACGGCGCGTGCATATATATAGGAGGGATCAGGAATTGGGAAAGCGCTCTGGCCGGACAACATAGTTTCATCAAAGGAAAATGGTTTGGTGGCGTCCCCAGTGCTGCTGTTAGTCAGTCTTTTTTGTGTCGTTTTGGGGAGTAGATATGTATATTTGATGCATTTGTTCTTGATGGATAGGTATATGCTGTTGGGTCAGTGGTCTTCGTTGTTGCCGCGTTGGTCTTCGTTTCTTCTTCTCCTCCTCCTTATACTACAGCTACATCAGAATAAGTGTTGGTGGTCAAGTTTTGCTAGCACATGCCACACGGCTTGTTACTTGTTAGGGCATCTTCAACGGCGATCGCAAATTACCTCCAACATCCGTCCGCAGACAGAGAGGAGCAGTCCACGGACATAAATGCGGGAGCCGGCTATTTAACACTGCCCGCATACATTTCAAACACTTTTTCAACAAATGGAATGTACCTCACGCAAACACATCAAATTACATATAAACCTGGCGAAAATATTTATATTTTTGACATATTTTTCCAAGACAAACTAAAACTATGTGCACATACCACCGCACGGAGGTCCACTACCATGACACGGATACATTACACTAGTCTACAGCCGGCCATGGAGAATCCCTTTGTCTTCCCCTTGTCACGCAGTCCAGTGACTCATCGGACTGCCAGGAGCCCCCGAGGTATATTCCTACTACGAAGTAGGCAGGCGAACTAACTATTGATCATATTAATCTATCTGTAATGTTTTAATTGTGTCGAATATTACTGTACAAGGTAGGTTACAGTTTGACTTGATTTTGGACTCTGTGTAGACATGCTAGGAGTTGTGTCCTAATAGGACACTTGTATCCTACGTCTCTCATATATATCGGGGGTACACACATGATGTAACATATGTCAACATAATAGCATGGGCACCCGGGGGG
>NC_041393.1:767189552-767208979 GCF_002162155.2 Triticum dicoccoides | reverse complement strand
ATATAGCTAGTCTTCCCACGGCTCAATTACTAACGCACTACCTTGAGCTGTCCCGCTTATTTTTCCTTTGGGGTGCATATTCAATGCATGCATTAGTTATTGATGGATGAATGGACAAACGGATGGATGGATGCCGTTGGTCAATGGTCTTCCTTTCTTATACATCAAGAATTAGCTTTAGGTGGAGGCTAGGAAGCAAACGGCCAATAGAGTAAGGATTAAATGTATAATTACATACAAAACTATAAACAACATGGACACTCTGGTACAAGCCGCGATCAATCCACATGTCCCTTGTCATGCCCATAAAACCATGTGGCAATATCCAGCTGCTCGATCACAACTGGCTTCTTCATCTTCTTTCCCCCTGTCCTCCTCTCCGTCTTGACCTGGAAGGCGGTGATGCTCACTCCGCGAACATGGCCACGCCAGCAGCATCATCTTTGCGACATAGTCTAGGCACATTAGCTCAGCCTCACAACCCGCCAGCAACGTGAACTCCATGTAGACTGGGTCATGAAGGTAAAGAGATGGGTTGTCTTTCTTCCTGGCACAAGAAGTCGTTCTTCATGATCCCTTGCCCCAAAGAACATGGTGCCCGAACTCCGCCGGCCTCAAAGACTAGTCCAACTACCAAACCGCGATCACAAATTCGCCAGCTGCCTGGCTTTGATTTTGTCTTTTTGGTAGACAGTTCGTCTTGCAAAGAGATTTTTTTTTTGTTGTTGTTCCACGGGGAAAATGGGAGGTGGTGATAATCAGCGGGTGGATATAGAGGATCGGATATGAGATACGTGAATGTCAGGATGTGGACAACGAAATTTGTGAACTGACCAGCATTTTAAGGGCCGGATTTGGCATGTCCGGCTGTAGATGCTCTTAGAGGCCCTGCGTCAATATTTTTTCCTTTTCCACTCTATCGTCCACAATTCTTCCTCGCCAGCGATGTGTTTCAACTACCATGGAAAACTCATGCACTTGAGCTCCCGACACATTACAAGAACTCACATGCATACTTCACGATGGTTCTTAAATAACTCTGCCATTTCCTCTGTGCTCCACTGAATTGTGGTCATCTATTGCCTCACTCGTGACATAGTCCTCACCGTCTTCTCCTCATTGCTCTGCCGAACTATGATCGCTTGGCCTGAGGTACTGGTGTCTGCTCACCTCCTCGGAGCTAGCACCCGATTTGCACGCACGTGCTCGACGCGGAGTCCCTTGACATTTCTCACCAACTAACACACACTCGCACGCACACACGCACCAGTGGTCTGCCCAGACCGCACCAGGCACACACGCACGACGGTCGCCACCGTGCTGACCACAACTTCTTTCTAACATTGCATACAGATTTGCAGTTGTTGAAGTTCTTGAGGTCCCGTACGGATTTGCCATTGTTGTAGTTACTAATGTCACGTGAGGATTTGCCGTTGTTGATGTTCTTGAGGTAGTGGGTTGAGCCGTTGTTTCTGATATTCTTGAGCCCTTGGGCGGAACTGGCATTGCTGATGTTCTTAATGCGGTGGTGGAACCCATCCTTGATGACGATCTTGTGGGGGAACGTAGCAGAAATTTAAAATTTTCCTATGAGTCACCAAGATCTATCTATGAAGAAACTAGCAACGAGAGAGAGGGGAGTGCATCTACATACCCTTGTAGATCGCTAAGCGGAAGCGTTCAATAAACGGGGTTGAAGGAGTCGTACTCATCGTGATCCAAATCACCGGAGATTCTAGTGCCGAACGGACGGCACCTCCGCGTTCAACACACGTACAGTCCGGGGACGTCTCCTCCTTCTTGATCCAGCAAGGGGAGAGGAGAAGTTGAGGGAGAGCTCCGGCAGCACGACAGCGTGGTGGTGGAGCTTGCAGTTCTCCGGCAGGGCTTCGCCAAGCACTACTACTACGGAGGAGGTGTTGGGGAGGGAGAGGGCTGCGCCAGGGGCAAGGGTGAAGCTCCCATGCGCCTCCCCACTATATATAGGGGTGGAGGGGGCTGGTTTCTTGCCCTCCAAGTCCATTGGGGCGTTGGCAAAGGTGGAAGGAAAGAAATCCCATCATTTCCTTCCTCACCGATTGTTATCCCTCCTTTTTAGGGATCTTGATCTTATCCCTTCGGGATATGATCTTATTCCTTCTAAGGGGGGATCTTGGTGCGCCTTGAACAAGGGTGTGGGGCCTTGCCCCCACTACCCACGTTCATGTGGGTCCCCCCATGCTGGTGGGCCCCACTCTGGAACCTTCTAGAACCTTCCCGGTACAATACCGAAAAATCCCGAACATTTTCCGGTGGCCAAAATAGGACTTCACATATATAAATCTTTACCTCCGGACCATTCCGGAACTCCTCGTGACGTCCGGGATCTCATCCGGGACTCCGAACAACATTCGGTAACTGCACACCAATTCCCATAACAACTCTAGCGTCACCGAACCTTAAGTGTGTAGACCCTACGGGTTCGGGAATCATGCAGACATGACCGAGACAGCTCTCTGGCCAATAACCAACAGCGGGATCTGGATACCCATGTTGGCTCCCACATGTTCCACGATGATCTCATCGGATGAACCACGATGTCAAGGATTCAAGCAATCCCGTATACAATTCCCTTTGTCTAGCGGTATTGTACTTGCCCCAGATTCGATCGTCGGTATGCCGATACCTTGTTCAATCTCATTACCGGCAAGTCTCTTTACTCGTTCCGTAACACATCATCCCGTGATCAACCCCTTCGTCACATTGTGCACATTATGATGATGTCCTACCGAGTGGGCCCAGAGATACCTTTCCGTCAACCGGAGTGACAAATCCCAGTCTCGATTCGTGCCAACCCAACAGACACTTTCGAAGATACCTGTAGTGCACCTTTATAGCCACCCAGTTACGTTGTGACGTTTGGTACACCCAAAGCATTCCTACGGTATCCGGGAGTTGCACAATCTCATGGTCTAAGGAAATGATACTTGACACTAGAAAAGCTTTAGCATACAAACTACACGATCTTTGTGCTAGGCTTAGGATTGGGTCTTGTCCATCACATCATTCTCCTAATGATGTGACCCCCTTATCAACGACATCCAATGTCCATGGTCAGGAGACAGTAACCATCTATTGATCAACGAGCTAGTCATCTAGAGGCTTACTAGGGACTTGGCGTTGTCTATGTACCCACACATGTATCTGAGTTTCCTATCAATACAATTATAGCATGGATAATAAACGATTATCATGAACAAGGAAATATAATAATAATAACTAATTTATTATTGCCTCTAGGGCATATTTCCAACAGTCTCCCAGTTGCACTAGAGTCAATAATCTAGTTCACATCGCCATGTGATTAACATTGACAGGTCACATCGCCATGTGACCAACATCCAAAGAGTTTACTAGTGTTACTAAACTAGTTCACATCATCATGTGATTAAGACTCAATGAGTTCTAGGGTTTGATCATGTTTTGCTTGTGAGAGAGGTTTTAGTCAACGGGTCTGCAACATTCAGATCCGTATGTATTTTGCAATTCTCTATGTCATATTCTAAATGCTGCTTCCACGCTCCACTTGGAGCTATTCCAAATGGATGCTCCACTATACGTATCCGGTTTGCTACTCAGAGTCATTCGGACAGGTGTTAAAGCTTGCATCGACGTAACCCTTTACGACGAACTCTTTATCACCTCCATAATCGAGAAACATGTCCTTTATTTACTCCAAGGATAATTTTGACCGATGTCCAATGATCCATTCCTGGATCATTCATGTACCCCTTGACTGACTCATGGCAAGGCACACTTTGGTGCGGTACACAGCATAGCATACTATAGAGCCTACGTCTGAAGCATAGGGGACGACCTTCGTCCTTTCTCTTCTGCCGTGGTCGAGCTTTAACTCTTAACTTCATACCTTACAACTCAGGCAAGAACTCCTTCTTTAACTGATCCATCTTGAACACCTTCAAGATCATGTCAAGGTATGTGCTCATTTGAAAGTACCATTTAGCGTTTTTGATCTATCCTCATAGATCTTGATGCTCAATGTTCAAGCAGCTTATTCCAGGTTTTCTATTGAAAAACACTTTTCAAATAACCCTATATGCTTTTCTGAAATTCTACATCATTTCTGATCAACAATATGTCAACAACATATACTCATCAGAAATTCTATAGTGCTCCCACTCACTTCTTTGGAAATACAAGTTTCTCATAAACTTTGTATAAACCCAAAATCTTTGATCATCTCATCAAAGCGTACATTCCAACTCCGAGATGCTTACTCCAGTCCTTAGAAGGATTGCTGGAGCTTTGCATATTTGTTAGCGTTCTTCAGGATTGACAAAACCTTCTGGTTGTATCACATACAACCTTTCCTCAAGGATATCATCGAGGAAACAATCTTTTGACACCCTATCTGCAAGATTTCATAAATCATGCAGTAATTGCTAATATAATTCCAACAGACTCTTAGCATTGCTACGAGTGAGAAAGTCTCATCGTAGTAAACTCCTTGAACTTGTCGGAAAACATCTTAACGACAAGTCGAGCTTTCTTAATGGCGATACTTACCATAATTGTTTGTCTTCCTTTTAAAATCCATCTATACCCAACGGCCTTACGACCATCAAGTATTTCTTCCAAAGTCATGGATCCTCTCTCGGATTTTATGGCCTCGAGCCATTCGTCGGAATCCGGGCCCACCATCGCTTCTCCATAGCTCGTAGGTTCATTGTTGTCTAGCAACATGACCTCTAAGACAGGATAGCGTACCACTCTGAAGAAGTACGCGTCCTTGTCGACCTACGAGGTCCGGTAGTGACTTGATCCAAAGCATCATGATCACTATCATCAGCTTCCACTTCAATTGGTGTAGGTGCCACATGAACAACTTCCTGTGCCCTGCTACTCACTGGTTGAAGTGATGGTTCAATAAACTCATCAAGTCTCCACCATCCTCCTACTCAATTCTTTCGAGAGAAACTTTTCCTCGAGAAAGGACCCGTTTCTAGAAATAATTACTTTTGCTTCCGGATCTGAGATAGGAGGTATACCCAACTATTTTGGGTGTCATATGAAGATGCATTTTTATCCGCTTTGGGTTCGAGCTCATCAACCTGAAACTTTTTCACATAAGGGTCGCAGCCCCAAACTTTTAAGAAACGACAACTTAGGTTTCTCCAAACCATAGTTCAAACGGTGTTGTCTCAACAGAATTACGTGGTGCCCTATTAAAGTGAGTGCGGTTGTCTCTAATGCCTAACCCATGAACGATAGTGGTAATTCGATAAGATACATCATGGTACGCACTATATCCAATAGGGTGCAAATATGATGTTCGGACACACCATCACATTATGGTGTTCTAGACGGTATTAATTGTGAAACAATTTCCACAATATCTTAATTGCGTGCCAAAGCTCGTAACTCAGATACTCATCTCTATGATCATATCATAGACATTTTATCCTCTTGTCACGATGATCTTCAACTTCACTCTGAAATTACTTGAACCATTCAATAATTCAGACTTGTGTTTCATCAAGTAAATATACTCAGTATATACTTAAATCATCCGTGAAGTAAGAACATAATGATATTCACTGCAGGCCTCAGCACTCATTGGACTACACACATCAAAATGTGTTACTTCCAACAAGTTGCTATCTTGTTCCATTTTACTGAAAACGAGGCTTTTCAGTCATCTTGCCCATGTGGTATGATTTGCATTTCTCAAGCGATTCAAAATCAAGTGAGTCCAAACGATCCATCTGCATGGAGTTTCTTCATGCGTATACACCAATAGACATGGCTCGCATGTCTCAAACTTTTCAAAAATGAGTGAGTCCAAAGATCCATCAACATGGAGCTTCTTCATGCGTTTTATACCAATATGACTTACATGGCAGTGCCACAAGTAAGTGGTACTATCATTACTATCTTATATCTTTTGGCATGAAAATGTGTATCACTACGATCGAGATTCAATGAACCATTCTTTTTGGTGCAAGACAATTGAAGGTATTATTCAAATAAATAGAGTAACCATTATTCTCCTTACATGAATAACCGTATTGCGATAGACATAATCCAATCATGTCTATGCTCAACGCAAACACCAAATAACAATTATTTAGGTTTAACACCAATCTCGATGGTAGACGGAGCAGGCGATGCTTGATCACATCAACCTTGGAAACACTTCCAACACACATCGTCATCTCACCTTTAGCTAGTCTCCGTTTATTCCATAGCTCTTTTATTTCGAGTTACTAACACTTAGCAACCGAACCGGTATCTAATACCCTGGTGCTACTAGGAGTACTAGTAAAGTACACATTAACATAATGTATATCCAATATACTTCTATCGACCTTGCCAGCCTTCTCATCTACCAAGTATCTAGGGTAATTCTGCTCCAGTGGCTGTTCCCTTTATTACAGAAGCACTTAGTCTCGGGTTTGGGTTCAACCTTGGATTTCTTCACTGGAGAAGCAACTGATTTGCCGTTTCAAGAAGTACCCCTTCTTGCCCTTGCCCTTCTTAAAACTAGTGGTTTCACTAACCATCAAAAATTGATGCTCCTTCTTGATTTCTACATTCGCGGTGTCGAACATTGCGAATAGATCAAGGATCATTATATCTATCCTTGTTATGTTATAGTTCATCACGAAGCTCTAGTAGCTTGGTGGCAATGTCTTTGGAGAAACATCACTATCTCATCTCGAAGATCAACTCCCACTCGATTCAAGTGATTGTTGTACTCAGACAATCTGAGCACAAGCTCAAGATTGAGCTTTTCTCCCTTATTATGCAGGCTAAGAAAATCGTCGGAGGTCTTATACCTCTTGACGTGGGCACGAGCTTGAAATCCCAATTTCAGCCCTCAAAACATCTCATATGTTCTGCGACATTTCAAGAATGTCTTCGGTGCCTCAATTCTAAACCATTTAACATTACCGAACTATCACGTAGTCATCAAAACGTGTATGTCAGATGTTCGCAACATCCACAGACCACGTTTGAGGTCCAGCACACCGAGCGGTGCATTAAGGACATAAGCCTTCTACTGTCTGCATAATTGCTACTGTCAACTTTCAACTATATTTTCTCTAGGAACATATCTAAAACAGTAGAACTAAAGCACAAGCTACGATATAATTTGCAAAAACCTTTTGACTATGTTCAGGATAAACAAGTTCATCTTATGAACTCCCACTCAGATAGACATCCCTCTAGTCATCTAAGTGATTACATGATCCGAGTCAACTAGGCCGTGTCCGATCATCACGTGAGACGGACTAGTCATCATCGGTGAACATCTTCATGTTGATCGTATCTACTATACGACTCATGCTCGACCTTTCGGTCTCTTGTGTTCCGAGGCCATGTCTGTACATGCTAGGCTCGTCAAGTCAACCTAAGTGTTTCGCGTGTGTAAATCTGGCTTACACCCGTTGTATGTGAACGTTAGAATCTATCACACCCGATCATCACATGGTGCTTCGAAACGACGAACTTTCGCAACGGTGCACAGTTAGGGGGAACACTTTCTTGAAATTTTAATGAGGGATCATCTTATTTACTACCGTCGTTCTAAGCAAATAAGATGCATAAACATGATAAACATCACATGCAATCAAAAAGTGACATGATATGGCCAATATCATTTTGCTCCTTTTGATCTCCATCTTCGGGGCTCCACGATCATCATCGTCACCGGCATGACACCATGATCTCCATCATCATGATCTCCATCATCGTGTCTTCATGAAGTCGTCTCGCCAACTATTACTTCTACTACTATGGCTACCGGTTAGCAATAAAGTAAAGTAATTACATGGCGTTGTTCAATGACACGCAGGTCATACAATAAATCAAGACAACTCCTATGGCTCCTGCCGATTGTCATACTCATCGACATGCAAGTCGTGATTCCTATTACAAGAACATGATCAATCTCATACATCACATATCATTCATCATATTCTTTTTGGCCATATCACATCACATAACATACCCTGCAAAAGCAAGTTAGACGTCCTCTAATTGTTGTTTGCATGTTTTACGTGGCTGCTATGGGTTTCTAGCAAGAACGTTTCTTACCTACGCAAAAACCACAACGTGATATGTCAATTGCTATTTACCCTTCATAAGGACCCTTTTCATCGAATCTGATCCGACTAAAGTGGGAGAGACTGGCACCCGCTAGCCACCTTATGCAACAAGTGCATGTCAGTTGGTGGAACCTGTCTCACGTAAGTGTACGTGTAAGGTCGGTCCGGGCCGCTTCATCCCACAATACCGTCGAAAAAAGATTGGACTAGTAACGGTAAGCATATTGAACAAAATCACCGCCCACAACTACTTTGTGTTCTACTCGTGCAAAGAATCTACGCAATAGACCTAGCTCATGATGCCACTGTGGGGGAACGTAGCAGAACTTCAATTTTTTCTTACAAGTCACCAAGATCTATCTATGGAGAAACTAGCAACGAGAGAGAGGAGAGTGCATCTACATACCCCTGTAGATCGCTAGGCGGAAGCGTTCAATAGAACGGGGTTGAAGGAGTCGTACTCATCGTGATCCAAATCACCGGAGATCCTAGTGCCGAACGGACGGCACCTTCGCGTTCAACACACGTACAGCACGGGGACGTATCCTCCTTCTTGATCCAGCAAGGGGAGAGGAGAAGTTGAGGGAGATCTCTGGCAGCACGACGGCGTGGTGGTGGAGCTTGCAGTTCTCCGGCAGGGCTTCGCCAAGCACTACTACTACGGAGGACGTGTTGGGGAGGGAGAGGGCTGCGCCAGGGGCAAGGGTGAAGCTCCCATGCGCCTCCCCACTATATATAGGTGTGGAGGGGGCTGGTTTCTTGCCCTCCAAGTCCATTGGGGCGTTGGCAAAGGTGGGAGGAAAGAAATCCCATCATTTCCTTCCCCACCGATTGTTATCCCCCCTTTTTAGGGATCTTGATCTTATCCCTTCAGGATATGATCTTATTCCTTCTAAGGGGGGATCTTGGTGCGCCTTGACCAAGGGTGTGGGGCCTTGCCCCCACTACCCGTGTTCATGTGGGTCCCCCATGCTGGTGGGCCCCACTCCAGAACCTTCTAGAACCTTCCTGGTACAATACCGAAAAATCACGAACATTTTCTGGTGGCCAAAATAGGACTTCCCATATATAAATCTTTGCCTCCGGACCATTCCGGAACTCCTCGTGACGTCCGGGATCTCATCCGGGACTCCGAACACATTCGGTAACTGCACACCAATTCCCATAACAACTCTAGCGTCATCGAACCTTAAGTGTGTAGACCCTACGGGTTCGGGAATCATGCAGACATGACCGAGACAGCTCTCTGGCCAATAACCAACAACGGGATCTGGATACCCATGTTGGCTCCCACATGTTCCACGATGATCTCATCGGATGAACCACGATGTCAAGGATTCAAGCAATCCCGTATACAATTCCCTTTGTCTAGCGGTATTGTACTTGCCCGAGATTCAATCGTCGGTATGCCGATACCTTGTTCAATCTCGTTACCAGCAAGTCTCTTTACTCGTTCCGTAACACATCATCCCGTGATCAACCCCTTGGTCACATTGTGCACATTATGATGATGTCCTACCGAGTGGGCCCAGAGATACCTTTCCGTCAACCGGAGTGACAAATCCCAGTCTCGATTCGTGCCAACCCAACAGACACTTTCGAAGATACCTGTAGTGCACCTTTATAGCCACCCAGTTACGTTGTGACGTTTGGTACACCCAAAGCATTCCTACGGTATCCGGGAGTTGCACAATCTCATGGTCTAAGGAAATGATACTTGACATTAGAAAAGCTTTAGCATACGAACTACACGATCTTTGTGCTAGGCTTAGGATTGGGTCTTATCCATCACATCATTCTCCTAATGATGTGACCCCGTTATCAACGACATCCAATGTCCATGGTCAGGAAACCGTAACCATCTATTGATCAACGAGCTAGTCATCTAGAGGCTTACTAGGGACTTGGTGTTGTCTATGTACCCACACATGTATCTGAGTTTCCTATCAATACAATTATAGCATGGATAATAAACGATTATCATGAACAAGGAAATATAATAATAGTAACTAATTGGTGTTCTCGGTGTTGTGGGCGGACCTGCCGGTTACCTCGCCTTCTTCTGACCGAGAAACCTTCCTGGCAACATGATGCAATTTCGATCTTCTTCCTTTTCTTCTTTGGAATGAGGTGAGCTGAGTAAGGTGGATGTGGTGTTTGCTTTGCTCCGGATGGGTTGAGGAAGCCTGCATCGATGGCAATGTATATATAGGAGCATAATGGGTTGTTGATGTGTTCGACAGGTCGGTCTCTTTTGTTTCGTCGATCCATCAATCTGGTTTCGACGGATGAATGGATTGACTGATTGATGGATGCGGTTGGTCAATGGTCGTGGTCGTCGCCGCGTTGGTCGTCCTTTCTTATACATCAGAATTAGCGTTAGGTGGAGGTCAGGAAGCAGATGGCTAATAGAGTAAGGATAAAATGTATAATTACATAAGAAATTATAAACAACATGCACACTGTGATACAAGCCGCGATCCATCTGGACGTCCCTTGTCATGCCCATGAACACAAGTGGCAATATCCAGCTGCTCATTCGCCAGTCGCCACTGGCTTCTTCATCTTCTTTCCTACTAGCGTCCTCTCTGTCTTGACCTAGAAGGCGGTGATGCTCACGCCATGAACATGGTTGCGCCAGCGGTATCATCGTTGTCAATGTAGTCTAGGCACTCAGCTCAACCTCACAGCCCGCCTGCCACATGAACTCCATGTAGACTAGGTCACAAAGGTAAACAGATGGGTTGCCTTTTTTCCTGGCATAAGAAGTCGTATGCCATGAAACCTTGCCCTAAAGAACGTGTGACCGAACTCTGCCGGCCTCAGAGACTCCTCCAATTATTGAGCCACCACCACAAATGTCACCACAATCATGACCACATGCTTTGATACCAATTTTCAGTTGGTAGAATTATATCACAAGAAACAGTATGAACACCACGATAACGGTATTATCATTTCCAACTCTCTTCTTTCATTCAGTCACCCAACAATAACCAGTCATACACAACTCGACAACGCAAAGGAAAAACAAGATTTTAAGAGGCCGCAACATATACCAGCTCACTTCTGGCCCAAAGATGCAAACTAGCTAAGGGCTCCACGAGTTCGATCAAACTGACTTTACAAATTAATTTTAACTAGTCTACTTGACAGAAACATACTTTTCACCATGGCCGGACAGTGTCCATGGAGACCACCACATGCGCGCGTGGCTGGAAGGACGTCTGTGCCGTCACTTTTTCTCAAGCTTCTTCGTAGGCAGAAACACTGGCTTCTTCTTAGGCGGTGCTGGCTTCTTCTTGAAAGACGTTGTCTTTTTCAACGGCGTATGACTTGACGATGTATTCACCTTGTTAGAGAGACCCCCTGCAGGTGGCATGACACGATCTGCTTCTCTTATTTTTTCCTCCACTTCTTCTTGGCTTCTTCTCCGGTGAGGTGGATGTGGTGTTTGCTTTGCTCCGTTTGGGTTGAGGAAACTTGCGGCAACTGCAGCATACATATAGGCTGGAAGAAGCACATCTGCCAAGAGAGAATGGTTTGGTGGCGTTGCAGGTGCTAGTCAGTCTCTATTGTTTTGTTCGAATCCATTCTTATTGGCGGACGGATGTCGCAGTTGGGTCAATAGTCGTGGTCGTTGCCGCTTTGATCTTCATTTCTTATACATCTGAACCAGAATTAGCGTTAGGTTAAGTTTAGGAAGCAGGCGGCTAATAGAGTAAGAATGAGACGGATAGCAAGTTGGTCAATGGTCGTGGTCGTCGCGGCGTTGGTCTACCTTTTCTTATACATCAGAATTAGCGTTAGACGGAGAATAGGCAGCAGACGGCTAATAGACTAAGGGTAAAATGTACTGTTACGTAATACAAAAATTATAAACAACTTATGCATGATGTGGTACAAGCGCGATCCATCTGCGTGTCTATTGTTTACTGGTGCCGACTCTACACAACTCATTCCACACTGTTTCATGGCCGTGTCGACGATCCGTCGGTCATAGTGCATGCGTAGATGGTCTTCTACGATTTGGTTGTCTGCCAAACGAATTGTGTGACGACACCGGAGACTCGGGACGCAATTTATCTAGTTTCAGCTCCCTCAATGGTGTTAGAGCATCTACAGTCGGACGCCTCAAATTAGCCTCAAACGCTTGGGCGGACGGTCAGGTCACTAACCGGTCATGAAATTTCGACTCAGACAGGCGACTCAGACAGGCATCTCAAATGACCAAGCTGTCTGGCGCCCCTCATATCCAGCTCAAATATAGGGCGGATATGGGGCGGCCCGGGCGCGCCCCGGCACGTCCGGCCCACCCCTACCCCACTCCGTCCCCATAAATATCCCCAATCCGAAAATCCTACCTCACTCCGCTCTCGCTTCGTCTCTTCTCCTCCTCCTTCAATTTCTCCGATTCAATCCAGTTCAACGATTCCAGTGACCATGTCGAGCTCCTGCAGCCGCTCCGACTCCAAATTCGATACCGACGAGGAGCCGGCCCTCCACATTGCCATCGAGAGGTCCAAGGTGGACATGGCTGCAGATCCGGATCTGTTGCCTCGCATCTCCCCTGGCGTTGGCCATTCCCGGCACGCGCCCAGCTCCGCGATGCATGCGCAGTCCGCGCGTCCGCCACGTCGTCCCCTGCCCCTGCCTGCTGCTGCTCCACGCGGGCAGTTGTAAGTGCTAGTGCCGGCACCGCCGTCTTGGACGCGCACGCCAAATTCACATGCGCGTGACGCCCGCTGCGAGATGCGGCAGGCAAGTGAGACAAACGCGACAGAGGAGTCTGTGCGCCGCCACCGCAGGTCGTCGACGGAGTCCGACGAGGACGAGCGGCTCCTCGCTTGGCTCTACGCCGGTCACGTATGACCGCGGAAACAGAAGCTTGGCGGTGGTTGGAAGAACGCCAAGGCGCTCCGGCTTGCCAGTGAGGAATCGGAGCTCAAGGCGGCGGAGGCAATGATGGAGGCGGCTCGGTTGGCGAAGCTCAAGCGGCAGCAGGACAGGACCATCCGACGGCTCAAAGGGCTGATTGTCCTCTCCGGCTTTGAATCCTTCGACGTCGATGACCACGATGCCTCGTCCGACGACTCGGACGATCCTCCACCAGTCGCCAACGCCAACAGCAGCGCCGTCGACCAGAAAGGGAAAGGGCCGGCGAGGAAGTGGTGAAGATTGGTCTTCTCCACTTTAATTTCAAGTTTTAGATGTAGTTTCAACTTGTTCGTCGTATTATGTGCATTATGTGAACTTTGACTATCTTTTGAAGATCCAGCTGTGATCTTTTGGTGAATGGATTGTGTATTTGTATGTCCGTTTCTATGTCCACTCATGATCTATAATGTATCTACGAGTGTTGAATGGTTCGGTATGTATATAGAGGATCGGATATGAGATACGTGGATGTGGATGACACAATTTGTGAACTGACCAGCATTTTAAGGGCCGGATTTGACATGTCCGGCCATAGATGCTCTTAGAGGCTCTGCGTCACTATTTTTCTTTTCCACTCTATCCTCCACAATTCTTCCTCCAGCGATGTGTTTCAGCTACCACGGAAAACTCACGCACCTGAGCTCCCGACACATTACAAGAACTCACATGCATACTTCACGATGGCTCCTAATTAACTCTGCCATCTCCTCCTTGCTCCATTGGATTGTGGTCATCTATTGCCTCACTCGTGACATAGTCCTCACCGTCTTCTCCTCATTGCTCTGTCGAACTATGGTCGCTTGGCCCGAGACACTAGTGTCTGCTCGCCTCCTCGGAGCTAGCAAGCCCGGATTTTAATCTTAAATCCCGCTTGGTAGTAAGATTACCCACAGTAGGAGTAAAATAGATAGTAGCATGACATATATTTAGGCAAAAATATCGCAAGTAATTAATGAAGAAAGAGAGTCATATTGTAACATAGCTAGTTACTGACGTATAAGTAACATCACACATAAAGGCAAGATGAGTCTAACCTAATAAATGAAGTGTTATATGACAATACATATATATTACTTCCCATTATAGAGGTAGTAATATAGACTAATAACATATGCATATTACTAGGCTAAGTTACTCCCCGTTATGGTCTCACCCATGCATCGATCATACCAAAAACACACACATAAAAATGTTTGTTCAAAAAGCTCTGCTAAACACAGGTCTCATGCCTCTCAATTTCTTTATTTCTCTCCTCATTTTGTAGAACCAATGTTTCTGACTCAAAATACTAGTCAAGAAGGGCCGTATGCATCGTGCTGATGCAGAGGCCGGGGTTTTTCCCCCTTTTCAAAAAAAAAATACTAGTCAAGTATGACTTAGACTCGCAAAAAACCGCCTGAACTAACTAGAACACAAATTATCCAATCTACACTAAGGATGCTAATCAACTCTCTTGAATGAAATGTGTCATTAGTTCATTAATTCGAACTGATTGCACAGTTTAGGCAAAGAAGTCCAAAAGTGCACGATACAGTCCATGAACTCGTTTATTTAATTAAATAAGTCCAAAACTGATTAGGTGAGAAACAACGGTCCATGTGGCTGCTGCGTTGGCATACCTTGGACTGGCCATAAACTGATTTAATCTTTAGAGGGGCATTTTTGCAAGAGTGCCTATGGCTCGCTCAAGTTCCACTAGAATGTTATATATGTTTTGCATACAATGATTACAGAGGACATTATATATTACAACGCTTTCTTTTAGCTGCTGATTGGTATTTATACTGTAACTGGAGGAAAAACTACTATTAGCTACTACAGGTAGCAGCTTGCTAGAGTAGTAGCAGGCATTGCACGTACATATGATTCTTGTCTTAAAGTTATACATACAATTCCTGTGAGCGGTCCATGGTATGCCAACGTGGCAGCGACATTTAAATTTGATGCACTTTTTTCAAATTCAATAAATTATGTTCAAATTTATCAAAAAAAACTGTGAACTTTTTTGAATTCGTGATTTTTTTTCAATTTTTTCTCCTTTTTCGTTTTTCTGTCAAATGCGATCGATTACATGGGCCGGCCCACCAGCGCCGGCGTGTGGGCGCCCGGGAGCTTCCCTGACGCCTGAAGCGCCGAATATAGGAGCTCCCGATGAGTTGTGTATAATGTTATTCCAACTGGCTTTCCGACCTAATTAAGTTCTGTAATGGATCGACCACCTATTAGTGTTGGGCCTTTTTAAGCTTTTAACTTGAGACTGCTAGACGAAAAACTGTCGGCGACTACCAGGGCTATATACGCCCACTGATTCGTAATAGGAATCGCCTGCAGGCGACCTCTAGTGGACTAGCCCAGTTGCAAGGTGTCGTACTATGTTTTCTTTTTCCCTTTTCATTTTCTTTTGTTATTTATTTGGTTTCATTTCTTTTTTCACCGAGTTTTTTGGTTTTCCTTTTTTCCATGATTCTGCATTGGTTTTCTTTCTTTTCTCATTGTTTTTTTTTGTTTTTTCTCTCATATTTATACTTTGCTAAGAAGTCCAAAAGTGCATGATACAGTCCATGAACCCGTTTATTTAATAATTAAATAAGTCCAAAACTGATTAGGTGAGAAACAACGGTCCATGTGGCTGCCGCGTTGGCATACCTTGGACTGGCCATAAACTGATTTAATCTTTAGAGGGACATTTTTGCAAGAGTGCCTATGGCACGCTCAAGTTCCACTAGAATGTTAAATGTTTTTGTATACAATGATTACAGAGGACATTATATATTACAACGCTTTCTTTTAGCTGCTGATTGGTATTTATACTGTAACTAGAGGAAAAACTATTATTAGCTACTACAGGTAGCAGCTTGCTAGAGTAGTAGCAGGCATTGCGAAAGTGCCTTTCTGCTGCCGAGCTCATTTGAGCTCGGTGAACAGTAAAATCGAAAAAAATAAAAAAATTCCAAAAAATTCCAAACAAATTCTCAGAGAAACATTGACAAAAGTTCTAAGTGCTTGCAAAAATTCATCATGAAATCACATTCCTGTAAGGCGTGGCAAAAAATCAAATTCAGCCTCCAAAATGCTTTTGAAAGTAGCATTTCCAGAGTACCGATTTTGTTTTTTTTTGCCACGCCTTCTAAAAAAGTGATTTCATGACGAATTTTTGCAAGCACTTAAAACTTTTGTCAATGTTTCTACCAAAAAAATTTGGAATGTTTTGAATTTTTTTTCGATTTTTTTCGATTTTACTGTTCACCCGAGCTCATATGAGCTCGGGCGCAGAAACTCCACGTCCCAGGCATTGCACGTACATATGATTCTTGTCTTAAAGGTATACATACAATTCCTGTGAGCGGTCCATGGTATGCCAACGTGGCAGTGACATTTAAATTTGATGCACTTTTTCAAATTTGATACACTTTTTTCAAATTCAATAAATTATGTTCAAATTTATCAAAAAAAACTGTGAACTTTTTTGAATTCGTGATTTTTTTCAATTTTTTCTCCTTTTTCGTTTTTCTGTCAAATGCGATCAATTACACGGGACGGCCCACCAGCGCCGGCGTGTGGGCGCCCGGGAGCTTCCCTGACGCCTGAAGCGCCGAATATAGGAGCTCCCGATGAGTTGTGTATAATGTTATTCCAACTGGCTTTCCGACCTAATTAAGTTCTGTAATGGATCGACCACCTATTAGTGTTGGGCCTTTTTAAGCTTTTAACTTGAGACTGCTAGACGAAAAACTGTCGGCGACTACCAGGGCTATATACGCCCACTGATTCGTAATAGGAATCGCCTGCAGGCGACGTCTAGTGGACTAGCCCAGTTGCAAGGTGTCGTACTATGTTTTCTTTTTCCCTTTTCATTTTCTTTTGTTATTTATTTGGTTTCATTTCTTTTTCACCGAGTTTTTTGGTTTTCCTTTTTTCCATGATTCTGCATTGGTTTTCTTTCTTTTCTCATTGTTTTTTTTTGTTTTTTCTCTCATATTTATACTTTGCTAAGAAGTCCAAAAGTGCATGATACAGTCCATGAACCCGTTTATTTAATAATTAAATAAGTCCAAAACTGATTAGGTGAGAAACAACAGTCCATGTGGCTGCCGCGTTGGCATACCTTGGACTGGCCATAAACTGATTTAATCTTTAGAGGGGCATTTTTGCAAGAGTGCCTATGGCACGCTCAAGTTCCACTAGAATGTTAAATGTTTTTGTATACAATGATTACAGAGGACATTATATATTACAACGCTTTCTTTTAGCTGCTGATTGGTATTTATACTGTAACTAGAGGAAAAACTATTATTAGCTACTACAGGTAGCAGCTTGCTAGAGTAGTAGCAGGCATTGCGAAAGTGCCTTTCTGCTGCCGAGCTCATTTGAGCTCGGTGAACAGTAAAATCGAAAAAAATAAAAAAAAATCAAAAAATTCCAAACAAATTCTCAGAGAAACATTGACAAAAGTTCTAAGTGCTTGCAAAAATTCATCATGAAATCACATTCCTGTAAGGCGTGGCAAAAAAACAAATTCAGCCTCCAAAATGCTTTTGAAAGTAGCATTTCCAGAGTACCGATTTTGTTTTTTTTTTGCCACGCCTTCTAAAAAAGTGATTTCATGACGAATTTTTGCAAGCACTTAAAACTTTTGTCAATGTTTCTACCAAAAAAATTTGGAATGTTTTGAATTTTTTTCGATTTTTTTCGATTTTACTGTTCACCCGAGCTCATATGAGCTCGGGTGCAGAAACACCACGTCCCAGGCATTGCACGTACATATGATTCTTGTCTTAAAGGTATACATACAATTCCTGTGAGCGGTCCATGCTATGCCAACGTAGCAGTGACATTTAAATTTGATGCACTTTTTCAAATTTGATACACTTTTTTCAAATTCAATAAATTATGTTCAAATTTATGAAGAAAAAACTGTGAACTTTTTTGAATTCGTGATTTTTTTCAATTTTTTCTCCTTTTTCGTTTTTCTGTCAAATGCGATCAATTACACGGGACGGCCCACCAGCGCCGGCGTGTGGGCGCCCGGGAGCTTCCATGACGCCTGAAGCGCCGAATATAGGAGCTCCCGATGAGTTGTGTATAATGTTATTCCAACTGGCTTTCCGACCTAATTAAGTTCTGTAATGGATCGACCACCTATTAGTGTTGGGCCTTTTTAAGCTTTTAACTTGAGACTGCTAGACGAAAAACTGTCGGCGACTACCAGGGCTATATACGCCCACTGATTCGTAATAGGAATCGCCTGCAGGCGACGTCTAGTGGACTAGCCCAGTTGCAAGGTGTCGTACTATGTTTTCTTTTTCCCTTTTCATTTTCTTTTGTTATTTATTTGGTTTCATTTCTTTTTTCACCGAGTTTTTTGGTTTTCCTTTTTTCCATGATTCTGCATTGGTTTTATTTCTTTTCTCATTGTTTTTTTGTTTTTTCTCTCATATTTATACTTTGCTTTTCTTTTGTTTCCTTCTTGTTTTCCTACGTTCTCTTCGTTTTTTTGCTTTTCTTTTCTGTTTCCTTGTCTGTTTTTATTTGTTCCTTGTTTTCTTTGGTTCTTTATTTTCTTTTTTTCCATACATGTCTTATTTTTTCTCAGTACACAATGTACGTTTTTAGAAAACACATCAAACATTTTCATGATACACTTTGGATATTTTTGAAATACATGATGTACATATTTTATTTACATTTCTGAGCACTTTTTCTGAATACACAATAACATTTGTTCCAAATACACGTTGTATATATATATTAATGTAAATAAACATTTTTAACCTGCAGTGATGTTTTTTTTACATTTTTTGAAATCCGATGAACATTTATTTGACTTACCGGAATGTTTCTTTAAAATTGACACATGCATTTGTTTATACGTAACAAACAGTATTTAGCATATGCAAAAAAAAAATGTGTTCGATAAAACTTTTTTGAAAATGCCAGAAAAATATTTTTAGAACTCATGACATTTTAATTAAATTGTATATAAGTTTTATTCAATTACATGGACGTTTTTTGTACATTGCAAAAATAGTTTTAACATGGCACGTACATTTTTTTTAAAAACGCTTAAACTTTTTTTAAATGCGACATACTTTTTCTACACGACTAACATGTTTCAAATGGATGACTAAGATTTTATACATTTTTATGTAAAATATATTTTGTATTATATTGTTATTTAATGGGTCTTTTTTCCAAAATTTTGATTGGAATTTCAAAAATATCTTCCCTTTTTAAAAATTTGTAAAGAATTCATATTTTTAAGAAATGTTCTAGTTTCATTTTGTTTCACAAATTCAAATGATGCTATGCATTTAAAAAATGTTCGCAATTATCAGCAAAAGGGTTGCGCTTCAACATTTTGTTCACAATTATCAGCAA
>NC_041393.1:767187949-767188965 GCF_002162155.2 Triticum dicoccoides | reverse complement strand
AATTAAAATTTTGTTCTTTGAATTACAAATTTGTTCATCATTTTTTCAAAAGAAAAGTCTTGGATACAAATTTTCTTCTTTGAATTCAAAATTCGTTCATCAAATACAAAAAAAATTGTAATCATTATTATAAAATGCTCAAAAAAAGTTTTTCAGCAAATAAAAAATGTTCACTACAAATAAAAATGTTCATTCTTCTTTAAATAACGATTTTTTTTAATCAGATTTTTTTTCCAAATTTAAGAACTTGTTGTAATCTCGAATTATTTTAACATTGAATAAAAGACAAACAGAAAATAGAACAGGAAAAATAAAAACCAAAAATGAAAAAAAATATAGGGAGCGCCGGACTGTTGTTGTTGCAACCAGCGGAGGGACTGTTGTTGACGGTCGTGAGGTAGCCGCCGGCGTTGGTGTTCTTGGGGTTGTGGGCGGACCCGCCGGTGACCTCGCCTTCTTCTGACCAAGAAACCTTCCTGGCAACATGACGTGATTCAGATCTTCTTTTTTCTTTTTCGAAATGAGGTGAGTTGAGCTGAGTGAGGTGGATGTGGTGTTTGCTTTGCTACGGTTGGTTGAGGAAGGCTGCATCGATGGCAATCTATATATAGGAGCATAATGGGTTGTTGACGTGTTCGACCTGTCAGTCTCTTTTGTTTTGTTGGAAGTAAGTATGCATATTCAATGCATGCATTAGTTATTGATTGACGGATGAATGGACTAACGGATGGACGGATGGATGCGGTTGCTCAATGGTCGTGGTCGTCGCCACGTTGGTCTTCCTTTCTTATACATCTGAATTAGTGTTAGGTGGAGATTAGGAAATAGACACCTAATAGAGTATGGATAAGTTGTATAATTACATACAAAATTATAAAAAAACATACATGATGTGGTACAACTGGCGATCCATCTGCGTGCCGACTCGGTCGGGGATTGTGCACAAGTCATGATTGTTGTATAATTACTTTTATTTTTATTTTTTGACGTTTTCATCATTTTCTTTTTTTTTAAAC
>NC_041393.1:767178209-767187585 GCF_002162155.2 Triticum dicoccoides | reverse complement strand
CTAAAGGTCTAACCCTTTAGTCCCGGTTGGTGCCACGAACCGGGACTAATGGTCATCGCACCCTTTAGTCCCGGTTCGTGGCACCAACCGGGACTAAAAGGTCCAGACGAACCGGGACAAATGGCCCACGTGGCCCCTGGGCGCACGAACCGGGACTAATGCCCCCATTAGTCCCGGTTCTAGACTGAACCGGGACTAATGGGCTAACCCGGGGTGGACCAAAGCCCTCTTTTCTACTGGTGTCAATCACGGATGATTGTTTTCTTTGCAGTAAGTGTACCTATACTGCATGCATATGCATGCAGTAGTACAAGCACTGGAGCGAGCCGAAGGCGCGCCATCGTCATCACCCCTTCCTCACTGGAGTCGGGTTAACCTTGTTGTAGTAGACAGTCGGGAAGTCGTCGTGCTAAGGCCTCATAGGACCAGCGCACCAGAGTAGCAACTTTTGCCAATGAAGAAAATCGTAGATCAGAAGGATCAAACCTGTAAATACCTAAACAAAGTCGAAAGAAGACCGGATCTAAATAGATCCACCGAAGATCAGCACCAACCGAATCCCCCAAGATCCGACGGAGGCAAACCTCTACACGCCCTCAGCTGGCCACATGACTCTTCCAGTCACTGAACCGCCATCACAATCGCCACGGGGATCACAAATAATGCAGGCTCTGTAACAGTAAATGATAGAAAAGAAACTGGATGGACATAGAACATATATGTCACCCTTTCTTTTTAACCGTCACTACACAACCTGCCACACGTCTTGACAACACAAGAGAAAAACTTTACTTACCGTGAACCAGCACGCTTCTGGCCTACATGCAAACTAGCTATGTGGACTCCACGGGCTAGATCGAAATGAGTTTACAAATTGACTTATTGCACCCTAAACTAATCTACTTGACACAAACACACCTCACTTCATCATCGAGTTTACAACTTGACCTATTGAACCTAATCTAACAATACTTGACAGAAAAACACTTAACTTCTTCATGCAGGCCAACATCAATGGGGATCTCCGAGCAGCTCGATGGGTGGCTGGTCTCACTTGTTTTTGGGCTTCTTCTTAGACAGCAGTGTCTGCTTCTTCTTTGAGGTCGTGGGTTTCGTCTTGGTCACCACCTTCTTCTTCTTAGACGAAGCAGACGGTGCCTTCTTCACCTTATCCTTCGCCTTTTGAGGGAGATACTTTGTACCTGGCTTTCCCATGACGCGATCTGCTTCTCTTCTTCTTTTGGTTGATGTGGTGTTTTCTTTGCTCTGGTTGGGTTGAGGGAACCTGCACCAACGGCAGCATTTATATAGGCCGTACAACACGCTTCTCCCATGGTAAATAATGGTTTGGTGACATTGCAGGAACCAGTCAGTCTCTTGATTTGTTTTTTTAGAAGGATTGTTATTGACAAATTAATGCGGTTAGGTTAATGATCGTGGTCATTGCCGCGTTGGCCTTCTATTTTTTTCTCCTCCTCATTATACTACTATTACTACCACATCAGAATTAGCTAGCGTTAAACAAATGAATTAGCTAGCGTTACTGATTAAGTTTTAGGTACATACGTGTAGTCATATGCGTATGCATATCTACGTCATGAGTTATATAGATCGGTGATGTACGAATACGTGCTTCTGCTGTTGTATATTGTATAAGATGTTCAACTAGTTCTTGAGCTTGGATTGTCTAAACCAATTCTAATCGTGTGTGGTCGATCATGTATACATGACATGTATATAAGGTATGTACGATTTGGGTGTTTAGTACAGCAACTGGGGTGGCCTCACACTCGAGGCAGCGGGATAAGGGGTGTCTTGACGCCATTATCAGGGTGCTGATTGCGGCTGGGTGTCTTCTCATGTAGCTTCTTTGATGGTGCTACGTCGGCTCTGTGGAGCTTTGTACCCCAGTTTTCTTTTCTTTTCGGACATAATTGTGATGTTCCCCTAAGAGGACCTTTATTTTTATGTTTGGCCCTTGAACTTGTTGTACATATGTGATGGTTTGCCTATATATATAAAGCTGGGCGAAACCCATTTTCAGACTCGGTGACCCCGCCTAACGAATTCTGTGACGATGAGTGGGAGAAGATACTCAATTTGCCTATCTTAGGACTTGTTGAATGCAAGGTGCATAGGAGAGGTTCTTAGAGAAATAAACCAACTTTTCTTCATGCATCAATATGCTTATATATGTAGAGGGTAGATGCTTAATTAGGCACCCCTCCAATAGAGATAACCGATGGCGCTTAAACAAGAAACTTAAAGGTTTTCTTTTAGTCAGCGAACGTTCACATACATGAATGTACACTCCCCTATGAATGCACACACGCACACTCTGTCCCTTATGAGCACCTCTGAGAAATTGAACCAACATGTCATGAGATTGATGAAGCCACACCATATGCATCGCTGCCGATGGGCTCGTCGCTTAAAACTAAACAATAAGTCGTTATACCCTGAAATATATCCGGAAAAGTGCAAACACCCTCCTCAAGTCAAGGACTTGAACCCGGTTGGATAGCTTCCACCACAAGGAACATAAGAAACTGTTCTACGCTCAATTCACCGAAGAGATAATGTTTTGTGATGTATTAACCCTATATGTATCTCTTTTCTGTCTCTTTCTTTTTATTCAACTTCCCGACAATAACCTCCAACACGACTCATAACACAACACAAGGATAAAATGACTTCACTTGGCCGCAACGTGAATCAGCACGCTTCTGGCCTACAGACAAACTAGCTGCGGATTCTACAGGAGCGATCGGATCGAATCAAGTTTACAAATTAACTTACTGTAACGCAAACTGACCTACTCGACAGAAACACACATAACTTCATCCTGGCCAGAGGACGTCGATCACTGCGCGGCTGTTGTCACCTTTTTCAAGGCTAATTCTTCTTAGACGGCGTCGTCTGTTTCATCTGCTTCTTCTGAGGCAGGAGCGCCTTCCTCCTAGAGGCTGCTGTCTTCGTCAACTGCGTATTGCTTGACGATGCCTTCACCTTCTTTGGGGAAACCTTTGCAGCTTGCTCGCCCATGACAAGATTTGCTTCTTTTCTAATAATTCTTCTCCTCCAGTGGTAGCTGAGGTGAGGTGGATATAGTGTTTACTTTGCTCAGGTTGGGTTGAGGAAGCCTGCAGCAATGGCTCCATATATATAGGAGAGGGAATGTCTTCGAGAAAGCGCTTCGGCCGGACGACGCGCTTCCACCGTGTGTGTGAATGGTTTGGTGGCGTTAATGTTGCTACTGCCAGTCAGTCTCTTTTGTTTTGTTTTGGGGAGTAGATATGTACTACTCCCTCCGTTCCTAAATGTAAGTCTTTGTAGAGATTCCACCAGATGGACTACATACGGAGCAAAATAAATGAATCCACACTTAAAATGCATCTATATACATCCGTATATAGTTCATAGTGAAATCTTTACAAAGACTTATATTTAGGAACGGAGGGAGTATATTCAATGCATTGTTCTTCATGGATGGGTATGCGGTTGGGTCAATGGATGTGGTTGCTGCCGCGTTGGTCTTCATTTCTTCTCCTCCTGCTCCTTATATTACTACTACATTAGAATAAGTGTTGGTAGCACACGCCATACACACCACACGGCTTGTTAGTTGTTAGTCATATATATGTATGTACTGTATGTCATTCATTATTGATGTAGTAAGTACACACGATGTTGCCGCTGCATGAGATGTTTTGGTAGAGCTTGAGTTTAGATTAGCTAAACTGATTGTTATCATGTGCGACAAATCTTGGATATATGTTTGTAACTTAAGAAACAGGGGACAAGATATTTACCGAGGTTCAGACCTCGTGAGGGAGAAATTTTCTCCATTCTTTTCAATAGATTTCTTCAGTTATTATGGTTTGTTGACTATTGGTTTTTGGCTGTTCGCCTAAATTCAAAACTTTCGAGGGTGGGCCAAAAATATTTCAACCTTCTCCCCTCAAAATGGTGGGACCCATATTGACGTGTGGGAGACAAGAGAGTGGTACCAGGTGCGAACGTATGTCAAGTGTTTGAACCAACATGTCATACACAGATCATCTTATTCATCTTAAATTTAGAGTGGAACAATGTATCTGTACAAGACACATGCCACCATTTTGACTAATCCTTGTCGTTGTAGATTTCTTTCTGTTCAAGCTAATTCATACATGTGTTTTAACGTATCTTTAAAGAATTCGAGTTGCTCTTTTTCTTCGACCGTACGCAAATTGCGTACCATAACTTTACAGAAAAGAGAATTGCAAATACAAGGCAAATACAACTTGCTGCGAACAACGAGCGTAACAAGAACTCTACTCCACCCACGACAAAGCAACTACAACGCAGAAGTGCCTGCCTAAAACCAAAAAAACCTTGTCACATCTCGACAGACGTAGATCAACACCGAAGAAATAGAAAATCTCATCGAGCTTCCCTTGTCGACGCACCATCCACCCTTTGAGGTGGCAAGTTAATGGCGGGAATCGATCAGACCCGAAAAGCCACCGTCATGAAATCACTAGTGACGGTCGTACATCGCGCCACCGTAGATCGAACATGGACAGCGGCGAACACCGGTGGAGGACAACGAAGGACCTCCAAGCCCTCCAGGCACGACGCTCCCAACAGAGGAACGATGTCAAGGATGCCGCCATCATGGTGATCTTGCAAATCAAGGCTTTTGCCTGGGGACAACTACCAATGCCAAGCAAGGGAGGGAGATAGCTGCATGCCTTAGCGACACCTTCAAAAGGGGAAAAGACACCCGCGGGTGCCCTCGCCGCTGGCCAGGCAAACCCCGGCCAAGACTTTTGTCCGTGTCGCTCCACATCTCCCCACCTCCAAGGATTGGAGCAGCAGCGTCCTTATAGCCTCACACCCCGCTGCAACCGCAGCACCCCGCCATCGAAGCCGCACATCCATGGTCCACCAACATCAGGCACAACAGCGAGAAACACGGTACAATATTCTGTGGTCGGTGCCCATCAGAGGTATATCTACCACTAACGGGATACATTACGGCACCGCTCAGTGCCCTTATCTCTTCCTGTGATGGATTCTTTTTGTCCTTTTTATGTTATACTCCATCCTTCCCATATTCTTAGGCGTATTAGTTTTAGCACGAAAATTAGCGCAGTTCGATTGTTAGGACATGTACAATGGTGCTATCTTACGAGTGCCACGTAGGATAGATGATGAGGTGGAGGAAAGAGAACTCATAAGAAAAGGCTTGTCTTCTCTTAATTAAGAGAAGACAAGAGGTGATCTCTTAGCACAATATGTCTCACCACATATTTAGGAATTGCTAGTTATTAAAGATAAGGCTAAGAGATGACCCATTGTAGATAATTTTTTTTTGTCTTCTCTAAATCACATGCAAGACGTAAGATAAGACTATCTTATCAACCACTGTACATGCCCTTACGTGAGCCATCTCTAAACGCTGTACACAAGGAGGCATGCATGATCTACTCTAACCGCACGAGAGATCCATCGGGTGATTATCTTTAACTTCCATAAAAATAGCGGCAAGACAGGTAGTTCAGCAACGTGTTAATTAATCATGTGTACGTTTTTTCTGACTCATTTCTTTTGTTTGGTCACCCAACAACATGGCCCAATAACACCAGCAAAAAATAAATAGCCACAACGTGAACAGGCACACTTCATGTTTTTGCAGGAAAAACTCTCATTCTATTCTCGATGTCAAGACAGCACAAAGAACAACACAAGAAACAACAATTACATCCAGGTCCGTAGCCATCTATTCATCAATTGGGACGCTTCTGCCTTACATCTCACGGGCTCGAACCAATCGAGTTTACAAATTCATTAACTTACTATAACATAATTAAACTGGTCTCAACGCACTTAACTTCATGCAAGATGGACGATGTACATGGATAGAGATCATCGACGCGTGCTGGAAGCAGTTGGACGTGTGGGAGCAGCACGACTACGACTTGTCGTTGCGGACAAGGGTGGGGCCGTCGTCCTAGCCGTTTTTGAGGTCGACGCACCTGGCTGCAGTGCCGTCGACCGGTCTGATGCCACCGTTGCTCCTATTGACGTTCTTATGCTCGCGGATGGAGTGGCTCTTGTTGACATTCTTGAGGTCGTAGAAGGAGCCACCATCGCTGATGCCGCTGGCGTTCTTGAGGTCGGATATATATTTGCCGTTGTTGACATTCTTGAGGGCGCATGCGTATTTGCTGTTGCTGTTGTTGAGGTTGTGTGCCGATTTGCCATTGCTGACGTTCTGGAGCTCACGTGCGGATTTGCTGTTTTGACGTTCTTGAGGTAGTGGGTTGAGCCGACGCAGCTGATATTCTTGAGCCCGCGGGCTGAACTGCCATTGCTGACGTTCTTGATGCGGTGGAGGAAGCCACCCTTGCTGATGATCTTGAGGCCGCAGGTGTAGCCACACTTGGTGACGCTGTTGAGGCCACCAGCGGAGCCACTGTTGTTGATGACGGTCTTGAGGTAGTCGCCGGCATTGGTGTTCTTGGGGTTGTGGGCGGACCCGCCGGTGACCTCGCCTTCTTCTGACCGAGAAACTTTGCGGGAAACATGACACGATTTTGTGTTGCTTCCTTTTCTTCTTGGAGATGAGGTAAGGTGAGGTGAGTGAGGTGTATGTGGTGTTTGCTTTGCTCCGGTTCCGGTTGGATTGAGGGAGCCTGCATCGATGCCAGTGTATATATAGGAGCATAATGGGTTGTGGACGTGTTTCGGACGGTCAGTCTCTTTTGTTTTTTACGGATGAAATGGACGGGTTGATGGATGCCGTTGGTTAATGGTCGTCGTCGTCGCCGCGTTTGGTCTTCCTCTTTCTTATATACTCCTACATAAGAATTAGCGTTAGGTGGGAGGTTAGGAAGCAGACGCTAATAATAGAGTAAGGATAAAATGCATAACTACATACAAAATTATAAACAACATATGCCCTTATTTACGGGTGCTGACTCGGTCGGGGATTGCGCACAAGGCAAGCTATACACTACCACTACTACACAACAAATCGTCGCACACGGTTTCAAGGCCGTGTCGACGATCCGTCGGTCACAGCGTATGCGTATGTGTATATGTTCTTCCATGATTTGGTTGTCGAGCTACGTAACATTTCACTCAACTATCTCTGTCGGACATACACTCAGAGGACAGATGCACGGCATGCAATTCTCGCAAAAGAAAAAAGTGATGGTTGTTCAGTGTTGAGTAACGTGATTGTATTAGGAAACATAGGTTAGACTAGGAAATATTTTGGCTTGCCTTGTATTCCAAGTAGATCATGTACTCCTATATATATGTCCACGAGGCTCAAGCAATACAACGAACTATTCCACCAATCCCCTATCTTCCTTCTAACATGGTATCTATCGCAAGTCGATCCTAAACCCTAGCCGCCGCCGCTTCCGCACCAGCACGCCGCCCCCGGGGCGGTCGGCCTCCATGACCGCCGCCGGGGGCCGCGCCGCCCGTACCTAGGATTCGTCCGCCGGCCGTGTTGGCCGGCTGCCCTAGAGAGTCTTTTTTCCCGATCCTTTGATCCAGGTTTTCTCTCTCGCCAGTCGCTTTGATCGGCGTCTACTTTTTGGTTTTCCGGTCTATGTGATCCGGTTTGCGTCGCCCACCGCAACCGTTGACACCCCGCGCCTCTATTCTGACACCGGCGCGACTGGCCGGCTACTTCACCGATCTGGCGGCCTTGCGCGACAGGCAGCCCTCAAGGCCGTCGTCCGTGCGCCGGCCCGCCCGTCGCCCTGCGCCGGCCGTCACCGCCCTGCTCCGACCGGGACTCCTGCATCACCCCGATCCGGCGGCCTCGCGCCATGCGGCGGCCAATCATAGCCGCCCTGCCGCCCGCCGTCGCCGGCTTCATCTTGGACTCCGCCGCCACCCCGTCTCCATCGAGCGGCGTCTCCGACCTCGCGCGCGATCGGATTGATCACCCGACCGCAGCTGCGATCCGCCTCATCTACGTCGTGCGACCGACCTGGCCCGTTGGTTGCGCGCGCCTCTACAGGCCCCGTGAAGATCGTCCCCGAGTTCAGCGCGCCCCTCCGCTGATCGAGCAACAGGCTGATGCTGCGTCGCCCAGTCAGGCCACAGCGCCTCCGCCCGGTGGTTCTTCTCCCGGCTGCACCGACCTGCATCACCGCTGCGTTGCCCCTTCGGGTCGTAGTGCCGCGGCACGCGGTCTACCACCGCCCCGACACCGTCCGCTCCAGGCCGTCCCCGTGGCTGCACCGACCCTCGCGCCGCCGCTGCGTCGCCCCATCGGGCCGTAGCGAGCGTGGCACGCAGTCCACGCCGCCCTCTCGAGGTCGTCCATGCGGTTGCACCGCCCCGCGCTCCGCCGCTGCGCCGCCCCTTCGGGCTGTAGCAACGCGGGCCACGGTCCCTGCGACCGTCCCGAGGTCTTCCGTCGTCGCCCCGACCTACCCGCCGCCGCTGCGCCACCCCTACGGGCGTAGTGCCGCGGCCCGCGGTCCACCGCCGACCCCGCATGTCGACTTCCCATGGCATGCGTAGCACCACCTCCTTTGGCGCGGGAACGCCACTGTCCGCGCTGGTCTTCGTCATGCTGCCAGGGTTCTTCGCCTACTTCGAGCATCGCCGCCGCGCTCATAACCTAGCCGCCGCCGCCGTCAGGCCGCCGCCGCCGCTCTTCTTCGGCCGCGGCCGCCACTACCCCCGTAGCCGCCGCCGCCCGTCCACCCCGTTCGTCTTCATCCAGCACCAACCCGTCGTCAGCGTCGCCGTCATCTACCCCAACCGCTTCATCTACTCCGACAACCGTGGGCGACATTGGCCCCGCGCCGATTGGCGCCGCAACCGTCGTCGAGTCCTTCTCTGCTGGCCTCTCCGACTTCTTCAGCATGGCGTACAGTTCGTGCAGGTCTCAGTCTACGCATGCCCGGTGCTTGGAACACCGCCGCGTGCCTTCATCCACGACGTGTCCCCGGGCCTGGCAAGCCTGGTGCGGCGCTTCGTCAACTTTGTCTTCGTCCGTCTACGCATGCCCGGTGCTGGCAACACCGACGCGTGCCTTCGTCTACGATGTGTCCCCAGGGTTGGCAACCCCGGCGCGACGCGTCGTCAACAACATCTTCTTCTGGGCGCACCACTACTTCGACACAATTGCGCCCATGCTAACTCGGCGCCCCCTTGCGCCCGCGGCTCCACAGCGAGATCCTTGACACCGGTCATCCCGACTCAACATCAACCACGGCATTCGTCGCACGGCTACCTCGACCATGGCTCCACCACACACGCTCTCGGCTACCTCGACAAACGGCACAAAGGGCTACCGCATTGCTTGAGCAACCTCGTCGGTTTCCACTCCAGCCACGACTTCGCGATGCATCGA
>NC_041393.1:767133749-767178199 GCF_002162155.2 Triticum dicoccoides | reverse complement strand
TCTCCAGTCTCACCGTCTGCGTCGCTACCGTTGTGACTGCGGGGGGATGTTGAGTAACGTGATTGTATTAGGAAACATAGGTTAAACTAGGAAATAGTCTGGCTTGCCTTGTACTCCAAGTAGATCATGTACTCCTATATATATGTCCACGAGGCTCAAGCAATACAACGAACTATTCCACCAATCCCCTCTCTCCCTTCTAACATTCAGCTCCCTCAATGATGCTAGAGGCTCTACGTACGTCACTAGTTTGCCTTTTTTTCCACTCACTATCATTCATAATTCTTCCTCAGTAGTGATGTGGAAACCCACGCACTCGATCGAGGTCCCGATGAATTACAAGAACTCACACGCACATCGATCTTGACTATGGCTCCTAAATCTGCCATCTCCTCCTCGTTTATTTGATTAAATAGGTCCAAAATTAATTATGGGAGGAAAAACCATCCATGTGGCTGCCGTGCTGGCATGACTTGGACTGCTCATAAACTGATTAAACTTTATAGTGGCTTTTCTGTAAGAGTGTCTATGGCTCACTCAGGTTACGCACGATCGCTAGCTTTCTAACTATCACGTCTAGCATTGGGTGGGATTGGAACCAATGCCATAACGAAGGAACAAGCGACTTGCTAACCACTAGAATGTTAAATTCTTTGCGTACAATGATACAGTTGAGTATAATATATTACAACACTTTCTTTGAGCTGCTGAGAGGCACGATCGGCAAACGGCACAGACGCCAAGAGCACCACACGTCAAAGAGTAGCTATGTGGCATGTCCGTTTGCAACTGACAGTCCCGTGACATTCTGTTATCTATACCGAGAGCCATGAAGTACCGCTCGGTAAAACACCTGGCACTATACCGTCTACCAAGAGCTGCTCTCGGTAAAGGCTCTTGAACTAGAGCAGGATATAAGCTTAACCAAAAGTAGCTCTCTGAAAAAATGTGCCGACCTATAGAGGCTGACATCTTTGCCGAGAATGACAACGTCTCGGCAAAAGATATAAGCTTTACCGAGAGTAGCTCTCGGCAACACACAGGCTCGGCCTGTCAGGTGGTGGCCACGTGGTTGTTTTCTATTTGTTATCTTTGCCGAGAGTGGCTCTCGGCAAAGATATGCCACGTGGCAACCGCCGTTTCCGTATGTCGTCTGTGAGTCACTTTATTTTACCGATACGTAGTGTTTGACACTCGGCAAACTGTTTATCGAGTGCCTGTATTTTGGATCTCGACAAATTTCTATTTGCTTGAGAGGTGTACGCCGGGTGGCCTTTACCGAGAACAATTCTCGGTAAAGGCTTTGCGGTGTTTTAAGCCGTTTGCCGAGTGTTTCTGACACTCGGCGTAGAGTGCGATTCCACTAGTGGATCAAGAATGCAGCGTATGATCAGAGTAGATGGATGAGAGAAATAAAGAGATGTAAGATGAAGTGATGTGTGGCTGTAGAATTGCCTGCGAGCTCGGTTCAAAACAAATAAAGGGATTGCCGGGGAGCTCATGCATGCGAGTTCAGATTTCCTCTCCACTTACATACACTACAACTCAAAATTCTACTGGTCGGTGATCTACTTGCTTTTTCCTTACATTGTGGGTTCGCAACCCACCCAAATCATTTATTTATTTTCCTCCATACAATCACCAACAGAAGGAAACTCAATAGGCATCGAGCCAACAGAAGAAAAGCTAGGGAGCCATGGACACTCTTGCAAAGAAGAAAATCATGTACAAGGGTACCTCCAACGGCAACCCGTAAAAAACCTCTCGCATCCGTCCATGGATAGGGGACCAGTCTGCAGACACGGATACGGGAGGCAACTATCCAACGCTAGTCGTATACATTTCAAATCGAATTTTAACAAATTAGACGAAGTTCATGCAAACCAAACGATATTCATCAAAGTTTGGCTAGAAAATAGCACAAATCATTCACAGATAGCATGCAAATTAAGTCTAATACAACAAGGTCTCAAATTTGACTAGATCCCGGATGTCCAACAAGTTTTTCATGAACTAATAATGTCCTCCCACACATACTTCCCCTTCAGCTTCATCCAATAGTGTGTGCATGTAAATGACCGTTCCTCTGACCTGCGGTACACCACGGCGGCAGGTGCGGGCTACATATAATGTGTAGACCAACATTGAGTGAACGAATCAATTTATAAGTTGCGCAAGAGGAAGTAAAACTTACCATGATAAGGCCAAGTCTACTGCTACTATACTTAAAGATGGGTTTCCATACACGCATGCATTAGGAAGTCAAGGAGTACGTATACATGCATGTGGGTCCAGCCAGGAATTAATTAGCACCTACCATGCTACGTACGTACATGCATGAAAGAAATCTCTCAACGTGTGATATACCGAACAGGAGAGATAATGACCTCATGTTTATTCGGCGTGCAAGGATTGGACTGGTTAACAAGGAAATAGCTGGCCTCGTTCAAATATTTTACCAGAGAGAACCAGATAAGAAGAACCCGTACTGGTTTAAAATACAGAAGACGAGGATTAACTTTCTGTTTCTGCTTTTGCCTCGCAAGGAAAGTACTGATGTGATCAAGGTGGCCGGGTCGTGGGATTTTCTTTGCTTATGTGCAACAGGTTGGGGTCCACCAGCAGATTGCATAAGAAACGCATCCAATAGTTGGTTATTTTGGCAAATCCTGGAGTCTGTTGATAATTTTAAGAGAGTCCCGTTTATATTTCTTTCTTGTAGCATACTCATGTTTGGGACGGCTATACTGATATAAATAGCCATAGTAGAATCATTGTAAGGAGGTTAGGTTGTGTTATGATGAATTAGACACCGCGTGTATTTCGGCCGACGGCCATTATCGAGTTTAGAGAAACCTTGCCATAAATCTCTGTTGGTGTGTGAATTCCTGCGACGTGACGCATAGGAGACTACAAGCTGAACCGATACGGTTCGTCCACGTTATTCCTTGAGATCGAGGGGTTGGCGTGTTTTTTCATGGGATTTGCGAATATCTTCGTAAACCTGCTACGGTTACTTGCTGCGATGGAGGTTTGTGCCGTGAAAGATCGGGCCAACAACGGATCGACCCTCATCTCGAGGTTCGCTCCTCATCAACCATCTCCTCTATGTCCACGTGCAATGGACACCTTGCTCGATCTGAGTAACCAAGTTGCAAAACTTGATGGTGCTGACCTGGATAGCGTGCCGGTGATACGACAACGACCTCATGTTGCGTCATTGATTGATGTACATGTCGTAGGGTGCAATGTGCTTTCCTGCGTGAAACTTTTCATGCACTTGCTCCCAGAAGGGCCGCCCTCTGATCCTGCCTATGTACTCCACGGATATGGCCAGCCATGCATCGCACAACGACCTATCCTCCATGGTCAAGTAGCTCACCATCCTTCGTACTCTAAAAAACAACATAGCATTTGAAAATAACTTCAATGACATTTGACCGAACACCTAGCGGGCGTGGTGTCCACCATGGAGGTCGTCAACAGGGGGCGGAGTGTACCTGGGTACAAGCGGCTCTAGGGGAAAGCTCCATCGGAAAGGCGACCGGGTGTGTCGGTGCTGGTTGCGGACGTCCGGCAATGCCTTTGTGACGGCCGGAGATGAATAGCAACGGCGGTGCAGGGCCGGTCCTGAGATTTTGGGGGCCCGGGGCGAAACTAAAACTAGGGGTCCTTAGTAGAAACAACAAATAATAGTATTGAATATATACATATATACTTGTCAAGTAATTATACATATTACCTTTCAAAAGTAATCATTGCCCGATGCAAATTCACTTATGACGAGGTTGAAATCAATCTCTTCCAATAATTTCTTCTCGACACATATTGTTGCCAAACCATTTGAATTTATGATTCATTATTGACCTCTCAACAATTTTAACTCTGAAAATCTAGTGTCAGCCGATGTGACAGTCACAAGCGCTGTAAATAAGATGTTATAAACAACAGAGATATTAGGATAACAATCAAATTCTGTGACATGGTCAAAAATATTCATAGAATTACACCGTCCAGCAAAGTGAATTTCACAATTTTAACTCACAAATGTTCATCAACTCTAGCAGATTGTGCGTGTGCCCCTAATGAAAAAACTGTACTCTTAGGACCACTTACATTATTTTCACTTATATTGATGCCAACAGTTATCTCTTCCTCAGATCAAGAATTTCCTTTAATATGCTTCTCTTCCTCCACAACAACTATCGCCAACTTATTATTTGGGTACGTCGATGCACTAGTACTGCTCTTGAAAAAATATTAATAGCTTCTCTTTGTGATTGTATCGGTTAATCCACACATTGTATTCACTTTTCACCATAGTGAAAATATATGCGAGGGGATAAATTACTTATAATCAGTAATATACGTAGAGAGGATAGGGATTAGGGAATGGCAACATACCTGGGATTGCGCGATGTGTGCTGGTTCGCGTCTGGATCTAGAGTTCGACGAAGCAGCGTTGTGTGCGAGCTTGTCCAGCGTCTGAAGGCGGGAGAGCAGAGCGCTGTTGTGTACTAGGTCCAGAGTCTCGCGATCCAGGAATAGAAATTGACGAAAGGACGAACTGGCGATCGGAATTAGGAGAAAACGAGCAGGACGGCGGCGTACTAAAGAAAACGAACGGCGCGGAATTAGAGGACTGGTACGTGATGGAAATAGGAAGGAATTGATTTCACCGAAACAAAAGGAATAGAGTCTGCCGGCGTCCACGCCTGGTTGCCTTTCTATCCACGGCCCACGACCCATAGATTTTTTCGCACTAGCCCATAGGCCACTTGAGGGGCCCTTGGATTATGGGGGCCCGGGGCACCCCCCCCCCCCTGCCCCCCCTCAGGGCCGGGCCTGCGGCGGCGGAGGTGAAGGGTGCGAACGCAAGGGGGGGAAGGGGTGGAGTGAAAGGAAATGGGGCTGGGAAGGGGGATTGGGTGGGCCGGGGGTGTTGAGTCCTATGTTTCGGGTGTCAGGACTCCCGCAAATCTCCCACACTTTTGTCTCCAATTTGCGCGAGAAATCGCGTCCGGACCGTCCCGCGGACCGATATAGATTGGCGTGTTGGGTGGCTTCCACAGTCCGAAGTGCACAGTCCGGACCGTTACGGGAGGTTTACGGGTCCGCCTTGGAGATGCCCTAAACGGTCCAAGGTACGCCAATGTGGCAGTGACCTGGACATTTTTCTCTCACCCAAATCAGTTTTGTCTATTTGATCAAATAAACAAGTGTAAGGGTTAATCATACACTTCCAGAGTTCTTGGCCTAAAATGTGCAATCAATTTGAGTTAGTAGATTAAGAGCATCTACAGCCAGACTTCGTAAATCCGATCACTCAAATGCCCGCGGACGTGCCTGGGAGCGTCCACGGACACTAACCTGTCATGCCTCAAATATTTGATTCTACAATCGGACACCTCAAATTAGAAATCTCAAATCCATATTATTACATGCAACATGAAGCCTAATCTAAGTGGAGCTCAACAGGTTTCGCCTAGGCCATGTCCGGTGGCCGACTGTGCTCCTAGAGTGTTGGTATGGTCGCTGGCAAGGTAGAGTAGGGCATGGGACACGAGCCGGCTCACGGGACTCAAGACACAGCCGTCTCACATGTCCTTCTCTTTCTAGTCGGAGCCCGGAACCCGAACGGTGCTAATGGACGTCAGATCGATGATGGATCCGTCTTGGGACGAGCCGGCGACATCCGCCACAATGCAGTTGCGGCGCTCGGACTGCTTCACCATACGGGGCGCCGGAGAATGCGACTCCACTTCAATGACATCCACTGCCGCCGCTTCCTGTGCCCGCTGCCGCACACGACGGGCACGCCATGCCATGTTTGCGTCGAGCGATGCCCATGGTGCGTCCATGGCCTCCGTGTGCGAACGGAGGGGTTGCACTGTTGGGGAACGTAGTAATTTCAAAAAATTTCCTACGCACACGCAAGATCATGGTGATGCATAGCAACGAGAGGGGAGAGTGTTGTCCACGTACCCTCGTAGACCGAAAGCGGAAGCGTTAGCACAACGCGGTTGATGTAGTCGTACGTCTTCACGATCCGACCGATCAAGTACCGAACGTATGGCACCTCCGAGTTCAACACACGTTCAGCCCGATGAGGTCCCTCGAACTCCGATCCAGCCGAGTGTTGAGGGAGAGTTTCGTCAGCATGACGGCGTGGTGACGATGTTGATGTTTTCTACCAACGCAGGGCTTCGCCTAAGCACTGCTACAGTATTATCGAGGTGGACTATGGTGGAGGGGGGCACCACACACGGCTAAGAGATCAAACAGGTCGATTGTTGTCTTTGGGGTGCCCCCTGCCCCCGTATATAAAGGAGCAAGGGGGAGGCCGTCCGGCCCTCTATGGCGCGCCCCCAAGAGGGGAATCCTACTAGGACTCCAAGTCCTAGTAGGTTTCCACCTAAAGGGAGAGAGGGGGAAGGAAGGAGAGGGAGAGGGAGAGGGAAAGGGGGGCGCCGTCCCCCCCCCTCTCCTAGTCCAATTCGGACTAGAGGGGGAGGGGCACGCGACCTGCCCTAGGCCACCCCTCTCTCTCTCCACTAAGGCCCATCGAGGCCCATTAGTTCCCCCGGGGGTTCCGGTAACCCTCTGGCACTCCGGTTTTATCCGAAACTTCTCCGGAACACTTCCGGTGTCCGAATATAGTCGTCCAATATATCAATCTTCATGCCTCGACCATTTCGAGACTCCTCGTCATGTCCGTGGTCACATCTGGGACTCTGAACAACCTTCGGTACATCAAAACATATAAACTCATAATAAAACTGTCATCGTAACGTTAAGCGTGTGGACCCTACGGGTTTGAGAATTATGTAGACATGACCGAGACACGTCTCCGGCCAATAATGAATAGCGGAACCTGGATGCTCATATTGGCTCCTATAGATTCTACGAAGATTTTTATCTGTCAAACCGCATAACAACATACGTTGTTCTCTTTTTCATCGGTATGTTACTTGCCCGAGATTCGATCGTCGGTATCTCAATACCTAGTTCAATCTTGTTACCGGCAAGTCTCTTTACTCGTTATGTAATGCATCATCCCGTAACTAACTCATTAGTCACATTGCTTGCAAGGCTTATAGTGATGTGCATTACCGAGAGGGCCCAGAGATACCTCTCCGACAATCGGAGTGACAAATCCTAATCTCGAAATACGCCAACCCAACATGTACCTTCGGAGACACCTGTAGAGCACCTTTATAATCTCCCAGTTACGTTGTGACGTTTGGTAGCACACAAAGTGTTCCTCCGGTAAACGGGAGTTGCATAATCTCATAGTCATAGGAACATGTATAAGTCATGAAGAAAGCAATAGCAACATACTAAACGATCGAGTGCTAAGCTAACGGAATGGGTCAAGTCAATCACATCATTCTCCTAATGATGTGATCCCGTTAATCAAATGACAACTCATGTCTATGGTTAGGAAACATAACCATCTTTAATTAACGAGCTAGTCAAGTAGAGGCATACTAGTGACACTCTGTTTGTCTATGTATTCACACATGTATTATGTTTCCGGTTAATACAATTCTAGCATGAATAATAAACATTTATCATGATATAAGGAAATAAATAATAACTTTATTATTGCCTCTAGGGCATATTTCCTTAAGTCTCCCACTTGCACTAGAGTCAATAATCTAGTTTACATCATCATGTGATTTAATACCAATAGTTCACAACACCATGTGATTAACACCCATAGTTCACATCGTCATGTGACCAACACCAAAAGGGTTTACTAGAGTCAATAATCTAGTTCACATCGCTATGTGATTAACACTCAAAGAGTACTAAGGTGCGATCATGTTTTGCTTGTGAGAGAAGTCTAGTCAACGGGTCTGCTACATTCAGATCCGTATGTATTTTGCAAATTTCTATGTCAACAATGCTCTGCACGGAGCTACTCTAGCTAATTGCTCCCACTTTCAATATGCATCCAGATTGAGACTTAGAGTCATCTGGATCAGTGTCAAAACTTGCATCGACGTAACCCTTTACGACGAACCTTTTTGTCACCTCCATAATCGAGAAACATATCCTTATTCCACTAAGGATAATTTTGACTGCTGTCCAGTGATCTACTCCTAGATCACTATTGTACTCCCTTGTCAAACTCAGTGTAGGGTATACAATAGATCTGGTACACAGCATGGCATATTTTATAGAACCTATGGCTGAGGCATAGGGAATGACTTTCATTCTCTTTCTATCTTCTGCCGTGGTCGGGTTTTGAGTCTTACTCAATTTCACACCTTGTAACACAGGCAAGAACTCTTTCTTTGACTGTTCCATTTTGAACTACATCAAAATCTTGTCAAGGCATGTACTCATTGAAAAACTTATCAAGCGTCTTGATCTATCTCTATAGATCTTGATGCTTAATATGTAAGCAGCTTCACCGAGGTCTTTCTTTGAAAAACTCCTTTCAAACACTCCTTTATGCTTTTGCAGAATAATTCTACATTATTTCCGATCAACAATATGTCATTCACATATACTTATCAGAAATGTTGTAGTGCTCTCACCCACTTTCTTGTAAATACATGCTTCACCGCAAGTCTGTATAAAACTATATCCTTTGGTCAACTTATCAAAGCGTATATTCCAACTCCGAGATGCTTGCACCAGGCCATAGATGGATCGCTGGCGCTTGCATATTTTGTTAGCACCTTTAGGATTGACAAAGCCTTCTGGTTGCATCATATACAACTCTTCTTTAATAAATCCATTAAGGAATGCAATTTTGTTTATCCATTTGCCAGATTTCATAAAATGCGGCAATTGCTAACATGATTCGGACAGACTTAAGCATATATACGAGTGAGAAACTCTCATCATAGTCAACACCTTGAACTTGTCGAAAACCTTTTGTCACAATTCTAGCTTTGTAGATAGTAACACTACTATCAGCGTCCGTCTTCCTCTTGAAGATCCATTTATTCTCAACGGCTCGCCGATCATTGGGCAAGTCAATCAAAGTCCATACTTTGTTCTCATACATGGATCTCATCTCAGATTTCATGGCCTCAAGCCATTTCGCAGATCTGGGCTCATCATCGCTTCCTCATAGTTCGTAGGTTCATCATGGTCAAGTAACATGACCTCCAGAACAGGATTACCGTACCACTCTGGTGCGGATCTCACTCTGGTTTATCTACAAGGTTCGGTAGTAACTTGATTTGAAGTTACATGATCATCATCATTAGCTTCCTCACTAATTGGTGTAGTAGTTACAGGAACAGATTTCTGTGATGAACTATTTTCCAATAAGGGAGAAGGTACAATTACCTCATCAAGTTCTACTTTCCTCCCACTCACTTCTTTCGAGAGAAACTCCTTCTCTAGAAATGATCCATTCTTAGCAATGAATATCTTGCCTTCGGATCTGTGATAGAAGGTGTACCCAACTGTCTCCTTTGGGTATCCTATGAAGACACATTTCTCCGATTTGGGTTTGAGCTTATCAGGATGAAACTTTTTCTTATAAGCATCGCAACCCCAAACTTTTAAGAAACGACAACTTTGGTTTCTTGCCAAACCACAGTTCATATGGTGTTGTCTCAAACGAATTTAGATGGTGCCCCTTTTTTATGTGAATGCAGCTGTCTCTAATGCATAACCCCAAAACTATAGTGGTTAATCGGTAAGAAACATCATAGATTGTACTATATCCAATAAAGGACGGTTATGATGTTCGGACACACCATTATGCTGTGGTGTTCCAGATGACGTGAGTTGCGAAACTATTCCGCATTGTTTCAAATGAAGACCAAACTTGTGACTCAAATATTCTTCTCCACGATCAGATCGTAGAAACTTTATTTTCTTGTTACGATGATTTTCCACTTGACTCTGAAATTATATGAACTTTTCAAATGTTTTAGACTTCTGTTTCATCAAGTAGATATACTCATATCTGCTCAAATCATCTGTGAAGGTCAGAAAATAACGATACCCGCCGCGAGCCTCAACACTCATCGGATCGCATACATCAGTATGTATTATTTCCAATAAGCCAGTTGCTTGCTCCATTGTTCCGGAGAACGGAGTTTTAGTCATCTTGCCCATAAGGCATGGTTCGCAAGCATCAAGTGATTCATAATCAGGTGATTCCAAAATCCCATCAGCATGGAGTTTCTTCATGCGCTTTACACCAATATGACCTAAACAGCAGTGCCACAAATAAGTTGCACTATCATTATTAACTTTGCATCTTTTGGCTTCAGTATTATGAATATGTGTATCACTACGATCGAGATCCAACAAACTATTTTCGTTGGTGTGTATGACCATAGAAGGTTTTTTATTCATGTAAACAGAACAACAATTGTTCTCTAACTTAAATGAATAACTGTATTGCAATAAACATGATCAAATCATATTCATGCTCAATGCAAACACCAAATAACACTTATTTAGGTTCAACACTAATCCCGAAAGTGTAGGGAGCGTGCGATGATGATCATATCAATCTTGGAACTACTTCCAACACACATCGTCACTTCACCCTTAACTAGTCTCTGTTCATCCTGCAACTTCCGTTTCGAGTTACTACTCTTAGCAACTGAACCAGTATCAAATACCGAGGGGTTGCTACGAACACTAGTAAAATACACATCAATAATCTGTATATCAAATATACCTTTGTTCACTTTGCCATCCTTCTTATCCGCCAAATAATTGGGCAGTTCCGCTTCCAGTGACCAGTCCTTTGCAGTAGAAGCACTTAGTCTCAGGCTGACTTGGGCTTCTTCACTTGAGCAGCAACTCGCTTGCCATTCTTCTTGAAGTTCCCCTTCTTCCCTTTTGCCCTTTTCTTGAAACTAGTGGTCTTGTCAATCATCAACACTTGATGCTCTTTTCTTGATTTCTACCTTCGTTGATTTCAACATCGCGAAGAGCTCGGGAATCGTTTTCGTCATCCTTTGCATACTATAGTTCATCACGAAGTTCTACTAACTTGGTAATGTTGACTAGAGAACTCTGTCAATTACTATCTTATCTGGAAGACTAACTCCCACTTGATTCAAGCGATTGTAGTACCCAGACAATCTGAGCACATGCTCACTAGCTGAGCGATTCTCTTCCATCTTTTAGCTATAGAACTTGTTGGCCCGGGTATTTGCTTGAAATATTAACTTCAACTCCTGAAACATCTCATATGATCCATGACATTCAAAACGTCTTTGAAGTCCCGATTCTAAGCCGTTAAGCATGGTGCACTAAACTATCAACTAGTCATCATTTTGAGCTAGCCAAACGTTCATAACGTCTGCATCTGCTCCTGCAATAGGTCCATCACCTAGCGGTGCATCAAGGACATAATTCTTCTGTGCAGCAATGAGGACAATCCTCAGATCATGAATCCAATCCGCATCATTGCTACTAATATTTTTCAACACAATTTTCTCTAGGAACATATCAAAATAAACATATGAAAGCAACTCCCAGGACTAAGTTCATGATAAATTTAAGTTCAATTAATCATATTACTTAAGAACTCCCACTTAGATAGACATCTCTCTAGTCATCTAAGTGATCACGTGATCCAAATCAACTAAACCATCTCCGATCATCACGTGAGATGGAGTAGTTTTCAATGGTGAACATCACTATGTTGATCATATCTACTATATGATTCACGCTCGACCTTTCGGTCTCCGTGTTCCGAGGCCATATCTGCATATGCTAGGCTCGTCAAGTTTAACCTGAGTATTCCGCGTGTGCAAAACTGGCTTGCACCCGTTGTAGATGGACGTAGAGCTTATCACACCCGATCATCACGTGGTGTCTGGGCACGACGAACTTTGGCAACGGTGCATACTCAGGGAGAACACTCCTTGATAATTAGTGAGAGATCATCTTAAAATGCTACCGTCAATCAAAGCAAGATAAGATGCATAAAGGATAAACATCACATGCAATCAATATAAGTGATATGATATGGCCATCATCATCTTGTGCTTGTGATCTCCATCTCCGAAGCACCGTCATGATCACCATCTTCACCGGCACGACACCTTGATCTCCATCGTAGCATCGTTTTTGTCTCGCCAATCTTATGCTTCTACGACTATCGCTATCTCTTAGTGATAAAGTAAAGCATTACAGGGCGATTGCATTGCATACAATAAAGCGACAACCATATGGCTCCTGCCAGTTGCCGATAACTCGGTTACAAAACATGATCATCTCATACAATAAAATTTAGCATCATGTCTTGACCATATCACATCACAACATGTCTTGCAAAAACAAGTTAGACGTCCTTTACTTTGTTGTTGCAAGTTTTACGTGGCTGCTACGGGCTTAGCAAGAACAGTTCTTACCTACGCATCAAAACCACAACGATAGTTTGCCAACTTGGTGCTGTTTTAACCTTCGCAAGAACCGGGCGTAGCCACACTCGGTTCAACTAAAGTGAGAGAGACAGACACCCACCAGTCACCTTTAAGCAACGAGTGCTCACAACGGTGAAACCAGTCTCGCGTAAGCGTACGCGTAATGTCGGTCCGGGCCGCTTTATCTCACAATACCGCCGAACCAAAGTATGACATGCTGGTAAGCAGTATGACTTATGTCACCCACAAATCACTTGTGTTCTACTCGTGCATATGACATCTACGCATAAAACCAGGCTTGGATGCCACTGTTGGGGAACGTAGTAATTTTAAAAAAATTCCTACGCACACGCAAGATCATGGTGATGCATAGCAATGAGAGGGGAGAGTGTTGTCCACGTACCTTCGTAGATCGAAAGCGGAAGCGTTAGCACAACGCGGTTGATGTAGTCGTACGTCTTCACGATCCGACCGATCAAGTACCGAATGTACGACACCTCCGAGTTCAGCACACGTTCAGCCCGATAATGTCCCTCGAACTCCGATCCAGCCGAGTGTTGAGGGAGAGTTTCGTCAGCACGACGGCATGGTGACGATGTTGATGTTCTACCTACGCAGGGCTTCGCCTAAGCACTGCTACAGTATTATCGAGGTTGACTATGGTGGAAGGGGGCATCGCACACGGCTAAGAGATCAAACAGATCAATTGTTGTCTTTGGGGTGTCCCCTGCCCCCATATATAAAGGAGCAAGGGGGAGGCCGGCCGGCCCTCTATTGCGCGCCCCCAAGAGGGGAATCCTACTAGGACTCCAAGTCCTAGTAGGTTTGCACCTAAAGGGAGAGAGGGGGAAGGAAGGAGAGGGAGAGGGAGAGGGAAAGGGGGGCGCACCCCCCCCCCCTCTCCTAGTCTAATTCGGACTAGAGGGGTAGGGGCATGCGGCCTGCCCTAGGCCGCCCCTCTCTCTCTCCACTAAGGCCCATCGAGGCCCATTAGTTCCCCCGGGGGTTCCGATAACCCTCCGGCACTCCGGTTTTATCTGAAACTTCTCCGGAACACTTCCGGTGTCCGAATATAGTCGTCCAGTATATCAATCTTCATGTCTCGACCATTTCGAGACTCCTCGTCATGCCCGTGATCACATCCGGGACTCGGAACAACCTTCGGTACATCAAAACATATAAACTCATAATAAAACTGTCATCGTAACATTAAGCGTGCGGACCCTACGGGTTCGAGAACTATGTAGACATGACCGAGACACGTCTCCGGTCAATAACCAATAGCGGAACCTGGATGCTCATATTGGCTCCTACATATTCTACGAAGATCTTTATCGGTCAAACCGCATAACAACATACGTTGTTCTCTTTGTGATCGGTATGTTACTTGCCCGAGATTCGATCGTCGGTATCTCAATACCTAGTTCAATCTCGTTACCGGCAAGTCTCTTTACGCGTTATGTAATGCATCATCCCGCAACTAACTCATTAGTCACATTGCTTGCAAGGCTTATAGTGATGTGCATTACCGAGAGGGCCCGGAGATACATCTTCGACAATCGGAGTGACAAATCCTAATCTCGAAATACGCCAACCCAACATGTACCTTCGGAGACACCTGTAGAGCACCTTTATAATCACCCAGTTACATTGTGACGTTTGGTAGCACACAAAGTGTTCCTCCGGTAAACGGGAGTTGCATAATCTCATAGTCATAGGAACATGTATAAGTCATGAAGAAAGCAATAGCAACATACTAAACGATCGAGTGCTAAGCTAACGGAATGGGTCAAGTCAATCACATCATTCTCCTAATGATGTGATCCCATTAATCAAATGGCAACTCATGTCTATGGTTAGGAAAGATAACCATCTTTAATTAAAGAGCTAGTCAAGTAGAGGCATACTAGTGACACTCTGTTTGTCTATGTATTCACACATGTATTATGTTTCCGGTTAATACAATTCTAGCATGAATAATAAACATTTATCATGATATAAGGAAATAAATAATAACTTTATTATTGCCTCTAGGGCATATTTCCTTCATGCACATCCGCCACCATGTTCGAACGCCAGACGGACCGCACCACCTCCGGTGAGGCAGCGATGGAACACATAGCACCGGATCCATGAGCCATTTGGGAGGAAGCAATGGATTCCCAACGGAAGGAGTTCGAGCAATGCGATTCACAACTCTTTGGCCTGATATTTGTTTTGCAAGTTTAGAGATGATAGCATATAGTTTACATATGTAGCAGAAGAAATATGGTTTTTATTGTAAGGGAAAGTTGTCATTGTAAAGCATCCAAGGCCTCGTAAAAGGAAGGGGCCAAACAAACTCGTTCTCCCCTTTGAGGCATGGGGTGATTATCTGCAAGCACCTCGCCTTCTATGGATATCAGACCAGGGCGAGTGGACACGAGATCTGAATCCAGCAGGTAACCCTGAGGGGCGAGCCGGTTCAGTTGCAAATGGGTGACATAACAACTTTCCCAGTCACCCTTAAGGCCTTAAGGGGCCATGGGGACGCGTTGACGATCCTAGCTAGGGTGCCTGCCATTGCTGGAGCTCCTGAGCTAGCTTGGTCCAGAGTGTGTTAAATGCTCGGATTGTTATTACCAGCGCCGAGGATGTGTGAAGACCTTGAGTCCTAACACAAGACCGGCGAAGAAGGAACTCATCTGCCAAGCCGAAGACATCAACTGAAGAAGCCAGTCCAAGGAGAGAACCGCAGTCTTCGGCTTCGAAGACCAGCTCAGGGGCTATTGATGGTGTCCTGGACTGAGAGGTGCTAACCTGTATGGCCTGTTCTTCATGGGCCGGGCTTATGGCCCACCAATCATCGGAAGGAAGGACTACCAATGCTATGAACCTCAGTGTGATCAAGATGGAAACCTCCGAAGACTTGGCGTGTACTTCAAGGATAGCTCTATTGCCGGTGTGTTGGCAACAGACCATGCGTGTAAAGAAATATGGTTTTTATTGTAAGGGAAAGATGTCATTGTAAAGCATGCAATAATTCGAGTTGTTTTTGTTAGAAACTAGGTTGATAAACCATCTGTATCCTGGCAAGAGGGGGAGAAGGCAGTCAAATCAAAAGACACCGGAGAGGTCATCCCTCCGACCATCTAACATGACGAGGAGATAATTAGGGGCTCGACTGTCAAAGAGATATCCCTGACCCACAAGATCATGGCAGTAATTACGCCGTGGAATGAACCACTCCTTGCATATTTACTCCGGAAAGAGTTGCTCGAGGACCAAATTGATGCATGACAGATCATCAGAAGATCCAAAGCTTATCAGGTCCATGATGACGAGTTATATAAGAAAAGCGTCAGGGAGTACTTAAAAGGTGTATATCCAAGGAGGAAAGCAAACAACTCCTTTCGGAAATTCACTCCGGCACAGGCGGCCATCATGTAGCACCTCGGACCTTGGTCGACAAGGCATTCCAAGGTGGATTTTATTGGCCAACTGCTAGAGCAGACGCAAAAACATTAGTCCATACATGCGCTGGGTGCTCGGTTTTCACTAATCAAAGCGACATGCCTGCTACGGCTCTTTAGACTATTCTGATCACTTGGCCATTCGTGGTCTGGGGGCTGGACTTGGTCGGCCCACTTAGAGGGGGACCAATAAGATGCAGTATATGCTCGTCATGGTAGATAAATTCCTAAAATGGATTGAGGCAAACCCAGTGACCTCGACAGAATTGGGGCCAGTGTTTGATTTTATATCTGGTGTAGTGCACCATTATGGCGTGCCCCATGGCATTATTACGGACAATGGATCTAATTTCACTGTCAAGGAAGTCAAGACGTGGTGTGCAAAAATGGACATTAAGGTTGATTATGCTTTGGTATATCACCCCCCAGTTCATGGCAGGTTGAATGAGCAAATGGTCTCATAATGAGCGGCATTAAGCCAAGGCCAGTTCGCTCTTTAACACTGGCGGACTGTAACTGGGTGGAGGAACTCAATTCTGTACTCTGAGGCTTACGCATCACGCCCAAATCGGTCCACAAGCTACCCGCCTTTCTTTATGGTGTACGGGGCCGAGGCCGTTATCCTAAGCACCGGCAGGAGGTTGCGGCGGACAACTGGCGTTGCAGTGGTGGGCTGGGCCGGCCAACTAGAATGCTGGGCCGCACAATAGATTTCCCTTTTTCCTTTTATTTCTTTCTATTTTTCTTGCTATTATGTTTTGATTTAGTACAAAGACCAAATCATTTTTATAAATTTGGAAACATTTTTGTGGGCACACTTTAAATTATTCCAACGGCCCTCACCAAGTTTCAAAATTACTGAAGCTATAAAAATATATATAGCATTTATTTGCTCCAACTCAAACATAATATGAATTAATTAAAAACCCATATATGTCCTGGAAAAATATGAATCATTTATGGTTTGGGTTTTCACCCCTTTCCCTAAATCATGAGAATTTTTGGAGGGCATTTTGGGTCCACCAAAAAATATTTTAAGTTAAACCTATTTGAGTTAATTTGGTGTTAGGGTTTGCTCATCCCCATTTCAAGTTTCATTTGAATTTAAACATGATGCATGAATGCATTAATGCAACTAATTACAAACAGTATTCTAGGGCTGTGACATGTAATCTAGGTACCCCGGTGCATATATAAACCGAGGGGTGTAGTCTTTAGAGGCACGACTACCAGCCTTATGGTTTAGAACACAAGCATATGATCTCGAGGTAGATCATCTTGTACTCTGTACTCCATCACAACAATATAATCAAAGTATAAACTAAGGTTTTACCTCTTCGAGAGGGCCCGGACCTGGGTAAACACCGTCTCGCGTTTTCCCCTGTTACCATTGTTCCTAGACCTACAACTCGGCACCCCCTGCTCGAGATCCTCTCCATGGACGCCCTCTCCCATCTCGGATGCAACGGAAGAGAGACGGGGGAGGAAAAAGACGAGGAGAATGAGTGGAGGAGAGAGATCATATGAGAAGAGATAAGGTTGGAGGGGAAGCGGCCCACAAACAACATGTCTCACGCGGAGAGGATGGCTTGTTTTCATCAGGCTTAAATGAAACATTTTCCAATTTGATAAGGTGCATAAATTACCATCTATACCTACTAATAAAAGAAATAGATATTCTTAGTCCGTCATGCCATTTTATAGAAACCCCCCTGATGTTTTTGGCATTAAAAAATTGAAAAAAAAATTGGAAAAAAATTGTTACTAATGGCGCACTCCTATGTGGTGCGCCATTACTAAGTGAGATAGTAATGGCGCACCTCTAGGCATACTAATGGCGCACTACAGGTGCGCCATTAGTATCTAGTATACTAATGGCGCATCAGTGGTGCGCCATTAGTAAAAATACTAGTGGCGTGGTACTCGTGACGCACCAGTAGTGCGTCATTAGTAGGCAAAACTGGTGCGCCACTAGTAGGCCTTTTCCTAGTAGTGTCCATGCCACTAAGACCCGCCATTGTCGACATGTCAGATGCAACGCCGCTCCTCCTTTGGGAACACCACTTGCAGCCAATGGTGCCATCCCCTCCACTCCCAACCGAACCCCAAGGCCCCTGACGACACCTCCAAGAAGGTTACGACGCGAACAGCACCGTTACCGCCAAATCCGAAGAGGATTGAAGATTTTCACCCGACATGAGATCGGGGTGGGTAGATTGGGCCCTCAGCTGCACCTTCATGAAGGAAAGCAGAACCCATGGGCGAAGCCGCCGCCGGGCCGACCAGACCGGCCAAGGTACACCACCAGGGCTCACCATCATCGAAGCCTGCAGCCGCAAACCACCGGGCCGACGAGAGAGGCGGCAGGAGAAAGGGGAACTCCAGATCTGACGCCACGACACAAACCCGCCGGAGGTTCACATTCCACCCGTTCCAGTCCCCTGCAGCCCACCTGCCCCGCCGCGCCCTGACAAGGAGGCCAACCCAGGGGCCGCCGCCCCGAATCCAAGGGCCAGCCTACCGCCACTGGGTCATCGGCCGTCCGCCACGCCGCTGTGCTCCAGATGGAGGCTGCCGTGGGCCAGATCGGCGCCGCCACCATCGGTCGGGGCCTCATCCTCAAGATCGGGGATCCCGCGCATCCAGAGCCCGAAGTGAGAGGGTGATGCCTCCACATCGCCATCGCATGCACGGGCTTAGCCCGGTGCCAACCACCGTCGGCGGCGGAGGGGAGAGCGGGAAGGAGGAGGGGGACCGGTGGTGGAGGGTTGGGTCCCATCGGTCACCCGCGCGGTGGGCGACGGAGGGGAAGGGGGAGGGGGAGGGGTAGAGGGAGAGCTTACAGAAAACAACTACAGGTCACTAAGGAACAAAACGAGAGATCAGATAGAAAAGTAGAGAACTGAGTAAACGGCTTGTGGCATATGCTTGCCCATAGCAGAAGGTCATCTCCACAATTAGGAATAAGAACGGGGTGGTCCTCTTTTTTTTTGTTAAATCTTCGGGTTATGGTGCTTCCAAATATTCCCAAGAAAGCAGATGCACAACAAAGAGCGGACTTATTTGGTAGAAAATCGAGGCGGATGACAAGCAACCACAACCATGACATCAATATTTGTTGACAAGGTTTTGCAAACTAGTCTACTCACCAAGCAGGGTTACGAGAGCTCCTCCCCAGGTACTAAATTGAGACAACAAATTCCACTAAGGCAATCGAACGACATGTCTAGCCAATCACCACTAGCGGTCAGGCCATCCCTGCCATGTCTCCCGCACCTTCGCTCGTGTGATTCATGTCTAGACTGCCAGTTTCGTCTAGTCTATTTTGGCAACCCATGGTGCCTTTATATGTTATACCTTGGTTATGTGTATTCGATTCAAACACCTTACATTCCGCAAAGTACAAGTCTAATAATAGTACAGCTCTAACACATATTCGACAAAATTCAAACAAACTTATGACTCGTGAATATGTCTTCGTCATCTTGAAGCTCCCAAGCATGGACCACATTGTACTAAATTTGGACTTGAACCATCAGGCATGATAGAGCATGATGAACAAAACATACATGATAATCGGACCAATATAAGTACTAAACAATCTAGACATGCAATCTGATAGATAAGAAAACATAGGATGTCCATCTTGATTTGTACTACGAATACACCAATAGAAAACCCTAATTAAAAGAAGCGATAAGAGTACTTACGAGATGGGTGTAGCATAAGCAACCTTAGCTGCAGCGGCGGTGTCCTTAGTATTGTGGTTGGACGGAGCCAACGAGTAGTCCATGAACCAGTTGATGGAGCATGAACATTCGAGTAGTCATGGGAGTAGTAGCAGTATTGTGGTCCCCAAAAACCTAATCACCTCTCACTTTTACATGATTGCGAGAGAAGGGGTTCCGGAGGCCTGCTCCCTCCCCCTTCGCGGCGCACGTCGAGAAGTAGGATAGAGAAACTTAGAAGCGGCACAGTTCACATAGACTTCAGTCAGATATTAAAAATCCTTATTCAGATCAAACATCAAAGTTAAGAGCCAACATCAAAACAAAAGGAGCTCCACATGTTGGTGCTTTGTCCAATAAACTATTTTTTCATCCAGCACTAAACAAGCTTGTGCCATGCCAGCATCCATGCATAGAGTGGAATACTTCACTTGCTAACTGTTCGGACGGTCTTACACCCTAGTTCGACACTTCTTTATTTTCCTGTTTCCTCTGCAAAATTGGCCATGATTTAATTCAAAACCCCACCAAGTTGATCACAGTACATCGATAATCAATTTTCTTATCATCAAAATAAGCACCATTTCTAATTATTTAAATGGTCAAGAAAACATAAGCAATTCCAACCATTACTAGATGTTTGACTTGCCTTGAAAATCAAGAAATCCAGGAAGTAAACATTTATTGGATTGAATGTCTGAAACAGATATCTCTAAATGTAGAAGGCATACTGCATAATATTCCACACTAATTTTGCAAGAGAACACTTAAGGAAAAGATCAACTATTTAATCTAAACCACAAAATTGACATTTATTTTCTAATTGTCAGTCCCTCACCAGGATCAACAATTAAGGAAAAAAGGTGGTAAACTTTTATTCCCCCTTCTGGCAGCTTTCCGGAAGTCCTTCAGGTAATTCTCTAACATGAACTTAAAGTAAAAATGATGCTATGGTGATCAAATAAGCATCAAATTGGAGTACTTACCTTATGAAATCACGTAGCGTTGCTGTGTGTATCCTAGTTTTGCAGAGGCCGGGTGTGCGCTCATTGTCATTGTACCAACTGATGTTACATTATGAGTCAATACAAAACACCCTTTGTCGAGAAAATGAAATCATGATGCAAAATGCATGTATCAATAATTAATCATTATTGTTTCCATAGCAGCGACACCACATATAATGCATGCATGTATATATTAGTACAAAGTGGTAGTCCATCTTGTCCCTTGTAAACAGGCACCAACTGCACAAGTGGTCACAAGGCATGCCATGACCAGGCCACTATAGTCGTCAGACATATATTAGTCAGATGTTATTCTATACTTTCAAGGAAGAATAAGAGTCCGACGTTAGCACGCACAAGCATGCTAAGTATGTAAGTAAGTTAAGGATGTGAAACATGCATGAACTTGCGCTGATTATACTGTTAGCCGTTTTAGGTTTTGGATTCATCGGAGTCTTGCCACCGCTCTACGTTAGCTAGGGCACTCGCCCTCTGCCAGCCGAGGGAATCTTCTAGTCACTGAACTGGCGTCACACACGCCGCTGTGATAACAAATGCAGACCTGGATACCGAATGCCAAATTGCTGCTTGAAATATCGAAAGAAACTGGATGAACCCATAGTACATGTATGTCACTATTTCCTTTTATTCAGTCGCCCAATAACAACCTGCACATGGCTAGACAACATAACTGGAAAAAAACTTCTACTTGGCCGCAACGTGGACTAGCACGCCTCTGGCCTACATGGAAACTACCTACGGACTTGATTGAACAAGGTTTATGAATTACTCTGTCCGTAAACAAATATAAGAGCATTTAGATCACTAACATAGTGATCTAAACGCTCTTATATTTCTTTATAGAGGGAGTACCATATTGCGACATAAATGAGTGTACTTAACAAAAACACACTGCTCAACTTCGTCATAGTCGGACGATGTCCGAGATCAGGTGGACGGGCAGCTACTCTCACCCTTTTGGACGCTTACTCTCACTTTTTATTCTTAGGCGGGGGCTTCCTGTTCTTCTGAGTCAGCATCGGGTTATTCCTGGACTGCACCTTGTTCTTCTTGAACGACGGCGGTTTTGTCAACTGCGTACTGGTTGACGCTGCCTTCGTCTTGTTAGGGGCATCCTTTGCAGGTTCCTTGCCCTTGCCCATGACGTGATCTCCTTCTCTTCTTCTTATTCTTCTTCTTCTCCGGCCAGGTGGTTGAGGCGAGAGGTGGATGTGGTGTTTGCTTTGCACCGGTTGGGTTGAGGAAGCCTGCAGCAACGGCACCTGCATATATAGCCGAGGGATAAGGACACATGGAAGCGGTCCAGCGGGACGACGCGCTTTCACGGGAGGAGAATGGTTTGATGGCGTCGCCAGTGCTACCGGGACTCGGTCTCTTTTGTTTCATTTTGGGGAGTAGATATGTATATTTGATGCATTTGTTCTTGACGGATGGGTATGCGCTTGGGTCAATGGCCGTGGTCGTCGCCGCGTTGGTCTTCATTTCTTCTCCTACTCCTCCTTATACTACTACATACTCATTGGTGGTTATGTTTTGGTAGTACACGCCAAACGGCTTGTGACTTGTTGTTAGTCATACATATCACATATGCATGTACTGTACGTCATGCATCATTGATGTAGTAACTACACGCCCTTGCCGTTGCACGAGATGTTCAGGTACAGCTTGATTTTGGTTTAGCTAAACCGATTGTAATCATGTGGGGCCGATCTTGTATACATGTTTGTATACAAGTTACTCCCTCCGTGTCAAAATAGATGTACCAAAGTTAGTACGAAGTTGCGTCATCTATTTTGAAACGGAGGGAGTAGGTGTCAAGTTGAGAAACGGGAGACAAGAGAGCTATTTACCCAGGTCCAGACCTCGTGAGGTAGAAGGTTTGTCCATTCTTTTCAACGGAATTCTTCAGTTATTATGGCTCGTTGACTATGGGTTTTTGGGGTTCGTCTAAATTCAAAACTTTCGATGGCGGTCCAAAAATATTTCAATATTCTCCCATACAAACGGTGGGACTCGTACCAACGTGCAGGAAACAAGAGAGTAGGACCATTTGCCAGCGTAAGTCAAGTCTTTGGTCCCATCATACATAGTTCATTTTATCCATGTTATATTTGGAGTGGGACCATGTATCAGTACAAGACATGTGTCACCATTTCGACTAATCCGTGTTGTTGTAGATTTCTTTCGTTTCAGTATAATTCATGCATGTCTTTTATTCAAAGAATCCAAGCTGCTCTATTTCTGTTACTTATGTTGAGCTAATATGAGAGATTCTTTTTCTACTACTTTAATAAGACAATTGATAGAAGTTGCCGGTTAGTTCATTTAGATTCTGGCACACACACATGGTTTTGACAAAAAAGCTAGCTTATACAATATTCTGTGGTCGGTGTCCATCAGAGGTATAGCTACCACTAACGGGACACATTACCACACCGCACGGTGGCCTTATCTCTTCCATTGACGGATTATTTTTGTCATTCGGTCTGTTATAACTAGTTTGTTTTCGTGGTATTTCACCATAATTTCAACATCATAAGACAAACAGTCACACATTTTATTCAGAACAAATGCATTGCATTACACATTAGTCGTATAGATGTTCAGCATACATTTAAAACATATGCTTTTAAAAATCCCTCCTTCTGAAACCCTAACTGCCGCGACTCAATTGCTAGCTCCCTAGCTTGAGCCGTTCCACTTATTTTCCATGGGTGTAATGCTAGCTGTAATTGGTTGCTGATATTCTGTTTTCGAAAGGAGGATGATGCCCGGCCTCTGCATCAGGGCGATGCATGCTGCAATTTTATAAATTATTCATCAAGACATTACAAAGTAATACATCAATATGTCTGAAGCCACTATCTTGATGACATATGTAGCTACTCCTATCCACTTGATTAAGGGGTGCAGATTATCCGAGGTGCATAATCGGACCTCACACCAAAGCACAACATCTAAAACCGGAGGCCCCAACCAAGCCGAATTACCAGGTCTGGCACAATGTCAACGGGAACCGCATGCGCATGCTGCAGAGGCTGTGGCCACCGCCACCGATCCATCTTCATAGCAGGTACTGACGCATCCACCTAATCAGGTCTGCCGTCGACGCCACCACAGCGCAAAGAATGAAACCACCAGACTTCTCTACTCCTAGATTGCTGCTAATGAATCTCCACTAGTATTAAACAATCGAGTTGTGGCAGAAACATTACATCTCAGCCATACATCCGTCATCTCTCAATGGACCGGATTGCTTCAATGTTATATCACATCATTTACCATAATCAATTAGCAAGAATTACCATGATCTACGCCATCATTATTACGCAATAATTACCATGATCTCGCTCCAATCTATGCCTAGAATTACCATGATCTATGTTAACATATTTTTTTTGAAACTCAGCCTTGTGTGCTGCGTACATAGAAGGATAATATCAATTAGCGATAATTACCATGATCAACGCCATCATATTTTTTTTAAACCCAGCCTTGTACTGCATACATAGAAGGAACAAAGAAAAATGCCTGGCACATGTTCACATGTAGGCGGAGACAAACGTGGAAACTAAATCGCTCCTTTCCTTGTTTGTTCGGATCACAGGATCGATCATACCCTGACCTTGATTGCAATCGTTCCTTGACTTCCATTACTTCCTTCTTTTCGTTCACCTGTTTGAATGTTCGTCGTCTTCGACGGCTCGACTCTTGGTTTGACTCTCCTAGTCTTCTTGTCCTGAGGAACGAACGACGGCGACGTGGGGCTGCAACGCTACGCGGCCACGACAGGTACGAGCACGTACATTCAGTTCAAGGAAGCTTCAGGTCCTAAATGACACGCTAGATCTTAACTTCGACTGCTTGCATAACCAACTTTCAGTTCAAGGAAGCTTCATGTCTTACCTTGGAACTTTTTTGCCTCTTCCATCTAGCACGGACATGTTCTCCAATTATTGATTACTGATTGTACACAAAAAAAGTTTCCAAGAATCTTTTCTACAATAGTCCAACATAATCAAAGGAGTCACTAAAAGTAGCTGAGAAATACTAAGGAAACCTGCAGGCATGGCCGCGGCAATAATCAATCCTCCTCCCTCGACACTTATGCCACTGCTCCCCTTCCTGCGATCCAATTTTCTCTCTTTTTCATAACTCTATGATACGTGTGTTACACGTGCATATTTATTAGTATCATAAGAAACTGGGATGGACACACACAAGACAGAGATAGTTCAGCAACATGACTCATTTCTAACTCATTTCTCAGCCGCAACGTGATCTGGCACCCAGCAACATGACTCGATAACACCAGGAAAAACAAAAATAGCCGCAACGTGATCTGGCACACTTCTCTTTTTTCTGGAAAAACTTCCATTTTATTCATCAATGTCATGACATTCAAAGAACCACATAAGTAACATTATTTACATCCAAGTCCGTAGACCATCTATTCATAAATTGGCTTACATGTCAGGGGCTCGTACCAAGAGTTTACAAATTTATTAACTTACTGCAACGTAACTAAATTGGTCTCAACGCACTTAACTTCAATGAAGATGGACGACCTACATGGATGGAGATCATGGGTGTGTGCTGGACGTGTGGGCGCGGCACGACTACTACTTGTTTTCGCAGACAAAGGTGGGGTTGTCATTCTAACCGTTCTTGAGGTGGGCGCACCTGGCTGCCATGTCATCGACCGGTTTGAGGCCACCGTTGCTTTAGTTGACGTACTGGAGGTCATGGACGGAGCGGCTCCTTTTGACATTCTTGAGGACGCAGGAGGAGCCACTGTCGCAGACGCCGCTGAAATTCTTGAGGTCACATCCATGTCTTTCGTATACGTTTAAAGCGAGAAATGAGCGGGATTAGCGGGCGACCTGCCGGGGCGACCGAGAGGCGATTGCCGTCGAGGGGATCGGCTGTGACAGTAGTCTGTGATTGTGACACCGAGATCGAGGGTGAGTTTGACCACCGCATCTGCGGGCCGGGAGAAAGAGAGGATCTGTGGAAGGCTAGGGAATCATGGATCAGAATTCGGGAGCTGATGGGGGCTTGCGCGATGAAAAGGAAGGCAAGAGTGGAAAATCAAAAAGTTTGGGGTGGATTTGATAGGGATCTGGGGATGGATAGGATCAAGGAGAAGTTTAAGCGTTTGCGCGAGGATTTGAGGACCAGAACCCTGGAAGGAGATCAGATGCTTTGGGTATCTCACCAAAACAAACCAGATCGTGGGGATCCACCCGATAAAGGAGGAGGCGGCCGGATCCCGAGGTTAGCGGAATCATGTGCATCCCAGTGCGAAAGAAATCATATGAGATCACTTCAATTAGCAGAATCACGGGATTTGCCTAGCTCTCTGGCTATAAAGATCCACAGAGAGACGGGATGCAGGCCTCAACCTGTAGAACCGCAATCCATTGCTGAGACATACACCACCATGGCCAACCAGGGGAAGGGCAAGGACAAGGTGTCGGCGAGTCAGGACGAGGAGGTCGCCTCGTGCGGCAAGCTGGAGCGGATGGCCGGAGTTCTGGAGCACTGCGGCCCTTCACATGGCCGCGGCGCCCCTGCTCGTACCCCGGTCTGGCAGGGAGGCCCGGCAGCACAGGAAGCAAGGTATGGGGGCGTCGGTGAGGCCGTCGCTCCTGCATTCCCTGTCAGAATGGATGCCATGCCTCCAAACGTGGTATCTCTGAACCTGTCCAAAGAGAGGGCGGCCATGCGTTCACGCTGGCTCGCCGTTGGATTGTTCTTTTCGGTGCAGCTCTTCAGCGTCAGTGGGCTCTTCCAGGAGCTGCGGAACAAGTGGGGGCTGCGAGGACGCCTCAACTACTCGCCACAGAAGAACAACCGCTTTCTCCTCGAGTTCGAGCGGGAAGGCGACCGGCGATTCATCCTCAACAATGGGCCCTGGACCCACAAGGGCGACCCTTTCTTGATGGTGGCGGTGGACGGGAGCGCTAGGCCGGGGGTCGTGGAGGTCGCCCACATGCCAATCTGGGTGCGCATTTTTGATGCCCCCCCGATCATGTTCTTCGACCATGTGGCTCGGATGATTGGTGCTGAGCTTGGTGAAGTTCTCGAGGTTGACTCTGACAGAGAAGGGAGGATTTGGGGGGAGTCCATTAGGGTTCGGATAAAACATGATGTAGACGAGCCACTCCGTAGCCAACTAGAATTCCATGACCGTGCTGAAAACGAAGTGTACTTCCTCAATGTAAAGTACGAAAGGCTCCCCGGCTTCTGCTGTTTCTGTGGGTACCTTGGGCATGGCCAACGCGAATGTAAGCTGTCCGCAGATCTCCAAAAGATGAGATTCTCGGCTGCGCTGCGTGCCTCCCCGTTCAAAAGAAGTAACACTAGAGGTGGCTTTGTGGTGCCCGAGGGCAGTAGCGCTAGGAGGTTCCTCATCTTCGAGTCAGATACATCGGAGAAGGAGAGAAGAACTCCAGTGGGACTGCCGGCTGTGAGATGTAGGGACGTCCCAGAGGAGGTCATCAACAACCCACTGGTGCAGGCCGCAATCGATGCAGTGTGCGCCATCAAGATTGACACGGCAAACCATGGTGAAGAATCTCAGGTGCATAAGGCCACGACTGCGAGTGAAGCTGAAAGGTGGATGGAGAGTGCAGGGGATGGGGTTGGAAACAACAATGCCCTATCCCTGCACAATCCGGCTGATGGAGGTGTGAGCGGCAAGGGACTGAGCCCAGAATTTCCCCCTGGCTTCGAACCCAAGGATATGCACAAGCAAAAACAAGGTGATGGCCAGGGGACAGACATGGCAGAGAAGATGAACCAAGCGGGCGGCCAAGTAGCGATTTCCACTGACTGCAACACCACGGTGATAGCTGCCCAGGAGAGAGAGTTCAGGCCTGCTCCGGACGGCGGTGATGGACTGGGATCGTGTGTGAAACATGCAAATCAGAAGAACGGTAATCAGACAACTAAAAGGAGGACTCCTGCAAGAGGGGAGATGCATCAAACCAGCCCACAGGTTCCAGCAATAAGAGAAGATATAGGAGACAAGGAAACTGTACTCGGGAAGAGGGGCAATCGGGAGGTTGCAGGAGAAGAAAGAGATAGTGAAGGGCCCGATGAAACAGAAGGAGAGCAGAAAAAGAAGTTTAGAGGGAAGGACTGTACCATGGTGGAGACCAAGGGTGTGTCGGGTGGAATGGAAGCGACCGGCCAAGGGGCTGCCGGCTTACTGACGGGCGCCAATGGCGGTGCCCGTCAGGGGCCATGACGATCTTAAGCTGGAACTGCCGGGGCCTAGGGCAACCCCGGACAGTTCAGGAACTAGTGTGCTTAGTACACACTCTCAAGCCCAAGCTTGTGTTCCTGTCAGAGACGCGGCAAAGCAACTCGTACGTCAATAAGTTAAGGTGGAGGCTTGGCCTCAAGCATTGTATCACGCAGCCCGGTATCGGAAAAGGTGCGGGAATTGCGCTTTTCTATGATGAGAGTGTTGAAGTAATAAAGCTTGCCGTTGGCCCGAGGTATATTGACTTGTTGGTTCGTTTAAATCCGTCTAGTATGCAATGGAGATGTACGTTTGTCTATGGTGAGCCGAGAGCAAGTGATAGGCATCACATGTGGGAACTGCTAAGGAGGTTAAAGGGTATATCAAATGCTCCTTGGCTGATGGTGGGAGATTTTAACGAGGCAATGTGGCAATCAGAACATTTCTCGGCTGCCAAGAGATCTGAACGACTGATGGAAAACTTTCGTGAGGCGCTGTCAGATTGTAACCTTCATGATCTGGGCTACAAAGGGCCTTGCTGGACCTATAATAACAAGCAAGATGGAACGAAGAATGTGCGAGCTAGACTGGATAGAGGAGTTGCTAGCCCCGAATGGTCGGATAATTTCAAAAAAGCTACTGTGGAGCATATATGTTCGTCTAGGTCGGACCACTTGCCGCTTCTTATCCGGCTCGGTAAAAGAAAAGAATGGAGACTGAAGGGAGAAGGAAATCAGAAGGTGTTTAGGTATGAACAGATGTGGGAGCGCGCTAGCTCGCTACAGGCCACGATTGATTGCACCTGGTCGAGAGGAGGCCCGGCGGCGAACCTCCAGTCTGTCACAGAAAAGTTAGCGAGTATGCAAAAAGAGCTGAAGCGTTGGGCTGAGAGAGACTTTGGTTCAGTCCTAAAACAGACAGCACTCATAAGAAATAAGCTTAGCATGCTTTGGAACTCGCCGTACTCTGCAGAACAACAGATTTCCATCAAGAAATGCTCGGCTGAGCTGGATGAGTTACTGCTTCGGGAAGAACTCATGTGGAGACAGAGATCTAGAGCCACTTACTTGAGGGAAGGAGACCGGAATACCAAGTGGTTCCAGAGGAAAGCCACCTGGAGGAAGAAGAAAAACGACATAACCAAACTGAAAGACAGCTCTGGTGTGTGGAAGGAAGGAGAGAAAGAGATCAAGGAGATGGCAAGAGGTTTTTTCCGTGCGTTGTATGAAAAAGAAGACGAGGTTTTCCCACATGAAATCTTGGACCATATTGAGAAGAAAATCACGGACGATGTTAACACGGATCTTACTAAACCATTTTCTGCGAAGGAGGTTAGTGATGCTTTGTTTCAAATTGGCCCGCTCAAAGCCCCGGGTGCTGATGGATTCCCAGCTCGCTTCTTTCAAAGGAATTGGGAGGTGATGAGGGACGACATTGTGAAAGGGGTTCTGGGTTTTTTTGACACTGGAGCTCTCCCGGATGGCCTGAATGATACAGTAATAGTTTTAATCCCGAAAAGCAAGGACCCTCAGACCCTCAAAGACTACCGGCCAATCAGCCTGTGCAACGTCCTCTACAAAGTAATCTCCAAGTGCCTGGTTAATCGGTTGCGGCCCCATTTAGATGGAATCATCTCCGAGACACAAAGTGCTTTCGTCCCGGGAAGATTGATCACGGACAATGCTGCCATTGCTTTTGAGTGTTTTCACAAGATCCAACACAGCAAGCATCCGCAGAACACACATTGCACGTACAAACTTGACCTAGCAAAGGCCTATGATAGGGTGGATTGGGAGTTCCTAGAAGGCGTGCTACTGAAAACGGGCTTCAGTCAAAAGTGGACAGGCTGGCTAATGCGATGCGTTAGGTCGGTCAGATACTCGGTGCGTTGCAATGGAGAGTTGCTTGAACCGTTTGTCCCATCTCGAGGTCTGCGTCAGGGAGATCCACTCAGCCCTTATCTCTTCCTGTTTATTGCAGATGGGTTGGTTAAGCTCATTAATCTGGAAATCTCACAAGGCAATCTATCACCGCTTAAAATATCAAGAAGCAGCCCCGGGATCTCTAACCTGCTCTTTGCAGACGACAGCTTACTCTTTTTCAAAGAGACGCCCGAGCAAGCCCTTACCGTGAAAAGAATCCTCTCATCCTTCCAGAGGGCCACCGGACAATTGCTCAGCGAGAGTAAATGTTCGATTCTTTTTAGCGAGGTGTGCCCCTTGAGTACAAGAGAGGACATAAAAGCAATTCTGGGGGTGGTTTCCACGGCTTTTGAAGGGAAGTACCTAGGTCTTCCGACTCCGGAGGGTAGAATGAAGGACGAGTGCTTCCAGCCCATCATGGACAGGCTCAAGAAGAGGTGTACAGATTGGTCGGAGAAAACCATGTCATATGCGGCCAAAGATGTCCAAGTGAAGTCAATTGTACAAGCACTGCCATGCTACACTATGGGGGTGTTTCTACTCTCGATGGGTTTCTGTGAGAAGTACGAGAAGATGATCCGGGATTTCTGGTGGGGAGATGAAACAGGCCGCCGCAAAGTTCACTGGATGTCATGGGAGCGTATGACGAGGCCAAAGAGAGCGGGTGGTATTGGTTTTAGAGACATGCACCTATTCAATTTAGCCCTTCTTGCCAAACAAGGGTGGAGGCTGATTCAGAACCCGGAGAGTCTATGTGCCCGGGTGCTCAAGTCTAAATATTACCCAAACGGCAACCCGTTGAACACCGTCTTTGCGTCCGATGCGTCGCCTGTGTGGAGAGGTATTGAAGCAGGGCTGGAGTTGCTGAAAAAGGGCGTCATCTGGAGAGTGGGCAATGGAAGAGATATTCAGATCCAACGGGACCAGTGGTTGCCAAGGAAAGAGGGGCTGATGACCGCGGCATTCATTAGAAGATCACGTCTTCGATGGGTGAACCAACTCATGCTCCCAGATATGAAGGAGTGGAATGTTCCACTTATCAAACAAATTTTCTACCCTTTCGATGCTGAGGATATATGTAGAATCCCAATACCTAGAGCGGATGTGAGGGACTGCATTGCCTGGCACCCTGAGAAGAATGGGATATTCACAGTGAGGAGCGCATATAAGTTGGCGGCGGCAGCAAAGAATAATGCGGCTTTGGAGGCCTCGAGCTCGACAAACAATTCGGAGGACCGTAGCATATGGGATCTGATTTGGAAAGCTGAGGTTCCCCCAAAGGTGAGAATCTTCGGTTGGAGGGTTGCAACCAACACCTTGGCCACGAAAAGGAACATGTTCAGGCGTACGATCACGTTTGATGCGACGTGCGATATATGCGGCTGTGGGGATGAGGATGAACACCACGCAGTGGTGGGATGCACCAAGAGTAGGGCACTCAGGCACAAAATGAGGGAGGAGTGGGATATCCCATCAGAAAAGCATTTCCAGAATACTGGCGAAGATTGGCTACAGATCCTACTGAGCTCCGTTCCGAAAGATGTTCGCGTAAAAATCTTGTTGCTGCTATGGAGATGCTGGCACCTCCGTGAAAATTGCATACATGGGGATGGCAAGGAGCCGGTTTTAGTATCCGCCGCCTATCTGTCGAAGATGCATGAGGAATGGAAGAACGTGGGTGTAGCCGGACAGGTGCTGGCCGGAAAGGACTCTGGGTCTCAGGCAAAATCATGCCCAAGTATCCATACAACTCGAAGATATCAGTGGACTACACCACCGAGAGGCATAGCAAAACTGAACACCGATGCCTCTTTTATCCCAAACACCAATCAGTGTTGGGGAGGCGCCGTCGCTCGAGATCACAAAGGACATGTCTACCTGTCGGTTGGAAGAGAGTTGGGCGAAGCTAATGACGCTCAGGAGGCGGAGGGGAAGGCGATCTTGATGGGTTTGCAAGCATTGGCACCTCGCTATAATGGGAACATTTGGATAGAGACTGACTGCAAATCTCTAGCGGATGATCTCCAAGGAAACGGCCAAGTCAGGTCAGCAAGTTATGGATTGATTATGGACATCAAATCGCTGCTTGGAGGTTTTCAGAGCAAGCAGATCACTCATGTTGATCGTCAGCGGAACTCCCTTGCACATGAGCTGGCAGCAGAAGCTAGAAGATCTGGGGACTTTTTTCTGATTGCTGATGTCCCTAATGGGTTACGTAACTTGATGTTGTCTGAATGTAACCCCCCACTGGAGTAAGCTTGTTTACTCTAGTCCTCAAAAAAAAAGAAATTCTTGAGGTCACGTATGGATTTGCTGTTGTTGACGTTCTTGAGGTTGCAGGCGGATTTGTCGTTGTTGACGTTCTTAAGGTTGCATACGAATCTGCCGCAGTTGAAGTCCTTGAGGCTGTGTACAGATTTGACGTTGTTGAAGATCTTGAGGGCGCATATGGATTTGCCGTTGTTGACGTTCTTGAGGTAGCGGGTTGAGCCGACGTAGCTGATATTCTTGAGCCTGCGGGCGGAACTACCATTGCTGACGTTCTTGATGCGGTGGAGGAAGCCACCCTTGCTGACGATCTCGAGGCCCCAGGCATGGCAGCCCTCGGCGACGTTGTTGAGGCCACGAGCAGATCCACGGTTGTTGAAGGTCTTGAGGTAGCGGCCGGCGTTGGTGTTCTTGGGGTTGTGGACAGACCTGCCAGTGACCTCACCTTCTTCTGACCGAGAAACCTTCCTGGCAACATGACACAATTTTGATCTTCTTTTCTTTGAGATGAGGTGAGCTAAGCTGAGTGAGGTGGATGTGGTGTTTGCTTCGCTCCGGTTGGGTTGAGGGAGCCTGCATGGATGTCATGTATGCATAGGAACATAAGAGTACTCACAGTGGGGGTAACTTCAGCAGTAACATAAGGTCCAACTCAGCAAATTTGCTCATGTGACAATGATTTAATGAGAAGAGATGAATTGAGTAACATAGCTAGTTACTCATACTACGAGTGACATCACGCATATCAAGACAAGATAAGTCTACAAGCTAATAAATAAAATATTGCATGACACCACATATATATTACTCCCCACTATGAAGGTAGTAATATAGACTAGTACCATATGCTTGTTTCTAGTTGAAGTTACTCTCCACTGTGAGTAGTCTAATGGATTGTTGACGTGTTCGACCGGTCATTCTCTTTGGTTTTGTTGGAAGTAGATATGCATATTCAATGCATGCATTAGTTATTGATCGACGGATGGATGGATGGATGCGGTTGGTCAATGGTCATGGTCGTCGCCGCGTTGGTCTTCCTTTGTTATACATCAGAACTAGCGTTAGGTGGAGATTAGGAAATAATAGAGTAAGGATAATTTGTATAAACAACATGCAAGACGTGGTACAAGTGGCGATGCATCTGTGTGCCGACTCGGTCGGGGATTGTGCACAAGGCATGATTGTTGAAATTTCGGTCTGTTAGTGATGGTCAATCATGGATGATTCATTCCTTTGCAGTAAGTTTACCTATACTGCATGCATGCAGTAGTACAAGTGGCGATCCATCTTGTCCCTTGTTAACCAGCACTGGTTCGGTCGAAGAGCATAGGGCATGCCACGACCACAGCACTATACTCGTCGACTATATATTAGTCAAATTATACTTGATTAGGGCATCTCTAACAGATCCCCTAAAAGGCCATAAGGGAGTAAATTTCTGGTTTACTCTCTTACGGCGCACCTAGCCGATCCCTTAAAAAACTTAATAGAGTAAAACTTTTACTACACCTCCTCATTTCCCCTAAAATTTCTCTAAATTTACTCCATTCCGCCACAGGTGGGTAAAACAGGCGCCTCTCTCCCGCGCGACAGTGTCTCCCATGATGCAACCGCCACGCCTAGCCACCGCTACCGATGACCGCCGGGCCGGCCAGAATGGATAGCCCGGCCCCTTCCCTCCGGCGCCGGCTTTTCGCCACCAGAAACCACCCACGCGCCGCCGCCGCCGAAGAAGAAGAGCTTGGCTATGAAGAAGACCCGCTCACGTGTCCAAGCTCCATCTCCAACCGCTCCAATGGTGTCCGGGGTGGCCACCGCCACTCCGGCAACGGCACGCCGCCCTCACACCGCACTTACCGGAGGCAAACAGGCTCAAAAGCCGATGGCGGCGGCGGCGGCGGTCGCGGAGGCGGCCGCAAAGAAGAAGATGAAGAAGGCCAAAGCGACGCCTCGTCGTAGGCCGACACCTCGTGGTGCACCTCCGGCGGCCCCTATGGCGACTGCTCCGGCGCGAGCGGCGGCCGCAACAGGCAAGAAGAATCGCGGCCGCCAGGTGCTCTATGAAATGCCAACAAGGTAGCAATAAAAACCTCGAATTGTTTTGGTATTTGATAGTGACTGTTGGTGATCGGTAAATGATTGTTACTTTGATATTGTGGTGCGGAGATGAACACGGCCGAATTCCTCGCATCGTTGGAGTCCTCGGCCGCCAATGGCCTTGATGAGCTCAACTACGACTCGTATTGGGATCATTCGGCCACCTAAGACATGGATGCCAAGGAGGAGGTGGTCGAGGAGGAGGTGGCCGAGGAGGAAGAGGAGGAGATTGTGGAGGTGATCGAAGCAACCACCAAAGTACCAAGGTGTCGCACCCAAAACTATAGCCAAAAGGAGGACATTGCGCTTTGCCACACTTGGTGCGCCATCTCCATGGATGCAAGGATCGGAACGGATCAAATCACGACCATGTTTTGGAAGAGGATTGCCGACCACTACAACAACTCCATGGATGTGCGATCAAGCCGTACACAAGGTTCTCTTGGGCATCGTTGGAGCACCATTCATGACCAATGCAACCGATGGTCCGATTGCATCGACTGAGTGAATCATGCTCCACTGAGTGGTGTGCATGTGGCAGAGTATGGCCCCTACATCCAAGGGCTATTCAACCATCGGAACACCAAGTTCGGCCACAAGCCCTTCACTTTACATCATTGGTACAAAGAGCTATGCAAGAACTAGAAGTGGATCCAAAGAATTGTGGAGACCAATCCAAAGAGGTCAAGGTTGAGCATATCCGTTGAGGATGACAACGAGGTTGATGAAGATGCCAACAGTAGACCGAACAAGATTGGAAAAAAAGAAAGAAGATAAATGCATTTGGTGGCACTTACAAGAAAGAACTTGTGACAATGATCGAGACCAAGAAGATGTTGGCAGACGCACGCAAAGACGAGAAGTTGGCGAGGTGGAATGAGCTCAAAGCGTTGGAGGATGACAAATGGAAGGCCAAGCCGGAGGTCGAGGAGAGAAAGTTGAAGGTGGAGGCCCGTAGGCTTGCACTTGAGGAGGAGAGGATTCGTGATGCCAAGAAGGCCGAAGAACACACTATCATGTTTATTAATCCAAACACAATGGATGAAACCGCAAGAAAGTATTGTGAGCTCACTCGTGGAGAGATCTTGGAAGCCACTCTTCGGAATGTTGGTGCTGGCCGAGGGGATGGTGTTGATGGTGGTGGCCAAGGAAGTGGTGTTGATGGTTGTGGCCGAGGAGGTGATGGAGGCGAAGATGTTGGTGGTGGTGGCTGAGAGGATGGCGGTGTTGATGTTGGTGGTGATGACCGAGAGGATGGCGTTGTTGATGTTGGTGGTGGTGGCCGAGAGGATGGTGAAGTTGATTTCTTCACTAACGACATCGTTTGAGAGGTGATGACCGAGGAGGTGGTGGTGCATGCAAATGTTGGCTCGATCCACAACATATACATGCTATGTTTGTGGTGATTTTGAATCAAACATTGTGTTTGACGTGATGTCTTTTGGGGTGAACTTCACATGTTTTACTTTGAAAAATGGGATGATGAAACTTTATGTTGTGACGGTTAAGCTATGAATGTTTATTTTGAATGTTTTTAAGATATGTATTGTGTAGTGTTTGAAGTTGGTGCGGCTATAAGACACAAAATTGAGACAATTTTACTTTTACTCCACTAACTTTTAGAGGATCGGCTAAGTCGGTCACCGTTAGTGGAGTATAATTTTACTTCACTAACTTTACGCCGTTTACTCCCTTAAATTTTTGGGGATAGGTTAGAGTTGCTCTTATCCAGGTAGGCTTAGACCATGTCAAGATTCAAGAAAGAATGAGGAAGCTTCCTTTCCTAATTAATTTGGTGCTCAAGGTACCATTGCATTGCAATGGCCCAAGTATTGGAGTAAGTTAAGTATGTGAAACATGTGCCAGCTTCTGTCGATCGGTTAGACACTGTAGGTAATGGATTCACCGGAGTCTTGCCACTACGCAGTCTCTTTTTTTTCAAAAACCACTACGTAGTCTAGCTTCTGATTTGGCACTTGAACTCAGCTAGCCGCATAACTCTTTCAGTCACCGAACCGCCATCAGAATCGCCACGGTGATCACGAATAATGCAGGCTCTAACAGTAAATGACAGAAAATAAACTGGATGGACAGAGGGAACATATATGTCACCCTTTCTTATTACTCATCACCGCACAACCTGCCACACGTCTTGACAACACAAGAGAAAAACTTTACTTAACGTGAACCAGCACGCTTCTGGCCTACATGGAAACTGGCTATGTGACTTCACGGGCTAGATCGAAACGAGTTTACAAATTGACTTATTGCAACCTAAACTAACCTACTTGACACAAACACACCTCACTTAATAATCGAGTACACAAATAGACTTATTGCAATCTAATCTAATACACTTGACATAAACACACTTAACTTCATCATGCAGGCCAACGTTGATGGAGATCTCCGAGCAGCTCGATGGGCGGCTGGTCTCACTTGTTTTTGGGCTTCTTCCTAGACAGCAGCTTCTGCTTCTTCTTAGATGTCGTGGGTTTCGTCTTGGTAACCACCTTCTTCTTCTTAGACCTGGCAGACGGTGTCTGCTTAGCCTTAGCCTTCGCCTTCTGAGGGAGATACTTTGTACCTGGCTTTCCCATGACGCGATTTGCTTCTCTTCTTCTTTTGGTCGATGCGGTGTTTTCTTTGCAGGGTTGGGTTGAGGGAGCCTGCGGCAACGGCTGCATTTATATAGGCCGGGCAACGCGCTTCTCCCATGGTAAATAATGGTTTGGTGACATTGCTGGAACCAGTCAATCTCTTTGATTTGTTTTTTTAGAACGATTGTTATTGACGGATTAATGTTGTTGGGTTAATGGTGGTGGTCATTGCCGCGTTGGTCTTTTTTTAAATTCTCCTCCTCATTATACTACTATTACTACCACATCAGAGTAACTAGCATTAAACAAATGAATTAGCTAGCGTTACTGATTAAGTTTTAGGTATATATGTGTAGTCATATGCGTATGCATATCTACGTCATGAGTTATATAGATTGCCGATGTATGCATACGCGCTTTTGATGTTATATATCTTGTATAAGATGTTCAACTAGTTCGTGATCTTGGATTATCTCGCACTCGAGGCAGCGGGATAAGGAGTGTCTTGACCGCCTGAGCAGGGCGCTGATTGCGGCTGGGTGTCTTCTCGCGTAGCTTCTTTGATGGTGCTACGTCGGCTCTATGGAGCTTTGTACTCCATTTTTCTTTTCTTTTCGGGCATAATTGTGATTTGGCCCTAGCATGCCCTTTATTTTTATGTTTGACCCTTGAACTTGTTGTACAAACGTGATGGTTTGCCTTTATATATAAAGCTGGGCGAAAGCCTATTTTGAGACTCGGTGACCCCGCCTAACGACTTGTGTGATGATGAGTGGGAAAAGATACTCGATTTTCCTATCTTAGAACTTGTTGAATGCAAGGTGCTTAGAGAAATAAACCAACTTTTCTTCATACATCAATGCTTATTTGTAGAGGATAGATACTTAACTAGGCACCCTTCCTATATAGAGATAAACGATGGTGCTTAAACAAGAAACTTAAAGGTTTTTCTTTAATCAGCGGACGTTAACATACATGAATGTACACTCCCCTATGAATGCCCACACGCACACTCTAACCCTTATGAGCACCTCCGAGAAATTGAACAACAGGTCGTGAGATTGACGAAGTCACAACATGTGCATCGCTGCCGATGGGCTCGTCACTTACACCCAAAGAACAAGTCGTTATACCCTGAAATATATCCGAAGAAGTGCAAACACCCTTCTCAAGTCAAGGACTTGAATCCGGATGGATAGCTTCCACCACAAGGAACATAACAAACTGTGCTACGCTCAATTCACCGAAGGGATAATGGTTTGCGATGTATTAACCCTATATGTATCTCTTTTCTGACTCTTTCTTTTTATTCAACTTCCCAACAATAACCTCCCACATGACTCATAGAACAATACAAGGAAAAAAAAGGACTTCATTTGGCCGCAACGTGAACCAGCACGCTTCTGGCCTATAGACAAACTAGCTGCAGATTCCACATGAGTGATCAGATCGAATCAAGTTTACGAATTAACTTATTGTAACACAAACTGACCTACTCGACAGAACCACACTTAACTTCATCCTGGCAAGAGGACGCCGATCACCGCGCGACTGCTGTCACCTTTTTTTAGGCTAATTCTTCTTAGACGGCGTCGTCTGTTTCATCTGCTTCTTCTGAGGCAGGAGCGTCTTTGTCCTAGAGGCCGCTGTCTTCGTCATCCGCGTATTGCTTGACGATGCCTTTGCATTCTTTTGGGGAACCTTTGTAGCTTGCTCGCCCATGGCAAGATCTGCTTCCCTTCTAATAATTCTTGTTCTCCAGTGAGGTTGCTGAGGTGAGGTGGATATAGTGTTTCCTTTGCTCCGGTTGAGTTGAGGTAGCCTGCGGCAATGGCTCCATATATATAGGAGGGGGAAGGTCTTTGAGAAAGCGCTCTGGCCGGACGACGCACTTCCACCGTGTGGCAGAATGGTTTGGTGGCGTTAATGTGGCCGGTGCCAGTCTGTCTCTTTTATTTTTTTGGGGAGTAGATATGTATTATATTCAATGCATTGTTCTTCATTTCTTCATGGATGGTTATCTGGTTGGGTCAATGGTTGTGGTTGCTGCCGCGTTGGTCTTCATTTCTTCTCCTGCTGCTCCTTATATTACTACTACATCAGAATAAGTGTTGGTAGCACACGGCATACACACCACACGGCTTGTTAGTTGTTAGTCATATATATGCATGTACTGTATGTCATTCATTATTGATGTAGTAAGTACACACGATGTTGCCGCTGCATGAGATGTTTTGGTAGAGCTTGAGTTTAGATTAGGTAAACCGATTGTTATCATGTGCGACCAATCTTGGATATATGTTTGTAACTTTGTATATTAGTTAGGTGTTTAGTTGAGAAACAGGAGACAAGAGAGTTATTTACCGAGGTTCAGACCTCGTGAGGGAGAAATTTTCTCCATTCTTTTCAATAGATTTCTTCAGTTATTATGGTTTGTTGACTATTGGTTTTTGGGTGTTCGCCTAAATTTGAAACTTTCGATGGTGGGCCAAAAATATTTCAACCTTCTTCCCTCAAAATGGTGGGACCCATACTAACGTGTGGGAGACAATAGACTGGTACCAGGTGCCAAAGTATGTCAAATGTTCGAACCAACATGTCATACACAGATCATTTTATTCATCTTAAATTTAGAGTGGAACAATGTATCTTTACAAGACACATGCCACCATTTTGACTAATCCTTGTCGTTGTACATTTCTTTTTGTTCAATCTAATTCATACGTGTGTTTTAACGTATCTTTGAAGAATTCGAGTTGCTCTTTTTCTTTGAGCGTACGTAAATTGCATACCATAGCTTTATAGAAGAGAGAATTGTAAATACAAGGCAACTACAACTTGCTGCGAACAACGAGCATAACAAGAACTCTACTCCACCCACGACAAAACAACTACAGCACAGAAGCGCCTGCCTAAGACCAAAAAAACCTTGCCGCGTCTCGACAGACGTAGATCAACACCGAAGAAAGAGCAAATCTCATTGAGCTTCCTTTATCGACACACCATCCACCTTTTATGCCTAAAGGAGGTGGCAAGTGAATGGCGGGAATCGATCAGACCCGAAAAGCCACCGTCATGAAATCACTAGTGACGGTCGTACATTGCGCCGCGGTAGATCGAACATGGACAGCGGCGAACACCGGAGGAGTACAACGAAGGACCTCCAAATCCTCCACGCACGATGCTCCCAATAGAGGAACGATGTCAAGGATGCCGCCATCATGGTGATCTTGCAAATCAAGGCTTTTGCCCAGAGACAACTACCAATGCCAAGCGAGGGAGGGAGATGGCTGCATGCCTCGACGACACCTTCAAGAGGGGAAAAGACACTCGCGGGTGCCCTTGCCGCCGGCCAGGCAAACCGCGGGCAAGACTTTTGTCTGTATCACTGCACATCTCCACACCTCCACGGATTGGAGCAGCAGCGTCCTTATAGCCTCACACCCGCCGCCACAGCAGCACCCCGCCGTCGAAGCCGCACAGCCATGGTCCACCAACATCATGCACAACAGCGAGAAATGCGGTACAATATTCCCTGGTCGGTGTCCATGAGAGGTATATCTACCACTAACGGGACACATTACGGCACCGCTCAGTGCCCTTATCTCTTCCTGTCATGGATTCTTTTTGTCCTTTTTATGTTATAACTAGTTTCTTAATTAGTATTTCACCACAATTTGAACATCTTAAGACAACAAATCCCACATTTCATTCAGAGCAAATGCATTGCATTACACATTACTCGTATAGATGTTCATTGTACTCCCTCCGTTCCTAAATATTTGTCCTTTTAGAGATTTTAAATGGACTACCACATACAAATATATATAGACATATTTTAGAGTGTAGATTCACTCATTTTGCTTCGTATATAGTCACTAGTTGAAATCTCTATAAAGACAAATACTTAGGAACAGAGCGAGTACATTTTAAAGATTAAGATGCTTCTGAAAAATCCATTGGTCTGAACCCCTAACTACCACTGCTCAATTATGCAGGGATTCTTGAAAGCATACTACTCCCTCCGTTCGGAATTACTTGTCTTGGAAATGGATGTATCTAGAACTAAAATACGTCTAGATACATCCATTTCTGCGGCAAGTAATTCCGAACAGAGGGAGTAACTACCTACTACGAAGTAGCCATACCAACTAACTACTCACTACTAGGGAAAACCTCATACACAGAATGTTACCAGTAGCGCTGTACAAAATCATACTCTACTGCTACTTAGTAGCAGCGCGCGTAAAGAAACCGCGCTACTGCTATGATTTTAGCAGTATCGCGTACTAGCAAAAAGCACTGCTGCTATGTTTGAACTGGGCGCACATGGCTAGCCCAACCTAGCAGTAGCACGTATATTGGCCCAGTACTACTGCTACTCTTCTTAGCTGTAGCGCGCTTACGTGTAAGGCGCTACTGCTAACGGAAATAAAATAAAGTGAAAAACAAGTAGAAAAGTAAATGAAAATGAAAGAAATAGAAAAAGAAGAAATGAAAAAAATAAAATGTAAAAAAAATAAAAGAAAAAAGAGGAAAAAGGAGAAAGGAATAGCAGTAGCGGGTTTCAGGAAACGCGCTGTAGCTAACTTAGCTATAGCGCGTTTTCGGAAACGCGCTACCGTTACGTTTCACTTAAACAGCGGTTTCCCCCCGCCCCCCGGCCACCACACTTCTTCCCCAAATCCCTCGCCCTCGCCGCCGTCTCCCCAATTCATCGTCGCCCCACTTCGCCGCCGTCTCCTGCCGGCGTGACGCCCGCAACCTCACCGTCTCCCCCCGAGGCTGCCGTCATCCTCACCGCCGCCGCCCTCAGCCTCACCGCCGCCACCCGAGGCCGCCCTCGACGTCACCGTCGGCGCCCTCCACCTCACCGCCGCCCGATCCCGCCCAGGACCGTCGTTGCCTCCGTCACCGAGCACCTCCCCGCGACCCTCTCTCCCCTCTCTGTAAGTCCCCCGCCCCTCCCGCCCACTCCTCTCTCTCTACATTTTAGAGAAAAAATTAGTAGAGCAAAAGTTTGTTTATAGCAAAAAAATTAGTTTAGAGAAAGGATGTTAAGTAGTAGATGTTAGAGCAAAAATTAGTTTGGAGCAAAAAATTTGGTTTACAACAAAAGTTAGTTAGGGCAGTAGGGTTTAATTAGGGTAGATGCTGCTTGTATAGTATATAGTGATACTAGTAGATGTTAATTAGGTTAGGGCAACAGTGGTACTAGTAGATGTTAATTAGATGTTTTTCAGTTAGGGCACTAGAGTTTTGCTAGGTTAATTAGGTTAGTAGTACTGCTAGTAGTAGTGGTACAGTAGGTTAATTAGGTGATGTTAAATGAATAACCTAAATGAATGAAATTAGTAGTTAACTGAATTTTTTTCCTTTCATCATTATAGAGCACTAAAGTTAACTGAATGTTGTTCTATTAGTAGTTAAATGAATTTTCTTCTACACTTTGTTTTTGGATTAGCTTGTGAAATTTGGACATGTGGTTGCTCGTGTATATTTGGACATGTGTTGCGGTGTCAAAGAGGGATATTTGAACACTGTTTCCAGGGAATGATGCTGGGTGGCCTATTTTTTGCCGGAATGTTGATTCATTTCTGTTCCGGCAAATTTCAGGTTCTCGATTTGTCCACTTTTTAGCAAAGGTCATGCCGAAATTTTCCGTGAATTTCGGCATGACTTGTGCTACAAACTAGGACATATGGAGTGCCCGGGATTTGCCGCAGCAGGAAGGAGTCAACATTCCTGCAAAATAATAGGCCTTTTTATGTCATTATTCATTTTATTAGGTTTAGAATTAATTGACTAGATTTAATCATAGGAAACATGGCTAGCAATGATGAAGAACAGGGTACTGGTGATTGCGACGACGTCTACCGGGCGGCAGACGAATTTTTTAGCCTTACCGACGATCAACCGATGTTGTGATGTAATTAAACCGTCCTCCTCCTCGACTAGCGAAAATCACTCTAGTTAGGGCATTTTGGGGTACGATGAACTTTGTTATTTATGCTTATGATATGTTGTTTCTATTTTTGCCAAGTCTGTCTCTTTCTGTTGCTCAACTATATATGTTGCATATTATCGACTCATGTGACGATGCAGGTGCATAGATCATCGATGGTGAATAAGTGCTACGCCAGGAGTATATATACGACAAGTGGTCGGAGTGTCAGGCCCAGGTGTACCGGTTTCCGGTTTCCGAGCGACAGGCAGTAGTTAGTTTAGGTTCACGCTAATGCGAGAGAGGGATGCGAAATCATGTACTCAAAGTGATAGCTCTTCTCGCGTATATCATTGTTTAGATGGATGACGATGTATTTGCAAGTAATCGAGACTTGTATCACTATTTTCGAGATGATGACTAGAGACCACTTTGTGTTGGATGATGATTATGATGATGACATGATTTGATGAGACTAAATGTATGTATATGCTATGATTACATTTGTATGTGTATGATATGCTAAAGATTATTGTATAAAGCATATTCAAATACAAAACAAATACAAAAACAAATATGCAGGGAAAAAAACTAATAAAACTAGTAGTAGCGAGGGGGGGAAATTTAGCAGTAGCGCCGCCTTACCAGTAGCGCTTCCCAGTAAACAGCGCTGCAGATAATATCAGCAGCGCCCTTTTCTAAAGAGCGCTAGAGCTATTCATGTATAGCAGTAGCGTGGGACAACAGGCGCTACTGCTATACGTTAGCTGTAGCGCCTTATTAGTAGCTCCGGTCCCCGCGCTACTGAGAGGCCCAAAACCCACGCTGCTGCTAGGCTTTTCCCTAGTAGTGACTGATCGTACTATAATCTATCTATTATCTATATATACCTAGTGTTGATTCATTCGGAAAGCACAAGGCATGCCACGCCACTACAGCCGTCAAACATTAGACAAATTATATTTGACTAGCCGTAAACCCATGCACCTGCACGGTCTAGCGATTTCATTTTTACATAAAATAATTGTTAAGTGCAAAAATATGTATAACGATGAATCAATAGCTATATATGTATAGAAAAGAAAGAATTGGTATACGTTCTGTATTCATAGATCATTATATATCAATATATGTCGGTTTTTCTCGGTCAATTGACCATATTGATGTTGCGCTTGTTCAATAAAAACAAAACTAACCATATGTGACCTATGTGAAATCTGAGAAATAATTAAGCTTGTTCATATGGCATATTTGTGGCTGAACTAAATGCAACTTGTTGAACAAATATATTTGATTTATCATTTGCACCTAACAATAGCAAATGCCTTCATAGTAGGACAACTAAATTTAGATGTAAAATATCATTCGAATTTTAAAATCACGAATGTCTATCTTTATGGGACAGTATGCAGTTGTATAGGGAGATGTATATGCTCGTATCATATAAAATGCAGAACACCTAAATAATGGGATGGGAAGGTAAGGAGAAGGAAAACATTACAGTACAAATATACGAAGTGTAGAAGTAGCTACATTTTCTCTCACAAGTAGAAAAAGGGCCTATTGTCCCGGTTGGTGAGGGTCTTTAGTCCCGGTTCATGAACCGGGACTAAAGGGTCGGTACTAATGCCCTGGCCCTTTAGTCCCGGTTCAATCCAGAACCGGGACAGATAGGCCTCCACGTGGCCTGTGCGCTGAGCCCAGGCATGAGGGCCTTCGGTCCCGGTTGGTGGCACCAACTGGGACCAATAGGCATCCACGCGTCAGCATTTCTGTGGCTGGGGTTTTTGTTTT
>NC_041393.1:767127205-767133525 GCF_002162155.2 Triticum dicoccoides | reverse complement strand
GGGGTTTTGGGGGGTTAATTTAGGTGTTTCATATATTGTGTTAGCTAGCTAATTAATAGAGAGAAGTGTCCTCTCTTTTGTCCGTGCTTGGTCGATGCTACGTACTATACATACGTATAGAGAGGACTAGCTAGACACGCTAGCTAGCTAATAAGCAAACGAAGGAAACAGAAGATCGTCATGAACATATATGCATACAGAGAGAAGTGATATCGACCACCTCTCCTTCTCCGAGAGATTGGTCGAACAACAAGTTCTCGTATATCTATCCGACACTACTGGCTACATATATACAATAATTATCTTTTACAAATATAATCTCCTAACATACGGACGCGTGGTCCACATAGTATTCTCCGTCTTCAGCGATCACGTGGTCAAGAATGAATGCCGCCAATTCCTCTTGAATTGCTCGCAGGCGATCTGGTGCTAGGAGTTCATCCCGTATTCGAAACATCTAATTTTAAGAAGGGGGTCAATATATATATATATATATATATATATATATATATATATATATATATATATATATATATATATATATATATATATATATGAATGAATGAAACTCAACACAAATGATGGTAATAAAATAAAATTGTGAATATTGTTATTTACGCACTTCATATTGTTTGTCAGAGTAGCCCCGCTCACAGGTCGTGTGGCGGATGGACTCGCAAATGTAGTATTCACAGAAATCATTCCCTTGTTCCTGCCACAACCACTTTACAAGAAATAGAGGTCAATCAAACTGATAATTAGCAAGCATGCTAAATGGTATTGATGAAACTAGCGCTTGAATCACTAGGAGATGCGTGGAATATGCTACTATAGTACTTACTTTCGGGTGTCTAAATTGCAGCTTCTTCGGCAGTCCCGGAGCTTTATTGGTGAATGTTCTCCAAACCCTGCCATACAAAGAAAACAATTACTTGATATTAGAAATGAACAAAGTTGCTGATATGGTGGATAATGATCGATTTAACTTACTTCTCGAGCATTTCAGTCATGTCCGCATACTCCTTGGGATCTTTTCGTTTGGAGTCTAAGACAGTTACTACTCCCTGCTCAAGCTTAATCTCTAGGAGAATATAGTGGTAGCTGCGCACGCATGCATAACTCATCAATATTACATTACTATAACCTGGACTAATAAGGGAAACCGAATATGCCACAAGACAGTAACACTCACTTGAAGTTGTAAGGAAAGAGTATTATATCTTTGTGTTCATTTATTACCAACGATTGTAGCAAGTTGGCTTCGGTATTTTTGGCATGAAATTTAACCTCAGTTGCATCTATGAGATATGTGTTAATGAACCCAATATCACCCACTTGTCTTTTCTTCAATTCGGCGATCTTGAATCTGCATAATATAGTGAGGATAATTATAAATACATGCAATGAAAGAGCTGAGTTATATAGAGAGACTTAATGACAGAAGTAGTACTACTTACAGACAGTAGCAGGTGACTGTTGCTTTATCGAGGGCCAATTGATTGAAAAACTGATAGAACTCCTCAAATGGAATAGGCAACAGTTCAATTCCAACGAGGTCATGATCCTTTTTAACTCTCACATACAAAGTACTCCTCCCCTCAGACTCTCTGCAGGCTTTCATGTACCAATCATGCAATCTTCGCATCATCATTGATAGAGATCTTTCATCTTTGACGAGAGGCTTCCCGTACTCATATCTTTGTATCTGCACCTCCAAGAAATCATAATGTACATCGTCGGGCAGGTAATCTTCAGGATTGCCATAACCGGGCACCATCCTCGGATCGACGATGTCGCTAGCAGGCACCTTGAGCGGGGGGCACGATTGCTTCGCTTGTTCGCCGAGCTGGGCAATTTGTTTCCCAGCTCGTCGTTCTTTAATCCTTTGATCACTTTTAGTACTTCCCGACCTCTCCGCTTTGGCAAATGCCTTTCCAATAATGCGCCCATAGTTGCCTTTCGGCGGAAACTTGGGTGGTTTTGTCAGGGCAGCCGAGTGCGCTTCTCTTTCACCGGATCTACCTTCTCCTCCAGAGGTGGATGTCTCTTTGCTTTCAACCCTTGAAACTAGTCATCCACTTCGGTCTGCGCGATCTTCGCGTTTTCCTCCTCGGTCCTCTCGTACGGTAACTTCTCTGGAGTCTTCAGAGAAGGACCGAATCTGTATCTCCTCCCGCCTTTGGCTGTACTGCTAGACGCCGGCAGAGTAGACGGAGCGGATGTCTTCTTTCCTTGCTTACGAGGCGGAGGAGAAGGACTACGACGCGCCGGAGCAGCGGCGGGTCTCTTCCGCCCTTGGTGACGAGGCAGAGAAGGAGGAGGCTGGCTGCTCGGGCGCACCGGCGCAGGCGGAGAAGGAGGCGGAGTACCGCCACGCGCCGGAGAAGGAGCCGGCCGAGTGCCCTGATCGTCACTCGCCGGAGGAGGAGGCGGTGGAGGAGGCGGAGTGCCCTGACTCGCCGGAGGAGGAGGAGGAGGCGGAGGCGTCCAGTTCGTAAGGTTGATGAGATCCTTCCGCCATAGGCATGGAGTCTTCAGAGCAGAACCCAGCCGATACCCCCCTTCACCGGTAGGTTGGTCAAGCCGAAGGTCCTCAAATCCCTCCGTTATTTCATCCACCATCACCTTAGCATATCCTTCTGCAATCGTCCGGCAGTGAAAAGTTGAGTCGGGTTTAGTAGGATAAACAGAGCCAACAGCCGCCTTGACCTTCAAATTGCTCCATTCCGCCATAAGGTGGCAATTTTGAGACTTCGTGATAGCATCCACGGGATAGCTGGCAGGAGCCGTCAAGGCATGCTCCGGCTGAAGCAGCTCGGTGGAAGCCACGCTGCTTCTCCGCTGAGATGGCGGGGTAGCTTCGGGGGAAGCTTCGGCAGGTCGTTTGCTGCGATCTGCTTCTCGTTCCTCTAGCCCCATTACCCTTTCGTGCAGCGCCTACAGTTGGCTCTGCTCCAGTTTCTTCCTCCTCTCCTGGGTTTTGTAACCCCCTGCGTCCGGAAATCCAGCCTTCCACAAAACGGAGCCTGGCGTTCCTCATGTCCGTCCAGGGTGCTCAGGATTCCCGAGGGCCATTGTGAGCTCGTCCTTCTCCCTATCTGGAACGAACGTCCCTTGCTGCGCTGCTTCGATATATTGCTGAAGCCTCTTGACTGGTATGTCCAATTGATCGTCCGTCCAAATGCACTTCCCTGATACAGGGTCCAAGGTTCCGCCAACCCTGAAGAACCAAGTCCGGCAACGGTCTGGCCAGTTCATTGTCTCTGGTTCGATCCCTTTAGCAAACAGATCATTCTCAGCCTTGGCCCACTTAGTCCGGGCTATGAGGTAGCCACCTGACCCCGTGCGATGGTGAAGCTTCTTATTCGCAGCATTTTGCTTGTTTGTCGCTGACATCTTTTTACTCTTTTCCGATGTCTTGTGGGCCACAAATGCGGGCCAGTCATCTCTGATCTTCTCATATTTGCCCTTGAATTCTGGTGTCTCTTTTTTATCGACAAACTTATTCAGGTCTTTCTTCCAATTCCTGAATAGGTCTACCATCTTATTAAGAGCAAAAGACTTGATTAATGGCTCTATAACTGGCTTCTCCGGATCATCCTCTGGCGGTAGGGTGAAATTTGACTTCAGCTCAGTCCAAAGATCATTTTTCTGCAGATCATTGACATAAGACACCTCAGGGTCTTCGTTCTTAGGCTTATACCATTGCTGGATGTTGATCGGGATCTTGTCCCTAACCAGAACCCCGCACTGCGCAACAAATGCCTTCTTTGTCCGGATGGGTTCAATCGGTTGGCTGTCGCGCGTGATTTCTATGATCTCAAACCTTTCATCCGAGCTCAACTTTTTCTTCGGGCCTCGTCTCTTTACCGAAGTTGTGCACGATCCGGAGGGCTAGAAAAAAGAAGCAAAGGCGAGAGTTAATTAATATGTGTACATACCAAAACAATGAATGCATCAATTAGCTAGTCAGCACAGGCTTAACTAATATATATACCTGGCCGGACTCAGTTCGGTGATCACCGGAGCCGTCCTCACGGTCTACTTCTTCACCCTCTCCTTCTTGCACCGGCATTGTGTCATCGGAGCCATCACCATCATAGCTAGCTGCTTCTTCACCCTCTCCTTCCAGACCATCGATGTCGTTGAGAAACATCAACGAGCAGACGGCATCACTTCCTTCTGCGATTATGTCCCTCAACAACACTTCTTGTGCTTCGTCTCGGGGCGGGGTGTCCATAGTTTCTACAAATATTTACAACATGGAAATTATTATTGAAACATGACAGATATGGATATATTAGTGGCAAACGTAGAACTAGCTAGCTAATCACAATAAGGAATCATATTAATTAGTGGCCTCGACGCTGCTTCTCTAGGGTTTCGGGTGGCCTCGACAACGCTTCAAGGGTTAGGGGTGGCCTCGAGAACGCTTCAAGGAGGGGGTAATATCGACCCCCCCACGTGTTGAAGCTATCGGGAGGGGGTATATCGACAACAACAACGACGACACTACATCTATGTCCCACAAGTGACGTGGGCATCGACGCCCGCGTCACTTGTGGGATGTGGATGTAGTGTCCGACACCGACGGCCACATGTATCTCACACCGACGATACTTGCTATTTAATTATGGTTTCGTCTACCGCTCGGCGACCCTCGATGACCCTCGTTCCCGATAAAAAAAGAGGAAGAAGAAGAAAAAAAAAGAGGAGAAGAAAGAATAGAGGAGAAGAACTCCTCTATTTTTTTCTTCTCCTCTTTTTTTTCTTCTTCCTCTTCTTTTTTTATCCTCTCTTCCTCTCATGTTCGACGACCCTCGACCCCGATAACATACATCCATCGATATCATTCCATACATACATAGACATCTACATTATATATGAACAAACATCTATGTCCCACAACCGACATGGGCATCGACGCCCGCGGTAGGGTAGAGGGTCGTGGATCGCCGAGCGGTCGAGGGTCAAGGGGTCGAGGATCGCCGAGGGGTCGGGAGGTTGCCTAGTGTCAAAGGATTCAACAAAACCATGTCTTCATCATTAGGCGAAAGTAACAGGTGCATGATGGTACGAAGCTCTCCAACGTTATTTTGGAACGGAGTCCCAGATAGGATAATTCACTTTTTGGTACAAAGTTCAGCAAGAACCTTCCAAATATCGTTATTTGGAAGGCCTTTGCTGAAATTCGTACAAAAAGGCAAATTATCCTATCCGGGACTCCATTCCAGAATAACTTTGGAGGACTTCGTACCATCATGCCCTGGTTACTTCTGGCTAATGATGAAGCCATGGATTTCTCAATACTTTGACACTAGGAAACCTCTCTCGACCCCTCGGCGATCCTCGACCCCTCGAACCCTCAACGACCCTGGAACCCTCGACCCCTAGACGACCCTGGAACCCTCGACCTCGATCCCTCGACCCTATAGAACCCTCGAACCCTCGACCCTGAAACCCTCGACCCTTGACCCCTTAACGACCCTCGACCCTCTACCCTAGTTCCCGACCCTCGACCCCTCGGCGATCCTCGACACCCTCGTTCCCGATAAAAATTAAGAAGAAGAAGTAGAAGAAGAAAAGAAGAGGAGAAGAAGAAAGGAATAGCTAGAGGAGAAGATCGAAGAAAAAAAATAAGAAAAAAGAGAGGAGAAGAAGAAAGGAATAGTGGAGAGGAAGAGAAAATAGAATATTCTATTTTCTCTTCCTCTCCACTATTCCTTTCTTCTTCTCCTCTTCTTTTTCTTATTTTTTCTTCTTCTTATTTATTTCTCCTTTTCTTCCTCTCCTCTTGTTCTTTCTTTCCTCTTCTTATTTTCTTCTTTCCTATCCTTCTTTTCCTTCCTTTCTTAATATCACTTAGCAAATTTTGCAACTATAGGGAGGGGGTGCTCCTGTGGTCTAAAATCCGTCTATGCACGATAGAAAATTCTGAAAAAATACATCTATGATCCCTCAACGTCCCCGCCTCTCTCATGAACAAAAAAAATCTGTGAATTAAAAAAACATCATGTTCTATGAACAAAAAAAACATTATATTTCATCCACATTCATGCATACATCATATATGTGATCATCTATGAAAAAAACATCGTATTCTATAAAAAAATCATTACATATATATATATAAAACAAGCATATATATATATATAACAAGCATATATATGAAAAAATGCAAAGGGAGGGCGCCGGCGGCCGGACCAAGCTGAGGAGAGGATGGCGGGGTCGGCGGCGAGGATGGCGTCGGGGCAAAGGCGCGGGCGTCGGCGAGGGCGGGCCGGGGCGGCCCGCGTCGGGGCAGGGGCGCGGGCGATGGC
>NC_041393.1:767123752-767125985 GCF_002162155.2 Triticum dicoccoides | reverse complement strand
AACTTTCTGTTAGTGTCATTAGTTTTCAAATTTGAAAACACTTTTTTTGTTTTCTTTGTTGCTTTATTTATTTTATTTTGTTTCTACTTACAACAAAATACTTATTGTTGCTATTTTTATTTTTTTCCAGTTTTTTGTTTTGTTTTCTGCATTATTTATTTTCTTTTGGTTTTTTGCTTTATTTTTTAATTCTTTTTGCTTTTAGGTCAGCAAAATTATAAACTTTCTGTTAGTGCCATTAGTTTTAGAAAAATTATGAACTTTCTGTTTGTGCCATTAGTTTTCAAATTTGAATAGTTAAAATTTGAATTCTTTGAAATTTGTGTGAATCACAAGTTTGTGATTAACTTTACTAAAAAAATGAACATACATGCACCTATAGAGAAAATTCGACCTAAATTCATAATCAATTTCTATGAATTTCACTTTTTCAAATTCCTTGTATAGGGGCATCTATTTTCACTTTGAGAGAAGCTCAGCAAGGCAGAGAGGGACGAGCTTATAAACTGGTGTGAGCGCCCTTCGGTTGGCGAGGTTTTCAAATTCATAGTTTTCAAATGAACTCTGAAAAAGTTGGCATAGCATGTGCATGTATAAAACGGACAATGGTATCATACTCGTCTGTTACAAAGTTTGCATGGTATCATCATAATAGTTGCGGGAGAAAGTCTTCACTTTTTCTTCGCTTGTGTCATTTGCGTATTGCGACGTAACCATGGATAATCTTCATCGTTTATCAGGATGCTTGGGTCAGCCTTCACTTTGAAGGGAGGAATTTCACGAAACTTTTCATAATCTTCAGACATGTCTGTCTTGTCCTCCACTCCCACGATGTCCCTTTTTCCTGAAAGAACTATGTGGCGCTTTGGCTCATCGTATGATGTATTCGCTTCCTTATCTTTTCTCTTTCTCGGTCTGGTAGACATGTCCTTCACATAGATAACCTGTGCCACATCATTGGCTAGGACGAACGGTTCGTCAGTGTACCCAAGATTTTTCAGATCCATTGTTGTCATTCCGTACTGTGGGTCTACCTGTACCCCGCCTCCTGACAGATTGACCCACTTGCACTTACACAAAGGGACCTTAAAATCTACTCCGTAGTCAAGTTCCCATATGTCTACTATGTAACCATAATATGTGTCATTTCCCCTGTCGGTTGTTGCATCAAAGCGGACACTGCTATTTTGGTTGGTGCTCTTTTGATCTTGGTCAATCGTGTAAAATGTATTCCCATTTATCTCGTATCCTTTCCAAATCATTACAGTTGAAGATGGTCCCCTGGACAACAAGTACAGCTCATCACAAACAGTGCTGTCACCTCTGAGACGTGTTTCCAACCAACTGCTGAAAGTCCTCATGTGTTCACATGTAATCCAGTCGTCTCACTGCTCCGGGTATTTGGAGCGCAGACTGTTCTTGTGTTCATCAACATACGGGGTCACCAAGGTAGAGTTCTGTAGAACTGTGTAGTGTGCTTGAGACCAAGAATATCCGTCCCTGTATATTATTGAGTCCCTTCCAAGCGTGCCTTTTCCAGTCAGTCTCCCCTCATACCGCGATTTAGAGAGACTTATCTTCTTAAGGCCAGGAATGAAGTCAACACAAAACCCGATGACATCCTCTGTTTGATGGCCCATGGAGATGCTTCCTTCTGGCCTAGCGCGGTTACGAACATATTTCTTTAGGACTCCCATGAACCTCTCAAAGGGGTACATATTGTTTAGAAATACGGGCCCCAGAATGACAATCTCATCGACTAGATGAACTAGGACGCGCGTCATGATATTGAAGAAGGATGGTGGGAACAACAGCTCGAAACTGACAAGACATTGCGCCACATCACTCCTTAGCGTTGGTACGATTTCTGGATCGATCACCTTTTGAGATATTGCATTGAGGAATGCACATAGCTTCACAATGGCTAATCGGACGTTTTTCGGTAGAAGCCCCCTCAATGCAACCGGAAGCAGTTGCGTCATAATCACGTGGCAGTCATGAGACTTTAGGTTCTGGAACTTTTTCTCTGGCATATTTATTATTCCCTTTATATTCGACGAGAAGCCAGTCGGGACCTTCATACTGAGCAGGCATTGAAAGAAGATTTCTTTTTCTTCTTTCGTAAGAGCGTAGCTGGCAGGACCCACTACTAGAAAAACACCTACTAATGGCGCACCTAATATGGCCATTAATGGCGCATCTGTGGTGCGCCACTAACAGCACGCCATTAGTA
>NC_041393.1:767110567-767122622 GCF_002162155.2 Triticum dicoccoides | reverse complement strand
GGGAAGATACTAATGGCGCACCATGGGCAGGTGCGCCATTAGTAAGTTTGAATTTTTTTGATTTTTTTTGCCTCTCTAGATCTTAAAAGCCCCGTATCTTTTTTTCTGTTAGGTTTTTGAGGATTTTGGAAATGTTTAACGGGGTTCCCCCAGTTAAATTTGGATGTAACTTTTCGAGTAGATGATTTTTCATATAAAAAACTTTTTCATCCGAGTTAGTATGCAAAAGTTATGCCCATTTTTACAAATTCTCGCGAGATTTTGCAAATGAAGTCAAAATTCATATTTGCAAATTTTCCCAACAACTAGGCCACATATCACATGGGAAACTTATTTTCTTTTATTTTTTTGACATTTTTATCATTTTGTTTTATTTTTTTAAAAACTGAAAAGGCGATCCACGTGGGGGGGGGGGTGTGCATTCGGTGGAAGTGGTGGCCAAGGTTACTAATGGCGCACCGTGGCATGGTGCGCCATTACTAGTTTAACTAGTAATGGCGCACCACACCCACGTGCGACATTAGTATGTTTGGACAGGCGCACTAGTTCAAAAAAAAATAATGGTGATACTAATGGCGCACCGTAGGCAGGGTGCGCCATTAGTAGTTTCAACACTAATGGCGCATCAGAAGGTGGTGCGCCATTAGTATATACTAATGGCGCACCACATTTCTGGTGCGCCATTAGTGTCATTTCCATCTATAGCCCTTTTCCTAGTAGTGACCTTCATACTGCTTCGGAGGCATGCCCTCTTTTTCGTGCAAGCGTTGCAGGTCCTCCCGTGCCTGAGGTGTATCTTTTGTCTTCCCATACACGCCCAAGAAGCCTAGCAGGTTCACGCAAAGGTTCTTCATCACGTGCATCACGTCGATCCAAGAGCGGACCTCTAGGTCTTTCCAGTAGGGTAGGTCCCAAAATATAGATTTCTTCTTCCACATGGGTGCGTGATTCTCAGCGTCATTCGGAACAGCTAGTCCGCCGGGACCCTTTCCAAAGATTACGTGTAAATCATTGACCATAGCAAGTACGTGATCACCGGTACACATGGTGGGCTTCTTCTGGTGATCTGCCTCGCCTTTGAAATGCTTGCCTTTCTTTCGACATTGATAGTTGGTCGGAAGAAATCGACGATGGCCCAGGTACACATTCTTCCTGCAGCTTCCCAGGTATATACTATCGGTGTCAAGTAAACAGTGCGTGCATGCGTGGTATCCCCTGTTTGTCTGTCCTAAAAGGTTACTGAGAGCGGGCCAATAGTTGATTGTCACGAATAGCAACGCCTTTAGGTCAAATTCCTCCTTTTTGTGCTCATCCCACGTACGTACACCGTTTCCATTCCACAGCTGTAAATGTTCTTCAACTAATGGCCTTAGGTACACATCAATGTCGTTGCCGGGTTGCTTAGGGCCTTGGATGAGAACTGGCATCATAATGAACTTCCGCTTCATGCACATCCAAGGAGGAAGGTTATACATACATAGAGTCACGGGCCAGGTGCTGTGATTGCTGCTCTGCTCCCCGAAAGGATTAATGCCATCCACGCTTAAAGCAAACCATACGTTCCTTGGGTCCTTTGCAAACTCATCCCAGTACTTTCTCTCGATTTTTCTCCACTGCGACCCGTTAGCGGGTGCTCTCAACTTCCCGTCTTTCTTACGTTCCTCACTGTGCCATCGCATCAACTTGGCATGCTCTCCGTTTCTGAACAGACGTTTCAACCGTGGTATTATAGGAGCATACCACATCACCTTCGCAGGAACCCTCTTCCTGGGAGGCTCGCCGTCAACATCACCAGGGTCATCTCGTCTGATCTTATACCGCAATGCACCGCATACCGGGCATGCGTTCAGATTCTTGTAGGCACCGCGGTAGAGGATGCAGTCATTAGGGCATGCATGTATCTTCTCCACCTCCAATCCTAGAGGGCATACGACCTTCTTTGTTGCGTATGTACTATCGGGCAATTCGTTATCCTTTGGAAGCTTCTTCTTCATTATTATCAGTAGCTTCTCAAATCCTTTATCAGGCACAGCATTCTCTGCCTTCCACTGCAGCAATTCTAGTACGGTACCGAGCTTTGTGTTGCCATCTTCGCAATTGAGGTACAACCCTTTTTTGTGATCGTCTAACATGCGATCGAACTTCAGCTTCTCCTTTTGACTTTCGCATTGCGTCCTTGCATCGACAATGACCCGGCAGATATCATCATCATCGGGCACATCGTCTGGTTCCTCTTGATCTTCAGCAGCTTAGCCCGTTGCAGCACCATCGTGCACATCGTCTGGTTCCTCTTGATGTTCAGTAGCATCACCGTATTCAGGGGGCACATAGTTTTTATCGTACTCTTCTTCTTCGCCGTCTTCCATCATAACCCCTATTTCTCCGTGCCTCGTCCAAACATTATAGTGTGGCATGAAACCCTTGTAAAGTAGGTGGGTGTGAAGGATTTTCCGGTCAGAGTAAGACTTTGTATTCCCACATATAGGGCATGGACAACACATAAAACCATTCTGCTTGTTTGCCTCAGCCACTTCGAGAAAAGCATGCACGCCCTTAGTGTACTCGGAGGTGTGTCTGTCACCGTATATCCATTGTCGGTTCATCTGCGTGCATTATATATAATTAAGTGTGTCAAAAATCATTACAGAACACCATGAATAGATAATTAAGTGACCAAATCAATAGAAGTTCATCATCACATAAAAACCAAAGTACATACATAGTTCTCATCTAACAACATAAAGCTCTGCAGAGCATCTAAATTAATTAAACCATACATTGAAACTATGTAAAACATTTCAATGCGAAAACAAATGCAATCATAATCACAACCAAGGTAACAACTGATCCAACGGCATAATGATACCAAGCCTCGGTATGAATGGCATATTTTCTAATCTTTCTAATCTTCAAGCGCATTGCATCCATCTTGATCTTGTGATCATCGATGACATCCGCAACATGCAACTCCAATATCATCTTCTCCTCCTCAAGTTTTTTTATTTTTTCCTTCAAGAAATTGTTTTCTTCTTCAACTAAATTTAACCTCTCGACAATAGGGTCGGTTGGAATTTCCGGTTCAACAACCTCCTAGATAAATAAAATCTATGTCACGTTGGTCGGCATAATTTTCGTAAACAATAAATGAACCAATAGTTATGAAAAGATAATATATACCACATCCGAATCATAGAGAGGACGAGTGCCGACGGGGGCGGATACCAAAACCATCGCACTATATAAGATGCAATAATAGAAGTAAGAAAATAATACAAGTATCTATCTAAACATACAAGTAAGAATATTTTTCCTTTCAGAAAGAAGATAAGAACAAGAGGCTCACCACGGTGGTGCCGGTGATGAGATCGGCGCGGGTGATCGACGGTGGTGAAGACGGGGACGGGGCGTGACGGACCGCTAAACCTAGATAAATATTGAGGAAACTGGAGCTTGGCGGTCGAGTTTGGAGAGGAGAAACCTTAAGTAGTGTGGCTCGGGCATTCCATGGAACACCTTGTGTGCATAGGAGGTGAGCTAGAGCACCACCAAGCCCTCTCCCCCTCGGCCAGAAAAAACAAAGCAGTGTGCTCTGCTCTTGCGCGAGGGGGTATATATAGGCACCACCATTGGTCCCGGTTGGTGGCATGAACCGGGACTAAAGGGAAGCCTTTGGTCCCGGTTCAAGCCACCAACCGGACCAATAGTGGTGGGCCAGGAACCAGGCCCATTGGTCCCGGTTCGTCCCACCAACCGGGACCAAAAGGTCCGAACGAACCGGGACCAATGGCCCACGTGGCCCGGCCGGCCCCCTGGGCTCACGAACCAGGACAAATACCTCCATTGGTCCCGGTTCGTGGCAGAACCGGGACTAATGGGCTGAACCGGCCTGGGCCACTGCCCCCTTTTCTACTAGTGTCTGTTTGTGACACAAACTTAATCAGTTTCAAGTTACAGTAATTACACAGTTGGGAACTATTTTTGTTACAAATTATGAAGTCACAGAGAAGACAATATCGAAGAAAACTTATACCTAAATTTCAAATTAATTTCGGATGTCATAGCAGTAATATTTCGAAAGGCTAAGGTACAGAACCATACAGTGAATACAACAAAACCTGTAAAATCCGTGCATTCTGAAACTTAAATTAGGGAAATATGAGTATGTAACTTAGTAAGATATGCATCAACTATTTCATCAGAATTATATGCATAAACTATCTTCATGCTATTCCTAATCATGTAGCATATATGTAGTATATATGTAGAATTATATGCATCAACTATTTCATCAGAAGCTCTGTACACATGCTTATTTGCATGCTTGATGTTATAGATATACGATCAACACTACGTCAAGGAAAAATACATAGTCCAAATGGACTAAAAAGTAAGACATTCCGATAAGAGACAAACCAATCAGTTGGTTCCGATCTAGGAGTTCACTCACATACATTATGCATTTCAGTGAAATCGTATCAGGAAACAATAGCCACTTTTCATGATAGTATAAGAAAATGCAAATCTGCATGCACTCCATGCAGCAGCCAATCAACATATTCCAGCTTCATCTTTACTATGCTGCAACTTCTAACGTACCATGGATATTTCACCTGCAGGGTAATGTCGTTGTCCATCGCTGCCTAGCATGCTTCATAATGAAGAAAAATAAAAGTAATTTTGTGAACTGGTCTGGGAAAGAAACAGCAGGCTACTTCAGGACACTTGGTGTCATATAGCAAGGAAGCAACTCTGGCAGAGCATGTGCCTAGGAGGGAGGGTGTCCACTGAATGATAGGGAGCCCTTAATACGGAGGATGTGCGTGTGCACAGCAAAAAATGGCTGCTGCAAATAACTCCATAGGCCCGAGGAAGGAGATATGATTGTGACGTGGCTTCAGTTTATCTTGTCCTGGTAGTAGGGATCAATCTGGTCCACCTTGGACTCTATGATGAATTCAATTGTATGTAGAAAGGTGAATGAGTGCGCGCCCATCGGCGCACGCATTCCGCCGTGGCCATCGAGTGCCCACACACAGCACCAGGATGATGACTCTAAGATGACTACAACCAAAATAAATAATTCCTTTTAACATGTAATCAAACCAAGGAGAGCAAATCTATAAAATAAGCTATTAATCATACCGTGTGATCTAATAAAATGCAGTTATGATAAAAACCAATTTTTTGGTTAAAAAGAATGTTCTGTGGAAAAGTATATGTATATGATTGGAGAACTATGGCACCATGTTTAAAACCTCACATAAGCTGATGGTTGCAATCAGTAAATTCAGTTAACAGGATACAATGGTACAATAACTGAGTCTCAAGACTATGGTTAGATGAGCATGCAGCGAGATGCAACAATCAGGAAACAATACTGGAAGAGATTTCAATCTGCACGATCTCTATTCAGTTCATGCGATTTCTTATAGTTATTTATGTAGTTATACGTGATGAACTGAATTAGGAAAGACTGACATCATATTCTGGTGGTTAAGGTGATCGTACTGTACCATCACATATAAGAAAGTATCGTGGTTGTGTAACTTCTGCACCGTTGCATCATTCTCCCTCTTGGACATGTCATTCGTCCACCAGCTCCAGCAATTCTGCCATCACGAGGTATTATGACTTTGCCACCTATATCATCTAACGCAAGTTAAATTTATATGATTTCTAGGACGAAGTTAGATTAAATAGTAGATGGACTGAAGAGCAAATAATCTGAAGAAAATAAAAAATTGAAAGGGATTTGTTTCATGCAGAAGAATACAATAAACTGATCCAAATTTAAATTAGAAGGGGATAAGTACATCATTATTTATATATGTGCAGAAATTTTGACGGTGAAACCATTAGGGTTTGGTATTATGTGGGGAAATCACAAAAGAGAAGAGATTACCAGGGGAATGACGGAAAGATCATGTAGACAAATAGAGCTGATTGCGGCCAGTGGAGAGCTCCTATTTCCTTGTTGGATACTTGGCTTTGGTGAGTTGAATCAGAGAGAAGATAGAAGAGAGGAGTATGTCGATCTAACATGTGGCGGCAATGAAGCCTGGGAGGACGAACATGATGGGCTGAGCCATCAAGTCAGGGTGAGATGATAATGGCGAGAAAGATTGAACTATCATAGGAGCGTGGATTGGAGGAGGATGAAGAGACAATGCATCTACATATTCTTTTCGTTTTGGACTACAGATCGTAAAGTAAGAGGACTCTCAGTTTTGCGTGCTGGACTACAGATAACAGTTCGTACAGTAAGAGGACTCTCATTTTTGACGTGAGGCTTTCCTTGTTTTTTTTATGTGTGGCTTTCCTAGTTTTTTGCACTAATGTTGGACGTGTCAGCTGTGTTTTTTATAGGACTGGATCATTTGCGTTACGCACGTTTTCCTTTTATCCTGATCGTAAAATTTACAATCTAACGGTTTGATTAATTTTGATGATATGGATTAATGAGAGGTCATTAAAGGTGCCTCCAATTAGTAAATACTAGTCGCTAATCCGTGCATTTGCACGGGCTAGGTATACAATAGTATCTTACACTACATTATTTGTAGTTCTTATAATATGGCATGAAAATCATGCAATAATAACCCTTATAGTAAGTGATTGACAATGTCACCAGTTTGGAGTTCCCACTTAGAAACAATGTGGAAAAACATCATCAACACAAAATATCTATATAATTCCAAACGAAGAAGTGCGATGGGAAAACTGAAGTAACCCCATTGCATGCGTTAAGTATGCTTCTGGTAACATGTGTTTGAAACTTAATCAGAAAGATAAATAAGGAACATTGGAGATTAATTGATATGTAAACTTTATGTAAGCCATATAAATTTTAAGAAAATGTACGATGTCATTAAACAAAAATCTTGGTACAAACCATCGTTGTGGATAAGAAAAAATAGCATTAGAAGATGCAATCTCCATCTCTAAGTAAATAAATAAAAATATCTCAATGGTTCTAGATATTATGAAGCAAACAAAAAAAAGATTAAAACCATGGGAAACTTACCAAGGTTTAAAAAATTCACAAAAGTAATGGTGAGAATTTTAGAATGCCCCAATTTCCACTGCATGTGTATCTTAGTACTGTACAAAGGCCTATAGAGTGTAGGTACTTAGCACTTGTGAAAATTAAGTTAATGTAAGGAAGCTGCTTTAGAGTATTGGCAAAAAAACATTACATGCAGGTCCAGAACTCCTTGCATTCGTTGGTGGTCGACTACTGGGAAAAGGCAGAATATGAACAGTGAGAAAGCATATCACCCAAAGGAAGACGTGAAAACCTTCTTCGTATCAAATTAGTCGCCAACCCGTGCACCTGCACGGGTTAGATGTTGAGCTGAAGCCACTTAACGACTAATGTGCTTCTAACAATATATAGATGTGCAGTATGTGCACACATATTTCTATCAATATATTTGCATAAGTGGCCACAATGAACAATCACGTTTATTAAAATTAGCTAACATTTTATATTGTTGGGTTAGAAATTTAACATTCCTATATGGCCTACAAATCATCTATTTATTTAATGTAACTTTACATGTATGTAGAGAAATGATATATATGTAAATGTAGTTCTATACTCCAAATAGACATTTCGATTTTTTAAAAAAACATTGGTCTGCCTAGAGCCTGGTGCCAAATTGCCTTACTCTTGAGAGTGTTGAATCTTCATTAGATAGAGATATTCTTATCTATTAGTCAATGATCTCAGCTCCTGATTCTTTATCGAACAAAAATTGGATGGTTAAAAAATTCAGAATTGTGTGCAAGGCGTTGCACATTTCTATACATAAAGTTGTACACACGGTTCTATACTCCAAATAGGCATTTTGATTTAAAAAAAGTTGGTCTCTCTAGAGCCCGGAGCCAAATTGCCTTACTCTTGAGATAGTCGAACCTTCAATAAATAGAGATATTCTTATCTACTCCCTCCATTTCATAATGTTCAATGGTATATTTTTTGATCCTGCCACAATCGTTGGTTAAATTTATGGTCAAACGTAAATCTCGGAAAGCACGACCGCACTACATTATGGAATGGAGGGAGTATTATATTAGTCAATGATCTCGACCCGTGATTTTTTATCAAACAAAAATGGCTTGGTTAAAAAATTCAGAATTTTGTGCGAGGCGTTTACATATCTATACCTAAAATTGGACTTAGATATAGCAATTACTCAATCCCTATGAAACAACAGAATCATTTTTTATCAAGCAGTGTGTTCTACGTACAATGTGGTTTATCTATGCCATTTTGAAAGAACCAATACAATCAAACGGGTTTCTATAGTTTTTTTTATTTGAGCGGTACCGGGTTTCTATAGTTTGTTATTGAACTTCCTGGCAAGGCTGACTCAGATATTTATAGTGGTATCACATTTTTTTTCAAGTTTGCTCCATGGAACCAAGCTCAGTGCAGCTCTGCAACACCAAAAGCAGATGACGAAAAAGATAAATTAGGGTTAGGCAAAAATGATGTTATCTTCTTTCCACTTTCTTGGGGGCTGATGCCTTGTTCGGTCCCATCCCATTTTGATGGGTTCAAGTCTTATCCCTTGTACTGGTAGAAGTAATGTCCCTTTTACCGATGGAATACGTCCAGACCATCTCCAAGATTCTTTTCTGTTTTCTGGATAGCTGCTATGCACTTCCCTGATAACAGCAACAGAAAACAGAACATTTCACATCGCAAGATAAGTGCAATAGCAGTTTAAAGGGGCACAACTACATGATTTATGGTATAAAAACAGACAATTAGAAGAAAGTGTTAAAATAATAATAATATTTCTGAGCATAGTGGAGTTGATAATAAAAATATTCCAATAACAGAATTCCATGACGCCAGGGTTCCACACTTCAACAACATTATAAAGGCCTCAAGTGTGTCATTTCTTTTTACTATTTGCTAATATACATACGACATCACCGAGGTTACCAACCAACGGCTAAGTCAGTCATATAAATACATACTAAGACTGAAGCATGGGACATGCAAGTAATACTTATCTGGATTGGAAATCTACAATTTGTATAGGACAGGATTCAATGGCAAGTGACGGATGGTCAAACTGACTTCCATGGAAGCAAATGCAATCGGTTGAAAAATAGTCTCTCCTTAATAGGATCGATCAATGTAAACAAATGCTATTACTTAAGTAACGATCAACAAAAGGATAAATTGGCTGAAAATAGACTGATGACATATAGTGTAAGAATGCCACTGGTTTAGTCATAAGGGCGGCTCTATCACTTTCCTAATTCTAAAAGGCCTTAAGTTCTGTGACATATTTGCAGGGAGCATTGAAATTCTGGCGATGAACCTGGAAACAAAAGGAACTTTTCATTTATTTGAGAGAGTAGTGAGGCCAATATAATTAGCTTTATAAAAACAATTTAGTCATGTAAGCCATCACAACAATATGGGTTTGGTACAAAAGAGACTTTTGAAATAACTTCCACGTAAGGTAAAAAAATTTAGCGACAAAGGCTTAAGCCACTTTACCATTGGGGAAAATGTCAATGAACATAGCAACTGTTCCATGTCTCTTCTCCTGTGGTCCGAACATAAATTTAGGAGATCATATGAGCTACAACTTTGTATCTTACAGGGTGTCATGTATGAAATGCACGGAACGCCATGGTAGACTCGTTAAAATAAAAGGCTACAGTAGAGAAATATTTAAGCTTGTAAAGATATGAATAAAATAAGGACAAATAATCAAGATTTTCTAAAAAAGAAAAACGGAGCTTCTAGTAAAACTGCAACAGATGTACTGAAACCTGGCATATGGAGGGAGAGCTCGTGCTTGCCTTGTGTTGCCATGCTGCTAATATCCCTAGAATATTTCTGAAGATATATCAATATTTCTGAACACTTGAACATACGCATACATATATCTGTTCATAAAAACTTTAACTAACATAACACCTTCAATCTTGATCTTCTGTTGCCTCTCATGTAGATTCAACACCGACTCGTACAGCAGAACAGTTTCAACTGAAATCTCATTTAATTAATCCCACGTGCTATTCTCGTTTCTTCACAATTCATAAGAATAATTCAGTACATAATTTTGGTGTATGGAGAGCAGTACATACGACATACTCTTGCCATCAATCACACTCAGTAATGATTTCGCAGCCATTATATCCTTTCGAGCTACATGTGCTCCATATAAAAACACATCTATAAATATGTGAAACTGTTCCAGATTCTAGTGAAAGAAGCAAGGTTGTCTACCTGTGTTGGTAGCAAAACGGCCATCAGATCCGTGCAGAGGCACCCCGGAATTGGTGCGGTGGCTGAATGTCGTCGAGGCGCACAATCTAAGCCAGGCAAAGAGGCCACTAGGAGGCGCGGGATCGTGGGACGTGAAGCAGCATGAAGCACTGGAGAGGATGCAGGCACGAAACAATTGGAGGAAACAGCAGCGTTGGAGGTTAGGCGGGGGCGGCGCTGGAAGATACGTATTTGAGGTAGGTGGAGGAAAGAAGCGACGGGTAGAAACCCCTCTTTTTACGGGCTTGCTAACGGAGGGCACCTAGCTTTTTATCTTTTATTTAGGAAACGTATATACCTTGGCTGCCGCATGCGATGCCCATGTTAGACGCTGAACCGGGCGTGGTTTCTATTTCTACAAACGCGTAAGGATTGTGGGCCTATGATATACAGATAGATAGACTCTAGGATAAATCTACACCGTAATAACTCGGTCCCATTAGATTAACGGCTCCTAATTACTGATTAACGTGGGAATTTTTAGGAAGTGCAAAATTAGTGGAGGTATAGAGGTATAGATAGATAGATAGATAGATATAGAGGTATAGATAGATAGATACTAGATAGATAGATAGATAGATCAGCTGGCCGGTAGGCAGGGATCATGTCAAGTTTAAAAAATGAATAGGAGTGGGCTGGCCTTCACATCGCGCACAAGCTGCCTAGCTTCGTCCACCTTCTCTTCCTTATTTACTTTGCTCCTAGTACCACTGCATAGCGTTAACCACTAATACTGGAGCAAGTTAAGTACTATGTTAATACCACTACATAAGAAGACCGCTCAACCTCTCTCTAGAGTCTTCCCGCTGCTCAATTACTAGCGCACTACCTTGAGCCGTTCCGCTTATTTCTCATTGGGGGTAATGCTAAAGAATATCCAGGCCCGGCCCTGAGGGGGGGCAGGGGGGGCGGCCGCCCCGGGCCCCCAAAATTCAGGGGCCCCTCCCCAGGGTATGTACACACAGGCCATGGCCCAGGGAGGTAGTGCATGGACGCATGCAAACTAGCGAACTTCCGGTGATTCTTCCTCTACTCAAAAAGGAAACGTAGCACTATTCTTCCATTCCATCACGTAGCAATCCCATATCCTACGCCGTCCTTTCCGTCATAAATAACAAGCCATCCTGCTAATTTCTCCTAATTTCCTTCCTAATCCCGGTCGCCGGTTCGCCGTCTCCCCGGTTTCTATTTCCGGGGTCCCCGATTGCGAGACGCTAATCAGAATACTTAGTACGCGCCGCCGCTTTGCTCTCCGCCTTCAGGCGCTGGACATGCACACACACATGGCAGATTCGCCGGCCTAATTTCAGACGAGTCCATATCGAGTCATTGGGTCATCGCTCAACACCCTAGCACCAAAGCCGATCCGATCATCCAAGGTATATTGTATTAGTGTTCTCTGATCCCTACTCCATATACGTTCAGTACTGGTCAAGTAATTTATCCATCACATACATGGGGCATAGCTCGCATCGATCAACCTTTGATGTCATTATTTGTTTATTTTTCCAGCACAATTTAAAATGATATAATAGGTGGATGATGCAATCATAGAAGCGTTCTTGATACAAAAAATCAAGAGAAATACCGGTGCATTGCTGAACCCAAATGGTAAATTGCCCATTGTTGTTGTGGAGAAGATGAACAAATTGATGGGAATTACATATCTGATCAAGAGGGAAATGTTACATCGACATCCATGATAAAAATGTAAGTGGTTCTGAGAGTACAGTTATTTCAATAGGTTCACATTTG
>NC_041393.1:767062649-767110192 GCF_002162155.2 Triticum dicoccoides | reverse complement strand
GGAATTTAAATAGGTTCACATGCACACTCTGCTAGCATCGATGATCATCCAGTTTTGCATTTTTCTAAATTAAAAATTACTAATTGACTTTGACAAATGGTGTAATGTCTTCTATGAGGATCTTCGAGTATGTCAAGGAAGTTGATTTTTATCCCAATGCCTCAATTAATTATCATCTTATTTGCAGTGCATGTAACTGTCACATTAGTTGAAATAAGTTTTTCAGAGTTAAGAGTATTGCATAGCTATTTGAAATCAACAATGACTCAGGAGAGTTTAAATGGTTTGACAACAAGATGCATTGAGCAAAAATTATCGGATAAGATTGACATGTACCATTATTTTTTAAGTGACTTTGCATCAAAGAATGTTATTTTTTGAAATGATAATATGTAAAATTATTTCATATGTATATTGTTTTTGATGAATTTAAATGATTATTGGTAACATTTCATATATTCATATTTATCACTATATTGTCTATACTAAGGGCCCCAAGTTTTGTTTTCGCACCGGGCCCCCAAAATCTCAGGACCAGCCCTGAGAATATCAAGAAGAAACTGAAATGAAGTCAAAAAAAAAACTGAAATGAACACACACAAGACATAGGTAGTTCAGCAAGGTGTTAATTAATCACCCAACAACTTGAATCAATGACACCAGGAAAAACGTAAATATCTGCAACGTTAACTGGCACACTTTTTTTGCGAGAAAAACTTCCATTCAATTCATCGGTGTCATGACAACACAAAGAACAACACAAGTAACATAAATTACATTCAGGTCCGTAGACCATCTATTTAGCAATTAGCACACTTTTGGCTTACATCTCACGGGCTCGAACCAATCAAATTTACAAATTTATTAACTTACTGTAACATAACTAAACTGGTCACAACGTACTTAACTTCATCGAGGATGGACGACGTACATGGATGGAGATCATCAACGCATGCTGGAAACTGGTGGACGTGTGGGAGTGTCACGACTAAGACTTGTTGTCGCGGACAAGGATGGGGCTGTCGTCCTAGCCGTTCTTGAGGTCGGCGCACCTGGCTGCAGTGTCGTCGACCGGTTTGAGGCCACCGTTGCTCCTGTTGACGCTCTTGAGGTCGCAGCAGACCGAGCGGCTCTTGTTGACATTCTTGAGGTCGCAGAAGGAGCCACCGTCACTGATGCCGCTGACGTTCTTGAGGTCATGGACGAATTTGCCGTTGTTGACGTTCTTGAGGTTGTGGACGGATTTATCGTTGTTGACGTTCTTGAGGTTGCATACGGATTTGCAGTTGTTGAAGTTCTTGAGGTCGCGGACTGATTTGCTGTTGTTGACGTTCTTGTGGTCGCGTGTGGATTAGCCGTTGTTGAAGTTCTTGAGGTAGCGGGTTGAGCCGATCGTTGCTGATATTCTTGAGCACGTGGCCGGATCTGTTGTTGTTGACGTTCTTGATGCGGTGGAGGAAGCCACTCTTGCTGACGATCTTGAGGCGACAGGTGTAGCCACCCTTGGTGACTTTGTTGAGGGCACGCGCGGAGCCACCATTGTTGATGGTCTTGAGGTAGCCGCCGGCGTTGGTGTTCTTGGTGTTGTGGGCGGACCGGTCGATGACCTCGCCTTCTTCTGACCGAGAAACCTTCCTGGCAACATGACGCGATCTTCTTCTTCTTCTTCTTCTTCTTCTTCTTCTTCTTCTTCTTCTTCTTCTTCTTCTTCTTCTTCTACTTCGGTTGGGTTGAGCTGAGCTGAATGAGGTGGATGTGATGTTTGCTTTGCTCCGGTTGGGTTGAGTAGTTGGCAATGTATATATAGGGAGAATAATGGGTTGTTGACATGTTCGACCGTCAATCTCTTTTGTTTTTTGTTGGATATATGTAGTAGATATGCATATTCAATGCATGCATTAGTTATTGACGAATGCAGTTGGTCAATGGTCGTGGTCGTCGCCGCGTTGGTCTTCTTTTCTTATACATCAGAATTAGCGTTAGGTGGAGATTAGGAAGCAGACGGCTAATAGACTAAGGGTAAAAGTACAGTTACGTACAAAAATTATAAACAACATATGCATGATGTGGTACAAGCGGCGGATTTTTTTTCAAAACTATCATGTTTTTTGTAGCAATTTTGGAAACTATAGCGCAGAATGAAAAAAATGCAAAACTATGACCCTGTCGGCCTCGAGTGGGCCGAAAAGGTAGTTTTCGGCCAGGCTAAGGCCGAAGAGGGCTTTTCGGCCGCGCTTGGGCCGAAGACGTGCGTACCTGGGCCGAAAAGTAGGTGTCGGCGGGGGCCCGGCCGAAAATAGTAGCTTCGGCTACCCGGCGGCCGAAGCGGGCCGTTTTTGGCCAACCAGCGACCGAAGTGGGCCTTTTCGGCCAGGCTTCGACCGAAGTAGTTTTCGGCCACGGGTCGGCCGAAAAGGTGCGGATAAGCACTGTCCCCTTCCTCTCGCTGCCTCTGTTCTTCCTTTCTGTTTTCCCTTTCTCTCTCTTAGTTCTTCTCTGTACCTCGCCACCCCGCGCCGATCTCCTCCATTTGCCACCCATTTGCATATCCAACCGACAGAATCGGTAGATCATAGCAATCCCCGCCGGCCTACGGTGTTATTTTTTGCTATGGGATAGTTTTTGATGTGTTTGGGGAGGAGGAGCCATGGTGGGGAGGAGGAGCCATGGTGGAGAGGAGGACGGGTAGTAGGTGGTGGTGAGTAGTAGCAGCAGCTGTGGAGGAGGAGGTGGTGAGGAGGAGGAGCAGGTTGGGGGCTGACCGGAGTTGAACCTCCGGTCGTCGGGGGCGGCGCTGTCGTTCTCCGGTGGTGCAAGTACTTCACGAGGTGGCCGGTGCCGCTGAGTCGAAGAGAGAAGCAAGAAGCTAGGGACACACGCTTCGAAGGTATAATCACGTTGTCACACATTTTATCTAAATTGTATAGTTTAGTTAGTGTATATAAGTCATATTGTGAATTTTAGTGTTAATATATTTTGGAGGCATTTTAGCGCATAGTTCGTGTAGCGGATAATATTAGTGTTCGTTGTGATTAATGAGAAGATGACAATGTCTGATAGGTGAAAATGTCTGAATCAGTAAATCTGAATGTTTACTACGGCTCTGGTAATGTTCGATATAATGAGTTGGGGGTTGATCTTAGCGAGTTTAAAAATGGCGTCATGACACTAGCAGATCCGGACAGACTGGACATTAGACAGTTGAAGTACTGGTTGACAACTAGTTTCGGGCTGGATCCTGAAGTATGTTCCGTCAGTATTCATGCATTGTGGACCAAATCTTGTAAAAATGTCAAGTGGGAGTTGATGCTGATAGATAGGAGACAACATTAGTTGTCCCTGTTAAGACACTGCCGAGACCGAAGAATCCACCCATATGCACTTGTGCAACCTGTGCCGAAGGAGGAGAATACCGTACAACTCCACAGGGGGTATGAACCCGGCCAAGGCAGTGAAGTGGCTAACGAGATTGTTTTATCCGGGTCACAGCCACAAGATGTGGATGCTAGCCAACCAGAGAAAGAATCGGACTACATGCCACATAATGTTTGTGGTCCTGATACTGAGCAGAGTAGCCAGTCGATAATATTAGCTAGTTCTGGTTTTGCTGATGGGGATGAGGAAGGGGATGAAATGCAGAGGGTGATGGAGGAAGAGGACGACGATGGATTGGTGGAGGAACTGGATTCTGAAAATTCTGAGGATGAAGTGGAGGTACCGATTCCTTCTGCATGGGAGCAGGACATATCCACCGGCCTTACGGTCAACGATGGCCATGAGACTCCATGGCAGTATAATCTGAACTAAGTATAGATAGGGGATATGTTTGATACAAAGAAAAAATTGAAGTATGCGGTGATAAAGTGGGATATGTCTACGCAGAGGGTTTTCCGGACACACATATCAAGTTCAACAAACTATACCATGAAATGTGTTGAAACAAGTTGTCCTGGGAAGGTGCACGGGCACGTGCCGAAGTATGACATCCACTGGGTTGTCACCATTGTCGTCCCACATAATTATGTGAGGAAGAACCTGCTGGTGAAGCATCCGAACCTGACTTCAAGTCTCATTGCGCAACTCATGTATACTGAGATAGTAGAGAAGAAGGATATGGAAGCAAAACACATCCAGACAGCAGTGAAGGTCATATGGAATTATGTCATTCCTTATGGGAAGGCTTGGAGGGCTAAGAAGAAGGCTATGGAGGAAAGGTTTGGGACGTTCTTCGACTCATATGATAATGTTGTTCGTCTCCTTGCCATACTGAAGGACAGGAATCCTGGCACTTATGTGAACGTACAACACATGAGGTTGCTGAGTATACCAGATTACAAGGTGTTGAAACGAGTGTTCTTCTCTTTCTCTATGTGCATTGAAGCTTTTCGGCATTGTCCTCCTGTTATGCTTGTGGATGGTACATTCCTGACCAGTCAGTATAGAGGGCAAATCCTAACTGCTATTGGTGTGGACGGGAACAATCAAATCATCCCACTTGCCATGGCATTTGTGGAGGGTGAGAACTTTCCCAGCTGGGTATGGTTCCTCCGGCAAGTGAAAATTGCCATTGTGAAGGACCGACCAAACGTGTGTGTCATTCCTGACAGACATGCTGGTATATTGAAGGCCGTGAAGACACTACGTAATCCAACAGTTGACGAACCAACACCTTGGAGGGACTTGCAGAGCCGGTGGTGCATGCGCCATCTTGGGGCTAATTTTTTCTCACAGTTCAAGAACAAGAGGTTGATGAACTTGTTCAAAAAATTATGCAAGCAGAGCCAGCAGCGCAAATACGAATTTATTTGGTCAAAACTAGATGAGTTTACTAAGAAGCAGGTCCGTGCGAGGAAGAAAATGGAAGAAGATCAGGTTAAATTAGCAGCACTCATCGCGGAGCTAGAGGAGCCAGTAGGTCTTTGTGACTTGCCAGCAATTGACCCTCCTAATACTAAGAGAAAGAAGGGAAGGGCAATAAAGAATTTTTCTGAGTGGATAGAGGAAGAGCCTCCAGTGAATTGGTCTTTGTTGCATGACACACATGGAGCTAGGTATGGCCACATGACAACCAATCTTGCAGAGGTGTATAACTTTGTGCTGAGAGGGAATAGAGCATTACCAATCTTGCAGAGGTGACAACCAATCTTGCAGAGGTTGAGGCGTCTTGATGACAAGCTACGCGGGATTTACGCAGCTGTTACGTGTAGACGGTCTTTGGATGTTGCACTTCCTCCTCCAGCACATCGTCCGCCACGTTCCTCTGTACAGCATTCAGAACCACGACCCTCTGTGCACCGTTCAGAACCACGACCCTCTGTGCACCGTGCAGAACCTCATCCTTCACAGCCAGAGAGCTCTTCCTGGCATGAGCCACCTCCTTCACAGCTAGGGAGCTCTTCCTGGCATCAGCCTCCTCCTTCACAGCCAGGGAGCTCTTCCTGGCATCAGCCACCTCCTTCACAGCTAGGGAGCGCTTACTAGCATCAGCAGATGGAACTAGGTAACACTACTCGCTACATTCTTTTCAACAGTGTAGTAATCGTTCCTGCATTCTCAGCAGTCACTGATGCTTACTGGTGGTGCTTTGTTCATGCATTTGCATCAACTTTACATGTTTTACTTTACCGCAGGCGGCAACCAGTCGCAACTGTTCATGCATTCAGAGCAGTCACCGATCTTTAGTGGTGGTGCTTCGTACTTTGAGGGCGACGGCGAGGATGATGACCTAGCTACAAACATTTATGGCTTCTCGCAGACAGTGTTTCACACTCCACCACCACCACCGACGTAGGAGACACAGACCATGACAGACGAGGTTAACTATGGTTGTGGTTATCGCGAGCCTCGTCCACCGCCTCAGCGCTTATCGCCTTCCGGTCCTCGCCCTAGGAAGACCCAGACTCGTCGTCGTCCCCTGCAGTGATATGCTTATCTATCTATGTATGACTCATTATCTATGTTAGTTTCAGACTATTCGCAGCTGTGTGTCGGTATTTATGTATGAGACATGCTTCATGTATGTGTTACTATCACACTTGCTTCTATCTGATCAGGAGACATATATTGTTTTATGTATGCGAGAGACATATTACTATTAATTTGCATTCTTATTCCAGATACATTTCAAAAGAGACTACAACCGATAATTAAGATACAACTACATCTGAATTAAATGGTGCGGCTGAACTTGTGCAATACATCTTACATACTACAAAATGAAATTCAGATAGAAAATAATGCCCTACAATAATACAGTACAAACTAATAATGCAAATACATCTGAATGAAACGGTACAACTGGAATACATCTTACATACTACATGAAGTCATCATCATCATCCTCCGTTGATGCAGCCCTCTTGCCCTTCGACGATGCGGTCCTCTTGCCCTTGGTCGATGCAGAACTCTTGCCCTTCGAGGATGCAGAACTCTTGCCTTTGGACGATGCAGAACTCTTAATCTTCGACGATGCAGAACCCGGAAGCGGCAGCATGAAGATATCATCGTCGTCCTCACTCTCCTCAGTCCATAAAAATGTATTCTTTGTTGCAGTCCTTCTGAAAGTTTCACTCTTCGGCTCCACTACCTTCTTCCACCTTTCATGCAACCTAAGAAGTTCTTTACGTACCTCCTCATAGGTCCTTTCAGGCCATCCAGACATACATAATTTGTGAGCCAGCTCATTCATTATGGTGTCACTACCGGTTAGTTCGTCCCATGGAACTATCCTATTGTCCATCCTGAAATCGGTAGCTAGACTCAGAAGAGTGCTGCTCATCCCAGGATGAAAACTATGATGGAATGGATAATGGGACATCTCGACTACACTACACTGGAATGCTTATCCACCTCCGTCTGAAGGGGGTTTTATAGATACAGAGGAGAAAATGGCGGGAAAGAATGACTGCAGTATGGCGGGAAAGGGGGTTGGCGGGAACATAAGGCGGGAAACGGGTGGCGGAAAGGGGTTGGCGGGAAGGGGTTGGCGACAAACGGGTGGCGGGAAAATATGGCGTGAAACGGGTGGCGGGAAACGGGTGGCGGGAAACGGGTGGCAGGAAAACATGGCGGGAAACGGGTGGCGGGAAGGGGTTGGCGGGAAAAGGGTTGCGGGAAAATACATTTCGGCCTAAGCCATGCAACTTCGGCCTACACCAGACCAAAAAGGACTTTTCGGCCTACAATAGACCAAAAAGTACTTTTCGGCCTACATTTGACAAAAAGAGTATTTCGGCCAAGTGGTGGCCAAAAACAGCCATTTCAGCCAGGTACCCATCATTTCGGCCAAGGCAAGGCCGAAAAGCCTACTTCGGCCTAGGGGTGGCCGAAAACAACCATTTCAGCCAACGGGTGGCCGACAGGGTGCTATTTTTTATTTTTATCCGCATCGTGCAATAGTTTCTGAATTTGCTATAAAATGCGTCATAGTTAAAAAATCCAAGCGGCGATCCATCTGCGTGTCTATTGTTTACTGGTGCCGACTCGGTTGCGGATTGCGCACAAAGCAAGCTACGCACTATCACTACTATAGACCGATCAGCCTCATCCACCTGTTCGCCAAGCTGTTTGCCAAGGTGCTCTCCCTCCGGCTCGCGTCGCGTCTTGGCGAGCATATCTCCACCAACCAGAGCGCCTTCATCGCTGGCCGGAGCATCCACGACAACTTCATGCTCGTCCAACAGACTGCCAGGAAGCTCCACACTCTTCCTCTGCCGCGTGTTCTTCTCAAGCTGGACATCGCGCGCGCTTTCGTCTCTATCTCCTGGCCCTTCCTCCTCGAGGTTCTGCAGCACTTGGGGTTTGGGCCCGTTGGCGCAACTGGATCTCCATCCTCGTCTCCACGGCTAGCACCAAGGTGCTCATCAACACGCTCCCAGGGCCGCCGATCCGTCATTGCAAGGGGCTTCGCCAGGGTGACCCCGTGTCCCCCATGCTCTTCGTGATCGTCATCGACATCCTCAACCGCCTTTTCCAGCGTGCCATCTCCCTGGGCCTCCTGCAACGGCTCACTGATCGGCACATGGCCTCCAGCCTCTCCCTCTACGCGGACGACGTCGTGCTTTTCTGCCACCCGGACGCGCGCGATCTTTCTGCGGTGCGCCACATTCTCAGGTTGTTCGGTGCTGCCTCGGGCCTTCACACCAACCTCGGCAAATGCATGGCCATGCCCATCCAATGCCCCCCGAGCTCCGGGACTCCATCTCCAACCACTTCCCGTGCCCGATCGGCGAGTTCCCCGCCAAGTACCTCGGCCTCCCACTCTCCATTCGCAAGATCACCACCTCCTCCCTCCAACCCTTCGTTGAGAGGCTGGAGAAGAAGCTCTCCCCATGGTGGGCGTCTATGCTGTCCCGCGGCGAGCGGTTGGCCCTCATCCGACATGTGTTCTGCGCGATGTCCACCCACATCCTGATCGCCATGTCGCCGCACTCTTCCATCCTTCGTCAAGTGAATCGTCTCCTCCGCGCTTTCCTCTGGCAAGGACGCAAGACCACTAATGGAGGCCACTGCCTCGTCAGCTGGGCCAAGGTATGCCGCCGCCGGCCTACGGCGGCCTTGGCATCCCCGACCTGCAGCGTTCCGCCCACGCCTTGCAAGCCCGCTGGCTCTGGCTGCGCAAGACGGACCCCTCCCGCCCCTGGAAGCACCTTCACATCCCTTGCAACCCGGTTGTTCAGGCCATCTTTCGTGCCTCCACATCTTGGCAGGTTGGCGACGGCAACTCCTGCCTCTTCTGGGAGGACCACTGGATCGACGGGCTCTCCGTCGTTGAGCTGGCCCGCTCCTTCATGCCTTCGTCCCCCGCCACCTCTGTAAGGCTCGCACCGTTGCCGCGGGCATGGCCTCTCGTTCCTGGGTCCAAGACGTGCGCGGCCACCCTTCCCCCGAGGCGCTGGTGCAATACGTCCTCCTCTGGATGCGGCTCCAGCAGGTTACCCTCTCTGACGAGCCGAACGTCCTCACCTGGCGCTGGACCACAAACGGCGTGTACTCCGCCAAGTCTTGCTACAAAGCCCTCTTCGTCGGCTCTATGATCGAGCCCTCCTGGCGCCTCACCTGGAAGTCTTGGGCACCTCTCCGCGTCAAGGTCTTCCTTTGGCGCTGCTGGACCGCCGACCGCCTCGCTCGACGTGGCCTCACGCACGCCCCGCTCTGCCTCCTCTGCGACCAGGAGCCCGAGACCATGACGCACTTACTTGCAGGCTGCGTCTTCTCCAGACAAACCTGGCATGAGGTCCTCTCCTGGCTGCGAATCACCGACATGCCGCTCCCTAGCCCAGGGCTGTGCTTCCGCGGCTGGTTCTCCCAGTCCGTGCAGGATGCCCCCACCGCCCTTCGTCGCGGCCTCGCCTAGCTCATCATCCTCACTGCATGGCGCATCTGGAAGGCCCGAAACGCATGCGTCTTCAATGGAGCCTCTCCCTCCATTCCGCTCATTGTCAACGACATCAAGGAGGACGCCCGCAGCTGGGCCGCCGCCGGAGCCAAGGGGCTCAGCAATATGCTCCCACCCACATAGTACCTCTCTAGGGGGGGCGCGCATCCCCCCGTCTCTATGTATGCGCCCTTGTAGCTCTCGCTCACGCCCTAGGTGTACGTGCTTGCGACGCTACCCCTGTATATGCTACCACTCTTTCCCCCTATCAATGCAATGATACGCAAAGCTTTTGCGTATTCGCGAAAAATGTAATCCAAATCGCATCTCACGTTACTTTTTTTTCTCCATCTACACCTACGTCAAGTTCAAGATAGGTCTGACATCACCCCATGGAGTTATGGATGCAAAACAGTCATATCGGTTACTATCCACATAGATCAGTTATAAGAATGCTAAGATTGAACCTTTGACATGAGAAGAATAAATCTGAGGTTGCTATGTTACCTGAAGAGCTGACAAATTTCTTCAAGATTTAAGCACATGGGTGGGAATAGGAAGAACAGTCATGGCTCCATGACTATTCGCACTACATGAATCCCCATCAACGGAACTGATCTGAGCATATTAGCAAAAAATGCAATTTGAATCTATGCAAAGGAATCGTACTGGTTAGTATACACATAGGTCAATCATAAGAATCAAAGAATTCTGCTAGGATTGAACCTTCCACATGAGAAGAAGAAATAATCTGAGTTTGCTACGGTACCTGAAGAGCGGACAAATTATGCAAGATTTTGGCACATAACATGCGAATAGGAAGAACATCCAGCGCTCCATGCATAATCACTTCACATGCATCACCTTTGATGGAATTGATCTGAGCATGCGTATTGCAAAAATAAAAACTATTTGAATCTTCCCTTTGGTTGGTCCATCTGAGCACGTGCATCTGTCAGCATCTGTCAATACATGATCGTCACCACTTGAAGTGCAGATAGAAGAAGCAGAATAGCGCCCCACGAATAGATGTTGATGGATCTTCTACTTCCTGCATAATCACACCCTAGAAGAGATGATCTGTTATGGAAGAGATTAGGGACTGGGTAGGTGATAGAGATGAATGGGTGAAGATACAAAATACATCACGGAATTGATCTGTTGCAAAAAAATAACTATTTGAATCTTGCCTTTGGTTGCTCGATCTTAGCACGTGCATCTGTCAATAACTGAATGTCGATGCATGGATCTTACACTTGCACGATCACACCCTAGGAAGAGATGATCTGATATAAGAAAGATTAGGGTGAACGGGTGAAGATACAGAATAGATTAGGAATAGAGAGAAGGTGGTAGAGATGAAGGGGTGAAGATACTGAATAGATTAGGAATCAGACTTGCAAATATTGCCTCATTCTTTGTTCGTGAGGAAGAAGATGGGGAAAAGTCAGCCTAGGCTGCTAAGGATGGGCCATGGATTTGGCATAAGCTGGCGAGGGAAGAGTTTCGGAAGGAAGGTTCTGCGAGCTTTTTTTTACCTTCCTTTTCGTGTCTGTATACATATAACTAACATAGAGATCGGATGGACAATTTAACTTTTTCTCTAGGATTAACGTAGATTTTTTCCCAACTGAGAAAACATTCAAGCGAGAATTATATGGGCCGATCTACACCGTAATAAGTCAGGGAGGAAGAGACGTGGAGTAGCTAGATAGATTGAGATAGGAGTTTTTTTTTTTTGAAGGAAAGATTGAGATGGTTGTTAGATCGTATCTGTTTTGGTTTCTTGTTTTTTTCCTCCTATTTCCCCAATTGTACGTGAAAGCATGGCTATCTAAGGAATTTTTTCTTCTGTTTTTTTTTCTTGTTTTACTTCTATCAACAACCGTGTAAGCATTGTGGGCCTTCTAATAAGAAAGAAAAACAATCCAACATTGAGGACTACATGGGTTAATCTAGACCGTAATAACTCGGTCCCACCAGATTAACGGCTCATAATTACTGATTACCGTGAGAATTTCTAGGAAGTCTTAAATTAGTAGAAGTATAGATATAGATAGATATAGATAGATATAGATATAGATATAGATAGATATAGATAGATAGATAGATAGATATAGAAGTATAGATATAGATAGATAGATAGATAGATATAGATATAGATATAGATATAGATATAGATATAGAAGTATAGATAGATAGATATAGATATAGATATAGATAGATATAGATAGATAGATATAGATATAGATATAGATAGATAGATAGATAGATAGATAGATAGATAGATAGATAGATAGATAGGTAGATATAGATAGATTATATTTCATCAGCTGGCCAATAAGCAAAGTTCATGTCAAGCTTCAAAAATGAATAGGAGTCGGCCGGCCATCACATCGCACGCACAAGCTGCCTAGCTTCGTCGACCTTCTCTTCTTTATTTAATTTACTCCTCCTGCTACAACTGCATCTCGTTAACCACTAATATTGGAGCAAGTTAAGTAAGTTTTTTTTTGACAGTAGAGCAAGTTAAGTAAGTTAATACCACTACATAAGAACACCGCTTACCCATCTCTAGAGTCTTGCCGCTGCTCAATTGCTACCTCCCTACCTTGAGCCGTTCCACTTATTTTCCATGGGGGTAATGCTAGCTGTAATTGGTTGCTGATATGGCAGTAAGACAACTCTGAACTCCACCACTGGACTTCTCCAGTCTTAGATCGCTGCTAACGAATTTCGCAAGAAACTGGGACGAATACACACAAGCCAGATGTAGTTCATTAATCATGTATACTTCTTTTCTGATTCATTTCCTTTATTTGGTCATCGGACAACATGACTCGATAACACCAGGAAAAACATAAATAGCCGCAACGTGAACTGGCACACTTAATTTTTTTTTGTTGGAAAAACTTTCATTCTATTCATCAATATCATTACAGTATAAAGTACAACACATGTAACATAAATTACATCCAAGTCCGTAGACCATCTATTCATCAATTGGAACACACTGGCTTACATGTCACGGGCTCGAACCAATCGAGTTTATAAATTTATTAACTTACTGTAATATAACTGAATTGGTCTCAACACACTTAACTTCATCGAAGATGGACGCCGTACATGGATGGAGATCACCGGCGTGTGCTAGAAGCGGTTGGACGTGTGGGAGCGGCACGACTACGACTTGTCATCGCAGACAAGGGCGGGGCCGTCGTCCTAGCCGTTCTTGAGGTCGACGCACCTGGCTGCAGTGTCGTCGACCGGTTTGACGCCATCGTTGCTCCCGTTGACGTTCGTGTGGTCGCGGACCGAGTTGCTCTTGTTGACATTCTTGAGGTCGCAGAAGGAGCCACCGTCGCTGATGCTGCTGATGTTCTTGAGGTCGCATATATATTTGCCGTTGTTGGCGTTCTTGAGGTTGCATGTGTATTTGATGCTGTTGTCATTGAGGTCACGTACCGATTTGTTGTTGTTGACGTTCTTGTGGTCACGTGTGGATTTGTTGTTGTTGTCGTTCTTGAGGTGGCGGGTTGAACGGATGTTGCTGGTATTCTTGAGCCCGCGGGCTGAGCTGCCATTGCTGACGTTCTTAATGCGGTGGAGGAAGCCACCCTTGCTGAAGATCTTGAGGCCACAGGTGTAGTCACCCTTGGTGACGTTGTTGAGGCCACCAGCGGAGCCACTGTTGTTGATGGCGGTCTTGAGGTACTCGCCGGTGTTGGTGTTCTTGGGGTTGTGGGCGGTCCCGTCAATGACCTCACCTTCTTCTGACCGTGATACTTTCCTAGAAACATGACACGATTTTGTTTTGCTTCCTTTTCTTCTTCGAGATGAGGTGAGCTGAGCTGAGTGAGGTGGATGTGGTGTTTGCTTTGCTCCGGTTGGGTTGTGGAAGCCTGCATCGATGGCAATGTATATATATAGGAGCATAATTGGTTGTTGACGTGCTTAACCGGTCAGTCTCTTTTGCTTTGTTGGATACTAGATGACCCGTTGCGCCAATGGCACAAAGGGCGAGAGAAAACCAAGCATTGGAAGCAAGCTCGTCAGAATATTTAGTCATACGGAAATATATACTTAGGTACGATGCTGATGCATAGCATTATAAGAAGTTTTGATATCCATTTACAATGCTTTCAAAAAGCAAGCAACATAGGCAGAGATGCCTCGTATAGATAAGCATACATAGTTTGAGCAGAGAAGATTTCTTAGGCTCTTAGGCCGATTGTGGTCTTCTGAGGGTGTGCATGCATGAATAAGCAGACTTGTTGTTGTTGGATAATGCTTGCATGGGCATTCCTCTGAAGGACTTGTCATTTCTTCTTCCATCTAGATCCTCCATACGCCAACAATGAAAGTTTCCATGAACAGGGGTTTGTGCCAAGTTTGTTTTCCCATGTGCAACATCTCAAGTCTGCATTCAGAGTTTGGCCAAGTCACCCCAGAGAATTGCCAGGGTTTCCTCGGGAGGATTATCACACAGCAAGCATGTATAGTCATTAGCAACTCTGTAGTACCTCATGCGTGGCATATTTCTCATATTCAGCCTGTCAGCCAAGAGAAGCCAGGCGAACACCTTTCCATTTCATATTGCACCTGGCTTTCCAAATCCAGTTAAACGCAAAATCAACCGACATCTCTCTGAAGCAAATGAATAGTACCTATTTGTGAGAATGCTGCTGGAACCCCAACTTCTCATATGAGGACTGTAGAAGGAGCAATGTATGAAAGAAAAAGGAAGTCAAAGTTAGCAGAGAGAGAGAAAATATAAGGAATGCATTTATCATGCCTCATGCATGTAACTTCTCATAGTAAACTAAACGGAAGGCTGGCAAGCAAACTTGATTCAGCATAGCAAGGGGAGACCAGGCAAACAGAAAAATGAGGAATACGGTAACTGACTACTAATCCATCAAACTGTGAATTCCAGACCTTTGTTTCAATAGGAATATCCACGTCATGGACCGAAAAGAGGGCACAGACGATGAGCTATATCTAGGAATGAAGCAAATCACGTTAGAAAAGAAACCCTTCCGAGTTCATTGCTCTTGCGCACGCACCAATGAAATGGAAAATTGTTGTGCTTATGCCCATGATCAAGCCTCTCACACATAAAAGCTACAATGAGACCTAAAGGGAGGGAAGCTGGAGGAGAAAGGAGAGAGATGACCTGCGTCGCGAGCCTCCTGTAGTGCAAACGGTCGTCGTGGCACGCTATGGGCAGTGCTCAGAGAACTCTCAACTCTGGAGAGAATTGCTCAGAGTAGTCCAAACTGGTACAAAACAATACGTAAATTGTTTGCGTCAGTATATGATCCTTACGGTTTGAGAAGAGTTCAAAACTATCATACGAATTCTTGCAAGCCTTCCTACTCTACTGATCATGTAAAATCTGTGAAATTATTACAAGTATTTTTTTTCTCTAGAAATCTCCAATTTGATGTTTCAAGATGAGGAGTTGGAGACCATGCTAATGAAGTACATTATGGACGAAAATAAGCCCATTACACTATGACTATCTACATTATGCAATTCCCATCAAGTAAAACATAATGATTTAAACAACCTTCTATCAGGCTAAATTTGAGTTCTTGCATTCCTTTTATTTGACTCACACTTGCCTGCTGCTCTTAGCTAAAATGAGATTGCCTACTACTCTTAGCTAAAAGGAGGTGATTCGAATATAAGAACTATTTCTTCCGGAAATTATTGTGGCCATCAAGTTAATTCAAGCACTCAACATTCTACGACATACATGATCTAACTGTTGTAAGTATAGATGCTATCATAGAGTTATCTACAAAAGCTAAATAGGATTAAACACAAGACAAAATAAAAGTTTGTCACACCAAATCCCTGTCATGTAATCTCTTTCTCACTTTTAACTTCAAACCAACATCGAAAACAATAATAATCTAAAGCAAAATTAGATCAGACTCATTTGTTCATCGACACAGAAGCAAATAATTCACCTAATACTAAATCTAACTAAAAGGACTAACTGTAATTAATTGGCTAGGCTGCTCATCGAAAGAAAGCTCTGCATAAGAAGTAGACCTTGCAAAAACTTGGGATTAATCAGGTGGATCTAAAACAAAACATGTCCTTACCTCCTCCTGCAGTCCTGCTCCAACCCCTCGTGCATCTCGGCACCTTCTCACGTTAAGACTACGCATTGCCTAAATAAGCACTTGTGTCACATACTGAATCAAGAATAAAAAGGACAAAAAAGGAAAAGGGAAGGTGATATACATGAATGGATTCACCTACATGATTGTCGGTAGACCTTAATGGAGGCCGCTTATTTACTTTCAAATTGAAGAATGCCCATCTTCACACCACACATATAACTACAAAAATTAGAATCAACACACTTCAGCCTGTGCATTATATCCAGCATTAAACAGAGGAGAGGGCCATGAAGAAACATAATAAAGGCAAATTAAATAGGAGAGGTTCTGCTCTATGTGCATGGACAGTGAACACAGCTCGAAAAACACAAATGCTGCAAAGTTCGTAACTAATGTACAACTGAAAGGCATCGCTATTCCGTGAGAACAAATCAGTACGGTATGTATGATAAAACTGAAAGGTTGCAACTTTCACAACCAATGTATGATATGACAAAAACCACTTGGATCAAATCAAATAAATTTGTAGGTACTTACATAGAAGCTTAAAAGTAATATGAGAGTGTTTAAATTGTGCATGGACACTTGGACAGTGAACATAGCTCGCAACGCATCACATGCCGCAAATTTCACTTGATATCAGCCTCCTGTAAGAGCGTAAATGAGAAAAGTGCATAGAATATTTAGGAAGAGAGGGTCGTATTATGAGTTTTGTTTTAACATGAGCCAAGGAAAAAAAGTTATAGTACACATTCCCGGCATCCTCTTCTTTCTTTTTTCCTATGTGCATTAGTACATTTTTCTATATATAAGGGTCTCTAGTTCTCGCAATCAAGCAAAAGTGAGAAAATAACACAATGGAAGAAGCAGATAGACAACCGCCTATGATTTTTTTTTGCGTGGCTATTGTCAAAAAGGTTTTCAAAATATGAAATGAAAAAAAATATCAATGGTACCATGACCTGAATTAAGTGGTAGCATGAATTGGTGCCTGTGAAGCAAGAGTGAAAAATCAAGAACCTACAAACAAAATCTTTTGGATAACATGTGTGCATTACATGGTTGCAAAGGGTTAGAGGCAAATTACCTATCCTTGACTAAGAACTAATTGACAAGCTGCTGCAGCTACCATACACGCCACAGCTAAATACATCCACATAGATTGTAGGACAGCCTATAGGCACCTAGGTACCCAAAAAAATATGTCCAACATAGTTAGCATCAATTAGCAGGGGCTGAAATAAGCAGAGCGGACTATACACAGAAGTAAAAGGCATTTTATCATTGGGAAATCATTGGGTCTGGGCATGTGAAAATACCCCATGGCTCTGGAGATGAAGGATGGCTACAACAATCAAAAGAAAAGCATGTAGCTTTGACATTCAGTTGTTTCAGTAATGCCCAAAGTATATGATATAAAGTTCTGTGAATATCCAATCCAACCCTGCAAGCGTTTGAAGGAACATGAGTTAGCTCCAAATGATATAATTTGATAAGGGATCTTACAGTCCTCAAGTAACTCATTTACATGGTTTCCAAATCGTGGGGTACACGATTCTAAAATATAGTCAGTTAGAGCAGCTCACATGCATCAATAACATCTCTGTGTTGGCATCAGAAGCTATTTTAATGGGCAAAAATCCCCAAATAATCACATGGACAAAGAAAAGCTATTTTCATGAAAGGAAATGCACAGCGACATGATCTGGGTTAACATCATAGATATTGATAGGCCACATGAACATAGAAACGCCCATGGTCTCCCACATCAAACATGCCATCATGGCCGTGTGAGGAGGCTTAATTTCCCTTGTGGCCATGATATGCAAGAATTCCATGTGCTCTTTCCAGACGCTCATGTTTCCGTGTGTTGTTTCTTTGAAGGATGTTGTTCTTCAGATAAGGGTGTGACAAAGAATTAGTGCTACTTGATGTGCAACCTAATCGTACTTCCCGAATTCATATATATGTCTGTCAGGTTTGGTACGTACGAGCCCCATCTTATTCTTTATTCCAGTTTCTTTCAAGAATCAAGACTACAAGGACGACAACCCAGGTTAGTAACAAATAATTGAGTTTCAGTTCCTTAAAAAAACTGTTGTTGTGTTTCAGCTCTGTAAGCCCCATCTTATTCTTTATTTCAATTTCTTTCAGGAATCAAGACTGCCAAGGACAACCCAGCTGGTTAGTAATAAATAATTGTGTTTCAGTTCCTTTTACAAAATGTAGTTGTGTTTCAGTTATGTAAGTACAAAGTGCATGCTTCATATTGTCAATGAACTCCTCAATAAAAAAGATGCATGATGTATAGTTCTGTCCCTCCCCTGCTCTTAACTCTTTTCTCTAGATGTTCTCTTCTTTTAATCCTTGCCGCTCTGATTGCTCTGTATAAAATGCTACCTGCTTATGAAATTAAAAGAGCACTTGCTGGGTATTAAGTATTTACACCATACAACTACAATCCTTTTAGAAACTGATGCTTTGGTTGGAACAGAAAAGATAAAAGCATGCGAAGTATGGAATTATGTATACAAGGCACAACCTTCAGCAACAAGACTTAGAAATTGTTCTCATTCTCATGCTATAATAAATATTTGCTTACAATATTGCTTGATACGTTTGGATGTCTATAACATATATCTCAGCTTTAGCTCATGTCTCGCTTGATGATATGATATCTAAGTTTTAGGTGTTCTTTATCGGTACAATCATATGGGCGCCATAGTTTATTATTCTGTTCATATTTTATTTTTTCCTGTGTTACAAGACTTGGCTATATAAATTTGTGCATTTGGGTAGAGGTGAACAAATGCCTCTTATGAACTCATTTTAATCCAATCAAGTATACTAGAATTATTTCGGTGCTCTTACCTGCCAATTTGGCAACTGAGGATTGTAACACCTACACTTTAGTGTTAAATCTCTTTATGTTCATACAACATGTAGTATTGTTCAACATTTCAAATGTAAAATATCAATAACCCAATGGATCTTTAGCTGATGTAGTATTTTCTATTCATTCATTAGGCACAATATTTTCTCCAAATCAACTCATAGAAGATAGAAAGTCCCGCAGCAACGCGGGGGTATCATCTAGTTACATAGAAAAATTATAAACACATGCATGTTGTGGTACGAGCGGCGATCCATCGCATGTCCGTTGGGGATTGCGCACAAGGCAAGCTATATTTACTATGTTTTTTGTCCGTTGGTTCGTGTAAGTCCGGTTTACTATTTTTCCTTTTCCCTTTTCATCTTTTTTTGTTTCTTTAGTTTCATTTGGTTTTTCACCGAGTTTTTTGATTTTCCTTTTTTCCTTCATTTTGCATTGGTTGTCTTTGTTTTCTCATTGGGTTTTCTGGTTTTCTTCGTTATACTTTTCTTTTATTATGTTTCTTTCTTATTTTCCTAAGTTCTCTTCGGTTTTTCGCTTTTCTTTTATGTTTCTTTGTCGGCTTTTATTGGTTCTTTTGTTCTTTTTTTTCCCACACAAGTCTCTTTTTTTCTCAGTGCACAATGTACAATTATAGAGCACAAGTGAAGCATTTTTATGATACAATTTGAATATTTTTCACATGAATGATGTATATTTTTATATACATTTTTTGACACTTTTTTGAATATGCAATAAAAATTCCAAATACATGTTGTACATATTATTAATACAAATAAACGTTTATTGTCCTTCTTGGACGTTTTTCTACATTTTTAAAAATACACCGAACATATATTTGACTCGCCAGATTTTTTTTAAAATTGACGCGTATATTTGTTTAATGGTACAATGCATTTTTTTACCATCTGCAAATATTTTTGTTTGATACTTTTTTTGAAAATGACAGATGTCAGAAAATATTTTTGGAACTCATGAATATTTTCGTTAAATGGTACATACATTCCTTCGAATTACACGGACATTTTGAAATACATGTAACATTTTCTAAATGTCACAAATATTTTTCATACACGAGATTAACATTTTTTAAATACGATGAATATTGTTTGTACAATATTGTTATGTAATGGGTCATGGTTTCAAAAAAATTATTGGAATTTCAAAAATCTTCCCTTATCCAAGTTTTGTTCCGAATTCATAATTTTCAAAAAATATTTTTGTTTTCCATATTTTAATTCACAAATTCAAAAATGTGTTGCATTTCAAAATTTTCAGGATTATAAACAAAATGCTTATGCTTCAACAATTTGTTCGCAATTACGAAAAATTCTGTTATTCTTAAATACAAATAAAAAATGTTCATGGCTTTAAAAATTGTATGTACTTTCCTCAAAAAGTTTAAATTTCAAATTTTCTGATGTTAAAATAAGATTTTCAAAAAAAATCCCTTTACTTGATCACAATTTCCAATAAATGTTTGAAAATTTGCAAAAAGTTTTGGATCTGCCGCTACTTGTTAATGTTTCCCGCTGGTTATAAGCCACTCACACATGTGAGGTCCACTGATAGCAACCGCCCTTCACTAGCGACGGGTCCAGAGGTCGGTACCTTTTGGGGGCAGCATTTTTTTCCGATTTTTTTACAACGCAACTCGCAAGAGCGCTCTGAATGGGCCGGGCCATCAGGACTCCGCCCGTGCATCGTGAGCCTATTTGACAGAATACGCGTCCCACTGCTAGCGCGAGCGCTATATCTCGCTTTAGGCGTGTGCTTGTCATGTCTCGCTGAAGGGAATGCCCTGCTCTGTAACTACTGGGCAGCACCGTTAGTGTACGCTTTGAAAAAAAGAAGAAGAAAAATGGAAGAAAAACATGATTCAATCGTTGGTCTTCCAGCTCACAGGCATCTCTGCTGGCCACTATGCCAGTTTCAGATTTGCATAAAATCCAAGGGCGCGACGTAGGTGAGGGTAAAAGAGTTGGCTTTGCATTAGTTTTTCCTGGATTTGGTTTTTGTTTTTTTCCTCGGTTTTCTTTTTTCACCGGTTTTCTTCGTTCTGCCACTGTTTTTTTCCTTCTCTCCTCTTTTATTTGGGTTTCTCTTTTTTTTTTCCTTTTTTTTTCTCCATTTTTTTTCGGTTTTCTTCTAGCTTTTATGTTTTTATTTTCATTGTTTTTGTCGGTTTCCTTCTTTTTCTAGTTTATATGTTTTTTCTGGGTTTTCATTCTGCATTTTTCGCATATGTCCAGAGGATTTTTCCATACACATTTAACGTTATTCAAATACTTTATTTACATTTTTGAAATACTAGTTCAACATTTTTAAAAATACTTGATTAACATTTTCATATATATGGTCAAAATATTTCATTTTAATAGAAGGTCAACATTTTTTCTATACGCATTCAACATTATTCAAAACATTGGTTTATATTCTCTCAAATACTTTTCGAGCATTCAAAATTTTTTAAATGTGTACACAAAAAATGTTGGTCAAGTATTAAAAAAATTGTGAATTTATTTATGATGTACATAAACATGTTGATCAATCATTTGAAGAAATTTGGATCAAGTATTTGAAAAATGTTAAATGTGTATAGAAAAAAATATTGACCATGTATTAAAAATGATGAATTATTTTTATCATCTATATAAATATTTTAATAATCAAATAAAAAAATGTTGATTAAGCTTTTGAAAAATATTAAATGGTTATAGAAAAAATGTTGACCATGTAATAAAAATGAATTATATTACTCATGTGTATAAAAAATTTAATCAAGCATTTGAAAAATGTTGGACAAGTATTTGAAAAATGTGAAATATCTATAATAAATGTTGAACATGTATTAAAAATGATAAAAAATTATCATGTACATAAGAATGTTAATCAACTATTAAAACATTATTGGACAAGTATTTGAAAAATGTTGATCAATCATTTGAACAATCTTAAATGTTTATAAAAAATTTGTAGACCATGTATTCAAAACGTATGATTTTTTTGATCATGTATATAAAAATGTGAATCAAGGATTTGAAAGAATGTTGAACAAGTATTTAAAAAATATTTATCAATCATTTGGAATGTGTTAAATGTGAATAGAAAAAATGTTGATCATATATAACCAAACTGTAAAATTTGTATTGGAAAAATGATAAACCTATATTAGTAAAATGTTGTTGACCTATTCAAAAAATGTAGGATAATTTAGAAAATAATAAATAAAACTGAAATATAGAAAAAATAAAGAGAAGAAAAAAAAGCAGAAAAATGCTAAAAAGAATGAAAAAATAGAGAAGAAAGAAGGAAAAAGAGTGAAAATAAAAGAAAGAAAAGGAGAATACAAAAAACAAAAGAAAAAGAAAATAAAACAAAATATGTGAAAACTGACAGAAAGTTTAAAAATAAGAAGAAAAAAACTGACTCAAATGGCATCGCCACTTGTACTTATGACGAATGGAATGCGGTCATAGTGGCTAGCAACGCGCCTGATATCCCTTGCGGCCAGGGATCCAGCCCTGGCTCTCTCTTTCGCTACCTTTTTATTTTAGGGCGCCCGAACGGGCCAGCCCAATTACCTCAGAGCCTGCAGCGAGACTTCTCTAGCGACTCGTTTAAGGCGATAAATTGTCGCTGTGATAGTCACGCTCGAATGGGCCGGCCGAGTTACCTTGGAGTCTTCAGCGAGACTTCTCTTGCGACTCGCTTAAGGCGATAAATAGTCGTGCCCATTGCTAGAGGTACGGGGCAGACATCACGCCAAATACATAAGCGAATATGTTATTTGGCACACATCACGTCAAATACGTGCAACAGGTACGGGGCGCTCAAACAGTCGATGATAAGAAATAATGGGCTGGCCCATTTAGCTCCACCCTCTTTCGTTTTTTTAGGATTCCTACATTTTTTTTCTTTTCCCATTATGATTTTTTGTAGGCATTTTTTACCCTTTTTTGTTTGTTTTTTTTCACTTTTTTCATTTTTCGCCTTTTCATCTCCTATTTCATTATTTCGTATTAAATTCATGAATATATTTAAAATTCTTGAAAATTTTCAAATCTCTGAACCTATTAAAGTTTTTGAACATTTTAAAACTCATTATTTTTTTAAAATGCACAAACATTTTGTATTTGCCATTTTTCTGACTGTGTCTACTCTTCAAGTTATGAACATAATTTTAAATCGATGAAATTTTTTCACTTCCTTGAACATGTTTCGAATTTGTGAACTTTTTTCAAATTTGCAGAAAAATTCCAAAAAAAGTGGCAAACAGAAGGGGCGAGCAAGCCTGGAAGCGTTACTGGGCCAAGGCCTAGGAGCGGGCAGCGTGTGTGATGAGCAATATGTCCTGCCCGCCACTGCTAACTTCTGGATATAAATATTTATTTATGCGGGTGACTACATTGCCCGTCATTGCTATCTGTTGGATATAAAGTAAGGTTTTTTTAGAGGGTCACCCTAATATATCTGTGGTGGGCATAGTAAGGGCCTGCCACTGAAACTCCACGTAGCAGTGGCGGGTGGGCTGCCCTGCCCACCAGTGGTCACTTTCAGCACGCGGGCAAATTTCAGGGAGTTTTCTTGTGGCGGTCGCTCCTGCCCACCCGCTACTGTTGAGCTACAAATAGTGGCTGGTACACTTTATTACCAGCCACAACTATATATCCAAAATATCTGTGGCGGGTGACTGCCTTTGTCCGCCACTAATTTAAGTTCACCTATAATCCTTTTTCCAGTAGTGATATGTCAACTTGCCAAACTAATCTTGCAAGACTAGATTTGACGAATAGACAATCCGCATTCTCTTTATGCCCACAAAAGTGACATTCATTCCATTCCAACCCCTTTTGATCAAGTTATCATTTATTAGAATGCTTTTCTGAGAATTAACCACAAGAGGACCTTGATTTTCTGTTGTAATTTCAGCTTCCAAATACCTCTATAGCCTACCAAGGCAGAGGATTTAAGAAAGAGGTATAAATCCTTAACTAGAAATGTATTCTTGCTATTAAGATTCCACTTCACTCTATCTATCACACAACACGACATTATCCACCAAGCTCTTCATTTCCCCCTGATTGCTCAGTATACACTCCATGAAGGTTTCTCCAGAAGTTGATACACTCCCATAGAGCTTCTTGACATGCTTAACAGTAAGCATCTTCGTAAAAGAGATGTTATAAATTATGGGAACTTATTCAGCAAGGGGTTTATCCCCTAATCACACATATTCCCATAGTAGAGTTTTGGCTCCATCTCCTATCACTCTACTGGTGGGGCTAATGAAGGTTTCTCCAACTTTCATCTGCCCTTGCCAAAAATGGGAGCCACTAGCTCCATTGTCAAGTCCAGTGAGGGTTTGATCATGCAAGTATATACTAGTACCAATAAGCAACTCCTTCGTATATACCATCAGAATATCCAACCTCCAAAGCAACTTAATCAATAAGATTTATTCATAACCTCCAAATCCACAATCCCCAAACTACCGGGGCTCTTAGGCATGCAAAAAACTGGCCAATTTACTAGATGATATTTTCTATTGTCCCGAGTCTCCTACCAAGCCATCCTGGCTCTGCTATAATTCATTGTATTAAGCACCCCTCTTCCAAGCTTCCAAAAAGGACAATTTTTATTCTTATCAACCAAAGTGAAATACAACTTTGGTTGATTCTTATCTCCACCAAGTTATATAGTGGAATACAAGTCAGATAAGAATCAACCAAAGTGATCCTATCTCTAATGGACAATAAATTACCAATCCATCCAGGCTTCTATTTCCCTTTTTTCCTCTGTAGGAACCCATTGTGAATTACTCATTCTTTTAGCATCCACAAGGAGCCCCAAATATTTCAGATGTAAAAGCCCAGCCTCAAAAGTGAAAGACCGCGGGCTTGTACAAACTTTTTTGATTTATTGTATCACTCTATTTTGGCAACTCCTATGTGCCGCATTTTGCGGCAAATAGCCAAAAGGGTTCCAACCATAGCCCCTAGCAAAAGCTTCTCCCAGCACCATCTTGATCCTAAGGACTCCTTCCTTGATTGGGTCTTTATATGTCTTGTTTTTTTGCAAGATTCTCTAAGTCTTTAAGATAATTGGATCGGCTAAAAGCAACAATAACATGATAATGAACAATTAATTTATCAAATCACGCACTATTTCTTGTCTTCCAGATAATCCAACAATTTTTCACCCTCCCCTTAGAACTAAATGTCTTTGATTTATAGGGAAGGACTGTAGCCAAGTTCCCAGTATCTCAGCCATCCCTTCAGGTGGTCTAGGTCGTCAAAGTCACATATGACAACTTGGCAAACTAATCTTGCAAGACTACATTTGATGAAAAGACAATCCACATTCTCTTTATCCCACAAAAGTGTCATTTATCATTACCAATCTAGCCCCTTTTGACCAGGTTATCCTTTGTTAGAATGCTATTTGTAAGCATTAACCATAAGAACACCTTGATTTTCTGAGGTATTTCATCTTCCAAATATCTCTATAGCCTACCAAGGCAGTGGATTTAAGAAAGAGGTATAAATCCCCAACCAAAAACTTATTCTTTTATTAAGATTCCACTTCACTCTATCTGTCACACACCACGACATTATCCACCAAGCTCTTCATTTTCCCCCATTGCTCGGCATAGCCTCCATGCAAGGTTGTCCTGAGGTTGATACACTCCCATCCAACCTTCTTGACATGCTTAACAGTTACCGTCTTGGTAAGAGAGATGTTATAAATTTTGGGAACCTATTCAACAAGGCGTTTATCCCCTAATCACACATGTTCCCTTAGTGGAGTTTTGGCACCATGTCCATGTTGGAAATATGCCCTAGAGGCAATAATAAAAGTATTATTATTATATTTCCTTGTTCATGATAATTGTCTTTTATTCATGCTATAATTGTATTATCCGGAAATCATAATACACGTGTGAATACATAGACCATAATATGTCCCTAGTAAGCCTCTAGTTGACTAGCTCGTTGATCAACAGATAGTCATGGTTTCCTGACTATGGACATTGGATGTCGTTGATAACGGGATCACATCATTAGGAGAATGATGTGATGGACAAGACCCAATCCTAAGCATAACACAAGATCGTGTAGTTCGTTTTGCTAGAGCTTTTCCAATGTCAAGTATCTCTTCCTTAGACCATGAGATCGTGTAACTCCCGGATACCGTAGGAGTGCTTTGGGTGTACCAAACGTCACAGCGTAACTGGGTGACTATAAAGGTGCACTACAGGTATCTCTGAAAGTGTCTGTTGGGTTGACACGGATCGAGACTGGGATTTGTCACTCCGTATGACGGAGAGGTATCACTAGGCCCACTCGGTAGTGCATCATCATAATGAGCTCAAAGTGACCAAGTGTTTGGTCACGGGATCATGCATTATGGTACGACTAAAGTGACTTGCCGGCAACGAGATTGAACGAGGTATTGGGATACCGACGATCGAATCTCGGGCAAGTAACATACCGTCTGACAAAGGGAATATTATACGGGGTTGATTGAATCCTCGACATCGTGGTTCATCCGATGATATTATCGAGGAGCATGTGGGAGCCAACATGGGTATCCAGATCCCGCTGTTGGTTATTGCCCGAGAGCCGTCTCGGTCATGTCTACGTGTCTCCCGAACCTGTAGGGTCTACACACTTAAGGTTCGGTGACGCTAGGGTTAGAAGGAAGACTTGTATGTGATTACCGAATGTTGTTTGGAGTCCCGGATGAGATCCCGGACGTCACGAGGAGTTCCGGAGTGGTCCGGAGGTAAAGATTTATATATGGGAAGTTGTCAAACGGACACCGGAAAGTTTCGGGGTCATATCGGTATTGTACCGGGGCCACCGGAGAGGTTCCGGGGGTCCACCGGGAGGGGCCACCCCTCTCGGAGGGCCTCATGGGCCACAAGGGGCAGGGAACCAGCCCCTGGAGGGCTGGGCGCCCCCCCTCCTTGGGCCCATGCGCCTAGGGTTGGGGGGAACCCTAGTGGGGGGCGCCCCCTTTGCTTGGGGGGCAAGCCCCCCTCCCTAGCCGCCGCCCCCCCTCTAGATCTCATCTAGAGGGGCCGGCCCCCCTTGCCCCTTCCCCTATAAATAGAGGGGTGAGGGGAGGGCTGCAACACACTTCCAAGGCGCAGCCCCTCCCCTCCCCAACACCTCTCCTCCTCCGCGTGTGCTTGGCGAAGCCCTGCCGGAGAACTGTCACTCCATCACCACCACGCCGTCGTGCTGCTGTTGGAGCCTTCTTCCTCAACCTCTCCTTCCCCCTTGCTGGATCAAGAAGGAGGAGACATCATCCACTCCGTACGTGTGTTGAACGCGGAGGTGTCGTCCGTTCGGCACTCGGTCATCGGTGATTTGGATCACGGCGAGTACGACTCCATCATCCCCGTTCCATTGAACGCTTCCGCACGCGATCTACAAGTGGTATGTAGATGCAATCACTCTCCCATGACTCGTTGCTAGATGAACTCGTAGATGGATCTTGGTGAAACCGTAGGAAAAATTTTAATTTTCTGCAACGTTCCCCAATAGTGGCATCATGAGCTAGGTCTATGCGTAGTTCTCTATTGCACGAGTAGAACACAATTTGTTGTGGGCGTAGATGTTGTCAACTTTCTTGCCGCTACTAGTCTTATCTTGCTTCAGCGGTATTGTGGGATGAAGCGGCCCGGACCGACCTTACACGTACGCTTACGTGAGACTCGTTCCACCGACTGACATGCACTAGTTGCATAAGGTGGGTAGCGGGTGTCTGTCTCTCCCACTTTAGTTGGAGCGGATTCGATGAAAACGGTCCTTATGAAGGGTAAATAGAAGTTGACAGATCACGTTGTGTCTTTCACGTAGGTAAGAAAACGTTCTTGCTAGAACCCTATTGCAGCCACGTAAAAACTTGCAACAACAATTAGAGGACGTCTAACTTGTTTTTGCAGCAAGTGTTTTGTGATGTGATATGGCCAAAGTTGTGATGAATGATGAATGATATATGTGATGTATGAGATCATGTTCTTGTAATAGGAATCACGACTTGCATGTTGATGAGTATGACAACCGGCAGGAGCCATAGGAGCTGTCTTTATTTTTTGTATGACCTGCGTGTCATTGAAGAACGCCATGTAAATTACTTTACTTTATTGCTAAACGCGTTAGCCATAGAAGTAGAAGTAGTCGTTGGCGTGACAACTTCATGAAGACACGATGATGGAGATCATGATGATGGAGATCATGGTGTCATGCCGGTGACAAGATGATCATGGAGCCCCGAAGATGGAGATCAAAGGAGCTATATGATATTGGCCATATCATGTCACTACTATATAATTGCATGTGATGTTTATTATGTTTATGCATGTTGTTTACTTAGAACGACGGTAGTAAATAAGATGATCCCTCACAATAATTTCAAGAAAGTGTTCTCCCTAACTGTGCACCGTTGCTAAAGTTCGTCGTTTCGAAGCACCATGTGATGATCGGGTGTGATAGATCCTTACGTTCACATACAACGGGTGTAAGACAGTTTTACACATGCAAAACACTTAGGTTAACTTGACGAGCCTAGCATGTACAGACATGGCCTCGGAACACAAGAGACCAAAAGGTCGAACATGAGTCGTATGGAAGATACGATCAACATGGAGATGTTCACCGACGATGACTAGTCCGTCTCACGTGATGATCGGACACGGCCTAGTCGACTCGGATCATGTAACACTTAGATGACTAGAGGGATGTCAAATCTGAGTGGGAGTTCATTAAATAATTTGATTGGATGAACTTTATTATCATGAACAATAGTCTAAAATCTTTGCAAAATGTCTTGTAGATCAAATGGCCAACGCTCATGTCACCATGAACTTCAACGCGTTCCTAGAGAAAACCAAGCTGAAAGATGATGGCAGCAACTATTCGGACTGGGTCCGGAACCTGAGGATTATCCTTATAGCTGCCAAGAAACAATATGTCCTAGAAGCACCGCTAGGTGATGCACCCATCCCAGAGAACCAAGACGTTATGAACGCTTGGCAGTCTCGTGCTGATGATTACTCCCTCGTTCAGTGCGGCATGCTTTACAGCTTAGAACCGGGGCTCCAAAAGCGTTTTGAGCAACACGGAGCATATGAGATGTTCGAGGAGCTGAAACTAGTTTTCCAAGCTCATGCCCGGGTCGAGAGATATGAAGTCTCCGACAAGTTCTACAGTTGTAAGATGGAGGAAAATAGTTCTGTCAGTGAGAACATACTCAAAATGTCTGGGTTGCACAACCGCCTGTCTCAGCTGGACATTAACCTCCCGGACGAGGCGGTCATTGACAGAATCCTTCAGTCGCTCCCACCAAGCTACAAGAGCTTTGTGATGAACTACAATATGCAGGGGATGGTTAAAACTATTCCTGAAGTATTTTCAATGCTGAAGTCGGCAGAGGTAGAAATCAAGAAGGAACATCAAGTGTTGATGGTCAATGAAACCACTAAGTTTAAGAAGGGCAAGGGTAAGAAGAACTTCAAGAAGGACGGCAAGGATGTTGCCGCACCTGGTAAGCCAGTTGCCAGGAAAAAGTCAAAGAATGGACCCAAGCCTGAGACTGAGTGCTTTTATTGCAAAGGGAAGGGTCACTGGAAGCGGAACTGCCCCAAATACTTAGCAGACAAGAAGGCCGGCAACACTAAAGTTATATTTGATATACATGTAATTGATGTGTACCTTACCAGTACTCGTAGTAACTCCTGGGTATTTGATACCGGTGCCGTTGCTCATGTATGTAACTCACAACAGGAGTTGCGGAATAAACGGAGACTGGCGAAGGACGAGGTGACGATGCGCGTCGGGAATGGTTCCAAGGTTGATGTGATCGCCGTCGCCACGCTACCTCCACATTTACCTACGGGATTAGTTTTAAACCTCAATAATTGTTATTTAGTGCCAAGTTTGAGCATGAACATTGTATCAGGATCTCGTTTAATACGAGATGGCTACTCATTTAAATCCGAGAATAATGGTTGTTCTATTTATATGAGAGAAATGTTTTATGGTCATGCTCCGATGGTCAATGGTTTATTCTTAATGAATCTCGAACGTAATGTTACACATATTCATAGTGTGAATACCAAGAGATGTAAAGTTGATAATGATAGTCCCACATACTTGTGGCACTGCCGCCTTGGTCACATTGGTGTCAAGCGCATGAAGAAGCTCCATGCTGATGGACTTTTAGAGTCTCTCGATTATGAATCATTTGACACATGCGAACCATGCCTTATGGGCAAAATGACCAAGACTCCGTTCTCCGGAACAATGGAGCAAGCAACCAATTTATTGGAAATCATACATACCGATGTATGCGGTCCAATGAGCGTTGAGGCTCGCGGAGGATATCGTTATGTTCTCACTCTCACTGATGACTTGAGTAGATATGGGTATGTCTACTTGATGAAACACAAGTCTGAGACCTTTGAAAAGTTCAAGGAATTTCAGAATGAAGTAGAGAATCAACGTGACTGAAAGATAAAATTCTTACGATCGGATCGTGGAGGAGAATATTTAAGTCACGAATTTGGTACACACTTAAGGAAATGTGGAATTGTTTCACAACTCACGCCGCCTGGAACACCTCAGCGTAACGGTGTGTCTGAACGTCGTAATCGCACTCTATTGGATATGGTGTGATCTATGATGTCACTCACTGATTTACCTCTATCATTTTGGGGATACGCTCTAGAGACAGCTACATTCACTTTAAATAGGGCACCGTCTAAATCCGTTGAGACGACACTGTATGAATTATGGTTTGGGAAGAAACCTAAGCTGTCGTTTCTAAAAGTTTGGGGATGCGATGCTTATGTCAAGAAACTTCAACCTGAAAAGCTCGAACCAAGTCGGAAAAATGTGTCTTCATAGGATACCCTAAGGAAACCATTGGGTATACCTTCTACCTTAGATCCGAAGGCAAGATCTTTGTTGCCAAGAACGGATCCTTTCTGGAAAAAGAGTTTCTCTCGAAAGGAGTAAGTGGGAGGAAAGTAGAACTCGATGAAGTACTACCTCTTGAACCGGAAAGTAGTGCAGCTCAGGAAAATGTTCCTGTGGTGCCTACACCGACTGGAGAGGAAATTAATGATGATGATCAAGGTACTTCGGATCAAGTTGCTACTGAACTTCGTAGGTCCACTAGGACACGTTCCGCACCAGAGTGGTACGGCAACCCTGTCTTGGAAATCATGTTGTTAGACAACGGTGAACCTTCGAACTATGAAGAAGCGATGGCGGGCCCAGATTCCAACAAATGGCTTGAAGCCATGCAATCCGAGATAGGATCCATGTATGAAAACAAAGTATGGACTTTGACAGACTTGCCCGATGATCGGCGAGCGATAGAAAACAAATGGATCTTTAAGAAGAAGACGGACGCGGATGGTAATGTTACCATCTATAAAGCTCGACTTGTCGCTAAGGGTTATCGACAAGTTCAAGGGATTGACTACGATGAGACTTTCTCTCCCGTAGCGAAGCTTAAGTCCGTCCGAATCATGTTAGCAATTGCCGCATACTATGATTATGAGATATGGCAGATGGACGTCAAAATGGCATTGCTTAACGGTTATCTTAAGGAAGAGCTGTATATGATGCAGCTGGAAGGTTTTGTCGATCCTAAGAATGCTAACAAGGTGTGCAAGCTCCAGCGATCCATTTATGGGCCGGTGCAAGCATCTCGGAGTTGGAACATTCGCTTTGATGAGATGATCAAAGCGTTTGGGTTTATGCAGACTTATGGAGAAGCCTGCGTTTACAAGAAAGTGAGTGGGAGCTCTGTAGCATTTCTCATATTATATGTAGATGACATACTTTTGATGGGAAATGATATAGAACTTTTGGACAGCATTAAGGCCTACTTGAATAAGAGTTTTTCAATGAAGGACCTTGGAGAAGCTGCTTACATATTAGGCATCAAAATCTATAGGGATAGATCGAGACGCCTCATAGGTCTTTCACAAAGCACATACCTTGATAAGATTTTGAAGAAGTTCAAAATGGATCAGTCCAAGAAGGGGTTCTTGCCTGTTTTGCCAGGTGTGAAATTGAGCTCAGCTCAATGCCCGACCACGGCAAAAGATAAAGAAGAGATGAGTGTCATCCCCTATGCCTCAGCCATAGGATCTATTATGTATGCCATGCTGTGTACCAGACCTGATGTAAACCTTGCCGTAAGTTTGGTAGGAAGGTACCAAAGTAATCCCGGCAAGGAACACTGGACAGCGGTCAAGAATATCCTGAAGTACCTGAAAAGGACAAAGGACATGTTTCTCGTTTATGGAGGTGACGAAGAGCTCGTCGTAAAGGGTTACGTCGACGCTAGCTTCGACATAGATCTGGATGACTCAAAGTCACAAACCGGATACGTGTATATGTTGAATGGTGGAGCAGTAAGCTGGTGCAGCTGCAAGCAGAGCGTCGTGGCGGGATCTACATGTGAAGCGGAGTACATGGCAGCCTCGGAGGCAGCGCATGAAGCAATTTGGGTGAAGGAGTTCATCACCGACCTAGGAGTCATACCCAATGCGTCGGAGCCGATCAAACTCTTCTGTGACAACACTGGAGCTATTGCACTTGCCAAGGAGCCCAGGTTTCACAAGAAGACCAGGCACATCAAGCGTCGCTTCAACTCCATTCGTGAAAATGTTCAAGATGGGGACATAGAAATTTGTAAAGTGCATACGGATCTGAATGTCGCAGATCCGTTGACTAAACCTCTTTCGCGGGCAAAACATGATCAACACCAGAACTCTATGGGTGTTCGATTCATCACAATGTAACTATATTATTGACTCTAGTGCAAGTGGGAGACTGTTGGAAATATGCCCTAGAGGCAATAATAAAAGTATTATTATTATATTTCCTTGTTCATGATAATTGTCTTTTATTCATGCTATAATTGTATTATCCGGAAATCGTAATACACGTGTGAATACATAGACCATAATATGTCCCTAGTAAGCCTCTAGTTGACTAGCTCGTTGATCAACAGATAGTCATGGTTTCCTGACTATGGACATTGGATGTCGTTGATAACGGGATCACATCATTAGGAGAATGATGTGATGGACAAGACCCAGTTCTAAGCATAGCACAAGATCGTGTAGTTCGTTTTGCTAGAGCTTTTCCAATGTCAAGTATCTCTTCCTTAGACCATGAGATCGTATAACTCCCGGATACCGTAGGAGTGCTTTGGGTGTACCAAACGTCACAACGTAACTGGGTGACTATAAAGGTGCACTACAGGTATCTCCGAAAGTGTCTATTGGGTTGACACGGATCGAGACTGGGATTTGTCACTTCGTATGACGGAGAGGTATCACTGGGCCCACTCGGTAGTGCATCATCATAATGAGCTCAAAGTGACCAAGTGTTTGGTCACGGGATCATGCATTACAGTACGAGTAAAGTGACTTGCCGGCAACGAGATTGAACGAGGTATTGGGATACCGACGATCGAATCTCGGGCAAGTAACATACCGTCTGACAAAGGGAATATTATACGGGGTTGATTGAATCCTCGACATCGTGGTTCATCTGATGATATTATCGAGGAGCATGTGGGAGCCAACATGGGTATCCAGATCCCACTGTTGGTTATTGCCCGAGAGCCGTCTTGGTCATGTCTACGTGTCTCCCGAACCTGTAGGGTCTACACACTTAAGGTTCGGTGACGCTAGGGTTAGAAGGAAGACTTGTATGTGATTACCGAATGTTGTTTGGAGTCCCGGATGAGATCCCGGACGTCACGAGGAGTTCCGGAGTGGTCCGGAGGTAAAGATTCATATATGGGAAGTTGTCAAACGGACACCGGAAAGTTTCGGGGTCATATCGGTATTGTACCGGGGCCACCGGAGAGGTTCCGGGGGTCCACCGGGAGGGGCCACCCCTCTCGGAGGGCCTCATGGGCCACAAGGGGCAGGGAACCAGCCCCTGGAGGGCTGGGCGCCCCCCCTCCTTGGGCCCATGCGCCTAGGGTTGGGGGGAACCCTAGTGGGGGGCGCCCCTTTGCTTGGGGGGCAAGCCCCCCCTCCCTAGCCGCCGCCCCCCCTCTAGATCTCATCTAGAGGGGCCGGCCCCCCTTGCCCCTTCCCCTATAAATAGAGGGGTGAGGGGAGGGCTGCAACACACTTCCAAGGCGCAGCCCCTCCCCTCCCCAACACCTCTCCTCCTCCGCGTGTGCTTGGCGAAGCCCTGCCGGAGAACTGTCACTCCATCACCACCACGCCGTCGTGCTGCTGTTGGAGCCTTCTTCCTCAACCTCTCCTTCCCCCTTGCTGGATCAAGAAGGAGAAGACGTCATCCGCTCCGTACGTGTGTTGAACGCAGAGGTGCCGTCCGTTCGGCACTCGGTCATCGGTGATTTGGATCACGGCGAGTACGACTCCATCATCCCCGTTCCATTGAACGCTTCCGCATGCGATCTACAAGTGGTATGTAGATGCAATCACTCTCCCATGACTCGTTGCTAGATGAACTCATAGATGGATCTTGGTGAAACCATAGGAAAAATTTTAATTTTCTGCAACGTTCCCCAACAGTCCAATCACTCTATTGGTGGGGCTAATGAAGGTTTCTCTGACTTTTATCATCCCTTGCCAAAAATTGGAGCTAGTACCTCCATCAGCATGTCCAGCGAGGGTTTGATCGTGCAAGTATATCCTAGTAAGTAACTCCTACCATATATACCATCAAGTATTCAACCTCCAAAGCCACTTAGTCAATAAGAATTTATTCATAACCTCCAAACCAAAATTCCCAAACCACCACAGCTCTTAGGCATGGAAAAAACTGGCCAATTCACTAGATGATGTTTTTTCTTGTCCTGGCACTGCTAGAATTCATTTTATTAAGCACCCCTTTTTCAAACTTCCAAAAAGGACAACATATATAGTGGAATACACATAACAATTAAGCAAAGTGATCCTATCTCCAATGGACAATAAATTACCAGTCCATCTAGCCTTCCGTTTCACATGTTTTTCCTCTGCAGGAACCCTTGTGAATTAGTCATTGTTTTAGCATCCACAGGGAGCCCCAAATATTTTAGATGTAAAATTCCAGCCTCACAAGTGAAGATCTCCTCGTATTCTTACATTTTCTCGGAGGACTCTCGTCTATAACACAAACTCTAGACCGCGGGCATGTACGAACTTTTTTGATTTATTGTATCACTCTATTTTGGCAACTCTAGACAGCGGTAGAAATTCCAAAAACAAAATGACGGCGCAAGGAATCGAACCAGTGACGTCACACCAGAGCAAATGTCTACATGTGGACAATACCGCATCGTGATTGTATTTGAGAACTTTCTATTGCGGGATATTCCCCTTGCATATTATTTTCTGTACGTGTATTGTAGCATATAGAACAAATTTGGAAAAGCTGGAACATGTTTTGAAATTGCTGAATATTTTTTGAAGTTGTGAAAAAAAATTCAAAACCCGACATTTTCCTAAAATACGAATAAATTTTCAAAACACGAACATTATATGAAATTATGAACAATTGTTTTGTAACACATTTTCTCAAAAAATCAAAAAACGTGAACATTTTTTTAATATATTTTTTTAAAGCTGGAGCACTTTTTGAAATTACGGAACATTTTTCGAATTTATGACCAAATTTTAGAAATGGGAACATTTTTTCAAACAACTAGAACATATTTATGTTTGCGAACAAATTTTCAGAAACATATTTTATTCAAATTTGTCAAAACATTTTGAAAGTGCGAACTTTTTTTGGAATTCCCCATTATTTCGTGAGTTTTTGAATAAAAAGATAAAATGTGATTTTTTTGGAAATTCTGGAAATTTCTAAGAAGTTGTGAGAAAATTGAACCAAAACATTTTTTAAGTCCCAAAAAATAGTTTCAAAGCGAGTGTTTTTTGAATTTATGAGCAAAATTTGGACTAACGAACATTTTTAAAATTTGATTTTTTTTTTCAAATTTTATAACAGTTTTAAAAAATGGAAAAAACAACTGAAGAAAGAAAAAATAAACTTGAAAAAGGAGAAAGGGACAGAAGAAGAAAGAAGAAAAAGAAACACAAAAATGAAATGAAAAAAAACGAAAATTCCAGAAAGAAAAGGGAAAACCGGCAAAAGGAAAAACTTACACAAAAGCCCATAAGGCATGCACCATTCGAAATTAACCCACACAAACAATAAAACTTACACAAAAGCCCACACAAGGCTAAAATCCACAAAACTCTGGATCAGTCAAAAGACACTTGCAAGGCCACCACATCCAAACAAAGTTCCTTGAATTGCAGTCCATTTCAATGTGTTGGTTGATTTGGTTTTGCATCCCAATCCAATTCAGTGTGCTCAATATAGACATCCAACGAAACGTAGGCTTTGCTTGGATTGAGTGTAATTTTTTTTTACACTCAATCCAATCAAGACCTTAGATATTGAAAAGGGTCCTTTTTGCTTAATTCGGGGGAGAAGGGAGGAAAATGATAGAGTATATGCAAACTCTATTGTTTATCAGGGAAACTTTTTTTTTGCAGGTATTTATCAGGGAAACTAACTATGATAAATTTTTTTTGAGAATACTAACTATGTGTTTGGAACCCATATGCTTGGTTCTCTATCGATGTGACATTTGATCCATCCAGACTAGCAACCACCAACCATGAATGTCCTATCAAGCCAAAGTGATGTGTATTGCCGCACTAACCAACTCCATCATGCATGTGCCACTGTATCACCTACCATCTGTACTCCACTCAAGAATGATGCTGCTTTTATCTAAGTACCTATCATAAAAAAGAGAAGGATGCTGCTTTGATCAACGAAATACATCAACTTAATTATCCATGTCGACAAGATGCCAACTGCGATGTGTAAACCTATGTAATCCACACGTCAGTGCGAGTGTGCGACGCGATATTCTTATTGAAAAAGTATTAGTACAGCTTAATATATGATTTGGAACTTCGGATCATATATCATTATCACTAAGACTTCATTTGCGCAGTTGCAGATTTGCACGAAAAATAACCAATCCACAAAGACGGGTCCACAAAGGAACAAAAAGCAAAGAGTAGATAAGGTTTTGGACTTGATTATAGCATCAGACAGTGCGATTAGCAGATGCTTATGCACGCACATGCATAAGCATCTGCTGCAATATTCATGAGCCCGTGAGCGTACGTATGTGTCCTATCCTTGCGGTAGCCGGTAGCACCGGGCCACGCGTGCCCAATCAGCGATGGCGGGTGGCCCGCCGGCCGCCGGAGTTGGTGAGGATGACACATGCCCCCCGTCAGAAAGCCACCAAAGTTGGCGCATACACGATCTACCGAGTAGTTGTTTGGTAGCATGTACAGTACAAAGTACGTCAACAAAAAGGAAACGCTCGCCATGTGACCTCACCTCACCGGCCATGGATGTACCTTGACACAATGGATGTCAGTGAGAGTCGGTGAACTTTCTTAGGAACCTTGACGAAGAAGCTGCTCATGGTGGTGAGTGGTGACAGCATAATAGTCCTACTGGTCCTAGACAAGACAGGCGACCAGTCTGGCTAGCTAGCTAGGTACGTGGCTAACTAGTGAGAAATTCCCTGTGCGTACTCATGTGCGGGCGAATCTTGTCTCTTTGCTATCTTCATTCTTGCCATGGTACCTTTGTCGAGAAATCTTAATCAGGAAATCATTCTTTGTACGTACTGTTAAATGATGGCATCGTTGGGCACTCAAATTAATTGAACAGAAATTTACCCAAGTATCCATTCACAAATTCTATTTATGCTAGTTTTTTTGTGAACATTGTATTTATGCTAATTAATCAGGTCTAACTGTTTTTGGGCTAGAAGTACCTACAAGGAACAATTTCTCGGAAACTTGAAAGTTTAAAGCTGGAAGTAATATATCTTTGTAAGATACACTTTTGGGACATGCTCCTCATGGAGGCATGTGCTTTAGCTCCCAATTACTTTAACCAAATCATTGTCCTTTCCTCGAGGAAAGCTACTGGCCTCCGATCTTTAATCTTATCACATCAGTAACTAACAACCAACATCACCTCGTCAAGTCCCAACTACTCGGCAGAAAAAAGTGCCCACGGCACCTAAAATTTCTAATCGTTTTCATATTATTACGACATCATGACCGAACCTTAGCACTTAGATCTTAGCTAGACTCCATTTGAAAACTAGTAGGACTATGTGAGATATTTTAATTTTTGAATTCCTGAAAATTGATTTTTCTTTTAAATCCTTATCATAACCCACTTCTTGTTTACTACTTTAACTTTACTAAGCCAGCTCGGTGTACCCAAAAAAAATGAAAATATACTTTGCATGTGCGTAATGTACATGGGAGAGGGTCAATGAATTTTCATATCTATGTTAGAACTTAATGCCACTTTTTGAACTTGAGTTAGTAATAGTGGATTCTTGGGATTTTTTGGGGTACTGGATAATGTATTTATACATAAATTAATCATCATGTTTAATTCATTTGGATGTACTAAACATGATTTTGCAATTTGAACATAAAATTTACAAGACACAATGCATATACACAACAAAATTAGGCGAATGTTATAAACTTATGCGTCAATATACCCGCATTCATATGTATGACACGTGAGAAGATACGGGGGATGCACCCATCTACAAGACCGACATAATCTTCTATCTCATGGTGTATGGGATTATGGAATCTAGAAGCATGTTTGACATACTATGTAGAAGAGAAAATTACCTCTCTATTCTCAATGGAGCTGATGGGCCAGTTTATTCCACTAAAGACATGCTTGAAGTTGCTAATTTATTCTGTAAGTACCGTTTGGGGTTTGAACTTAACCTAACATACACCTGGGTGAAACCTTTTGGTCAGATGAGGAGTTGGTCTCTAAAAGTGAAAACAAATCTTGTGGAAAACCCCTTCTCTAAGGAAGAAATTAAAGAAGCTATCATGAGTTCCTATGCTAGTGGGCCTCCATGGTCCAGATGGTTTGTTCTTTTTATTCCACCAAAATTTCTGGGAAGTGATAAAAAATGATTTTATGGCTTTAGTCGAAGATTTTGAGATGTGCTCTTTGGAAATACATAGGCTTAACTATTCTATTGTTAATTTGATTCCTAATGAACCAGATGCTAGGGATATGAGGAAGTCGAAACCTATAAGTCTGATTAACTATTCGGTTAAAAATTTCAATAAGGCCATGAACTAATAGAATTTCTCCTAATGGTAAAAGATCATTGTCTCCATGCAACCTACATTTGTGTGAGGGTGGTTCATTCTTGGGAGTGTTGTTACATCTCATGAAACTATCCATGAGGTGCACAATGCTGGTAAGCCTGGGGTTATCCTCAAACTAGACTATGAAAAAGCGTATGACCGGGTTAACTTGGATTTCCTAGTGGAGATAGTAGCCTCTAGGGGGTTTGGAAAAGAAGTAGATTGGGTGGATTCTTTCTATTCTACAACAAAGCTGCTTTTATGTTTGGACAAATGTTGTTAATGGTTCCTACTTTGTTGGTGGCAAAGACTTAAAGCAAGGAGATCCTCTGTCCCCCATGCTTTTCAATTTACTAGTTGATGTTTTCTCTTATGTGCTGGCCAAAGCATTCAATGAAAATATTATTTCTGGGAATATTCCTCATATAATACCTAGTATCCAAGTTAGTTTGCAATATGTTGATGATATGATAATATTTCTTGACCCGAAACATAATTATGCTAGAAATACAAAATTGTTATTGTCCTGTTTTGACCAGTTATCTGGTATGAAGATTTACTATGAAAAATGTGACTTATTGACAATTAATCTTGATGCTGAGCTTCTAAGCTTTTATCTCAATTTTTTGTTGCAAGATTGGCTCCTTTCCTCTCAACTATCTGGGTGTTCGCTTGCACTATCTTATACTTCAGAGAGGTGACATTCAACCTATTATAGATAAGAAAATCAAGAGAATTTGTGGGTGGAGGGGTAGAGTTCTTAGTTATGAAGCCAAATTGGTTTTGCTTCATACACTAGCATTCATATGTATTTGATATCCATTATTAAATTGCTAAGTGGGCGTGTAACATGGTCACTTCACAAATGGCTCACTTTTTCTGGGGAATCTTGGAGATACCCATAAATATCACCTGTCAAATTGGGGGCTTGTGTCTCAGAAAAAGGGCTTGGGCGTTAGGTGTTCTTAATTCAGGAGATTTTAACATGGCTCTTTTACCTTCCTGGGCCAAGAGATTTTTCATGAGAGGAGACAAAAATCAGATTTCACTATTGAACTACAAGTGTAAAACGTGTAAGCATGTCTTTGGTCTAAAACAAACATTGGATCCCCCTTTTGGATGTGTGTGAATTGGGCTCTGGCTAGGGTTCAACCTTTTTATAAATGGTATATTGGGAATGGAAACTACATTAGCTTTTTCCATGATATTTGGCTAGGTGATACAACTTTAAAGACATAGTTTTGGGATGTATTTGATGTCTGCTAACAACAAAAATGTCATGTTACCCAGGTTTGGTAAAGATGTACTTTTAAGTTGACATTTAGGAGGTGTGTCATGTGTGGATATTGGTTTCCTAGTTAAGTGGCATGATATGTTGGTTGTCTTGTTGACCTATATTCCTAATGCTAATACTGATTAACCTTTGTGGATGCTTGAACCCTATGGGGTGTATTTTGTTTGTTCCTTTTATAACATGATTAATTGGGAAGGGGGTTGTGCACCTATTTGGAAGAATTTTGGTAAATTATTTTTCTCCATAGATATTTGATTTTTGTGTGATTGGCTTTCGACAATAAAATTTTAACAAGAGATAATTTGAGTAAAGGATAACACGTAGATGATTTGACTTGTCTTTTTTGTGGCGAGGCTGAGTCCGTTGACGACCTACTCTTTGATTGCCTTGTCACAAAAGAGATCTGGAGGGGATGTTGCAAAGTTCTTTAACTTCAAAATTCCTTGTAACATGTCCGATATATCTATTTTGTGGTATGCCAAAAAATAAAAAGTTTGTGGTTGGTATATCATGTGTTGTTGTAATGTCGGGCTTATTGACAATGTGGAATTATGATCTTTGTTTTCAGGGTGCGGTGTGGACAAATACACAAATTCTTCTTGGAAGAGTAAGTGCAATGATTCATAAGTAGAGGATTCTATGTGTGTATACTCAATCAATCTTATCGACAAAGTGTATGTTGCTCCTGGATCAGCAAAGAGGAGAGCTTCTGAAGATCACTTAGAGACGATTATATGGGCAGGCTAAAGGAGTGACAAGCGAGGCTTCATCTTGAGAGCGTTCAATCTAAAACATCAATGGACTATAATAGTTAGCATGGCTGATTAATTTCTTTTCCTTCATTGCGTTTGAGATATTTCATACTGTCCCCCAACCTTTGTGGCTAGATGCAGGGGTTTAAGTTTTTTTAGGTCAGCTACTTTGGCTTAGCACAAGCGATGTGAACATTTATGTGGCTTGCTTCCCTTTGTTTTTAATAAAATGGGGAGGGGCCCCTTTTCTTAAAAAAATTCCTATGCTAGGGACTCCTGAGTCAAACAGACTAAGGAGATTGACTTTCCTTAGTCATTGAGGATTTTATGTCTGGGTTGGTTTGAATCATGGGGGCCAATACAGATCACAAGTAAAAGGATCCAAAGGCTTAAGAAGAAGAACCATATTCTTGATTTAGGGGAGCAAAAGATCTATCTTTTCCATGTCATATACAATCCACAACCACTAGTAGAGAATCGGGCACTACAGGCGGTTTTGGTATACTGAGGTTCCCCATTCTGCCTCAAAGCCTGCGTAGCTAATAATCGATCCAACACCAACATTTTGGAAACCGCCTCCAGTACCTAAAATACTACAGGCAATTTCAAATATATAACCGCTTGCAATGCCCTGCGTTTTACAGGCAGTTTGGTAAAATAACCGCTGCCAATGAGATGAAACACTATAATACATCAGTACAAAGAAAACATATCATTCATCGTAGTTTCCATAGTACAAGTCTGTTACAAGTTCAGATGAATCAAATGTACTGAAATATTACAAAAAATTTACATGTCCAAAGTCATCCTATGTTCTTATATATGTGTTGTCCTGAGAGGGGTTCCGAGTGCACTGACCGCAGCTCCTCGGTCATGCTTCCTGGCCTGCATGGAGCTCTACCGGTAGTGCCTTTCGATGCCATTAGCTGGTTCTACTTATATCTCTAAAGCACATAGCTAGACATTTGTTCTTCTTGTGCACTGAAAATAAAATCAAGCTATATGTACAACAAATAAGCAGGGTATTGATAATGTAACGTGAGCTAAATCCATGTTGCAAGTAACAATATTGATCTGTAGAGAAGATAAAATAAAGAAGTTCTAACAATTTGCATTGTAACACATTAGTGCAAACCAGTTTACAGTTTATAGGGACGATAAAACAGAGAAAATGCAACCATTTTGATTGTAATAAATAAGTGGAAACCGTTAGCATGCTACAGAGAAGATAAAGCAGAAGTTGTAGAAGCTTGCATTTCACGGAGAAGATAAACACAATGAAGTTCGAGCAATTTTCATTGCAAAAAATAAGTGGAACTAGTTAGCATTTTACAGAGAAGATAAACTGAGAAGCGATGCCGCCCAATCCCCATACTACCGACCAAAACTGAGAAGCAGTTTTCATGTTAACAGAGAAGTTGAAGCACTTAGCATTTGTCGTTCAATCCCCAGCACTAATGACCTCATAGGCCATGCTGCCGAATTCCCATATAACTGACCAACTATAAATGGGAGTTGTCGCTGCCTTGTACCCTAACCCTAGCTGCCGGAGCACAAAAAAGCTGATCTAGATCGGCTACCGCACTCGTCGCCGCCGTAGCCATGGTCTACCATCATCCTACCTCTACGCACAGCTGCCCCCTCCCCACACCGAGTGCAAATCGCGACGGAGGTAGCTGGGGAGGTCGCAACTCGTGACGCGGTCACCGCTGCAGGTTCCGACCCGAGCTCCTCTGAGGAGTCATCGTCGTCGTCGGAGGTGGCAGTGGAGGAGGAGGAGGGGGATATGGAGGTGGAAGAGGAGGGGATCAAGGTCAAGGTGGAGGGCGGCGGCGTTGGCGGAGCACGTCGTCGTCGAGAGCCAAATTGCTGCAGAGCTGGCAGAGGCCACCGTCATCAGCGCCAACCTTGCAAACTCCCAGGTGGTGACAGAGGACCGTACCTTTGCTGAATTGATTGAGGACGAGCGGGAGGTCACCGCCAACCACGTCCTTTTGGCGAATGCGAGGCGTGAGACAGAGGAGATGATCCGTAGCCTTAGAGAGATTGAGGATGGCAATGACCGCCAAATGAGGGATTCCTGCTGGCACCCACAACCATGAGGCCTCTGGCTCTGGCGCCATCAATATTTTTTCGACAATGAGTAGTACAGTAGTTTCTCTAGGTAATCTTGTACAAATTCCAGTAGTTGTAGTACCGATGAAGCAGTGGATGTAGCACTATGGAAAGATATCTACTTATTGTACAATTAAGCACTACAATCTATCTGGGTTGAAATTTCTTTGTGGGGGATTTCGGGTAAATTTGGAGGAGATGTGGAGGTTCTCAGCACTATTCTTACTCGCGATATGATAACGGTGGACAGAGTGGCAATGGGAAGTCAGAGCACGAAAAAGAGCACGTGCAGCATGACAAATGCTTGAGGGTTGGCATCGCAAAATCTAAGATCTAGGGGTCATTGGATTAACGAGGGAGATAGATCTAAGTGAGGTTATCGACTACGCAGTCGGTTATAGCTACAAAGTCACGTCTAATACTTCGGAACTAGAGGAGGTTAGGTATTCGAGACCGCCTCTGTGGGTTATTACGGATGGTTTCATTTCCAACCGCCTCCATAGCAAATATAACCGCCTCAAATGGAATATTAGAGGCGGCTTTGTCCTGCTTGGTCACAACCGCTTCCGGGGGCCAGTGTTAATGCTAGTTTTTCTACTAGTGAATGTTTGTCATCAACAATTATGCAATATCGATTCTAAAATGTAGTACATACAATATTTTGAAAGTCCAACTTAGTAAAATTTGATCAAGTTTATTGTGAAAAATATAAACATCAATAATGCCAATTAAATACTCCATCCGTCCCAAAATAAGTGTCTCGACCTTAGTACAACTTTGTACTGGCGCTAGTATAAAGTTAAGACACTTATTTTGAGACGGAGGGAGTACGACATAAAAATTTGGTGTTATTTTGATAATAATATTTATTTGGCTCCAATTGTATCTGGATTTTTTGATTTCCTAAAGAAGTTTTGGTCTAGCAATTTTTTCTCATAACAAGACAAAAAATAAAAGAAAGAATAAAACACTGTAGACGCAGACACCACATTCGGCCCATTACAGGCCATCTACCGAAACAGAGCCCCACAAGACAAAGGATCCATCCATCCATCTCCATCCACCCTACACCAAAATTTACAGGTCTCCTGTCCTCATTACCAAACCCCATCATCACAGTCGATCTGATCTCCATTACCAATCTTTCGACGCCACTCCATCAAGCATCATCATCGCCCCGCCTATAAACCTCTCACGAACCAAGAACCGAGTAGGCCGGGCACCAAGGAGAACCCAGGAGGCTTTCTTGGTCGCTCGTTGCCCGTCCGCATGTCCATGTCGAGCCCGGTGCACGCCCGGAAGGCCCTCCACCTAGTCGCCATGAAGGCCAAGCTGCAGAGCTTCCTCGGCCTCCGCCTCCTCGTGGTAGCCGCCCTCGCCGCCTTCCTGCTCCTCTTCTCCGCGCGCACGCTCTTCTCCACCTCCTCCCCCGGCTCCGCCGCCTCCTCGCACCTGCGCCTTAGCGGCGACGGGTCGTGCTCCAAGCTGCCGGCGCCGGTGGCCGACGCGCTTGTGCACTACGCGACGTCCAACTCGACGCCGCAGCAGACGTCGGCCGAGATCGGGGTGTCGCTGCGCGTCCTGCAGCGCCGCTCGCCGTGCAACTTCTTGGTGTTCGGGCTGGGGCTCGACAGCCCCATGTGGGCGGCGCTCAACCACGGCGGCCGCACCGTGTTCCTCGAGGAGGACGCGTCCTGGATCGCCTCCGTCCGCGCCAAGCACCCGGGCCTCGAGTCCTACCACGTCGCCTACGACACCCGCCTCACCGACGCCGACGAGCTCATGTCCCTCCGGGACCACCCGGGCTGCACCGCGCAGCCGGACCTCGCCGCCGCCGCCGAGGCCTCCTGCCGGCTCGCGCTCCGCGGCCTCCCCGCCGCGTTCCACGAGGTGGAGTGGGACCTCGTGATGGTGGACGCGCCCACGGGGTGGGTGCCCGAGGCGCCCGGGAGGATGGGCGCCATCTACACCGCCGGCATGGTGGCGCGCGCGCGGCGGCCCGGGGACGGGGCCACCGACGTGTTCGTGCACGACGTGGACCGGACGGTGGAGGACAGGTTCTCCAAGGCGTTCCTGTGCGACGCGTACCTCGCGGAGCAGGTGGGCCGGATCAGGCACTTCGTCATCCCCAGCCACAGGGAGAAGCCCGGCACGCCCTTCTGCCCTCTGAGTTAAAAAAGATTATCATCCAGTGTACTAGCAGGACTAGCTGCACTTACCTTGATCAAGCATACCTCAAGACACAGCAGCATATACACTGAAGCTCAGTTCATACATACACCATTATATTGGAGGTAATTATTTCACACTTGATCAGGTCCGTTGGATCGAGAAACGATCGGTTCACGATCGCATAGTCCAGAGAAAATGAGTGTGAATTTTTTTAATCTGCGGATGCAACTGTTAATTAGGGGCACCCATGGTTGCTGGTCGATCGTTGATCAAGAGTGGAACCTATATATATCAGGCAAACCATACGTTGTAATTATCCACTATCTTCATTACAGTTGTATTTTTTGCAAGATATTTTTTTTCTAAGTGGTTCATAATAATGGAGATGCATGCATGTGGAGTGAGGATAATGAAATTTATTTGTTTGTAGCAATGATACCAGCTCTGATGAATATGAATACTTGCATTCTTTTTGTAAGGCAAATTATACAAGTTCGTAATCTGTTGGGAAATGCAGGATAATTGCACGTGTGTTTAATCTAAGTAATTAAGACAAAAAATTGCTAATGAGGTTAAGATCGCACACTACTGGAATCGGCTACTTTGCTGAGTTTCCTGGGTACTCGGTAAGATCTTTCTGCTAGCGTGAAACCCAGCGGTCCTTGGACGATTGGCAGCGTGACGCGTGGTGCATGTGTTCACATGTTTTATTTTGTTTTTGAAAGAAAGTACTTCTCCATGTGTGTTCTTCCTTTCTAAATGGCCAGCTGGACGCTGGCAGCAGCAAGGGAGGTTGAGCTTCGTGGTGATCCGTGCAGCGGGTACACTCCCGACGCGATCTCACATGGATTAGCGTGAGCTAGCCATCCCCATGTTAATATTACTCTCTCAGTCTCATAATATAAGAGCATTTTTCGCACTAAACACTTCTATATTATAGGATGGAGGAAGTAGTAATTAATATAGGCTGTGAACAGTAGTCTAGGTAGCTTTGGCAGCATGTGGCATTGGTTGCTGTATTGTGTATTCTCCATAGGGCAATGAAACGAAGAGATGACACTCACGAAAAAGAACATCTATCAATGTTACTGTCCGGGCAATGTTACTGTACTAGTAGACGAGTGAACACTTACCGATTCGGCCCAGCCAGATTCTAGTCCACTGTTAGCGTTGATCTTTCTGCCATCTTACTAACCATGGAAACATCAGGTGCACATCCCCAGGAAGAACCTCGAAATTGAGTTTGAATCGTGAACGAGTTCCAAGAATTTGATAGTAACCATGCATCGAGGTCAACAACGTGCGTACGTGTTTCAAATGTGACATGCAAGTCTGTCTGCTGTTTCTTTTCTTTTTGTTACTGCAAGAGAGGCCCGGAGGCGTTCCAGTGTATTCTTTCCTTTTTTTTTCTATTAAAAATATATACAGGAGACAAACCAGTACTAAGATTCTTGCAAGACACAGAAAAGCCACATCCAGTTGCCACGGAGGGCGGCTTTGAACGTAGCAATGGAGCATCGCCATGTGTGACGGGACCAAGCTGTTGCGGAGCATGCATTGGTCGGCGCCGTGTCCTGAGCAGCTCCAAGATACTGTTGCCTCGTCAAAATATCAAATCGTTCATAAATGTTTGCATCAGACTGTTCAGATCTTTTCTTTTCATCCACCGACAATAATCAAAATTGTTTGGACCGGTTAATATGTCTGAAATCCCACAAACCGGCAGCAAATGAGGGGGAGTATGGGCCTCCGCCATGCCAAACGCTGACACGCCCTGCCCACCCAAATCCAACCCACAGCCCGCGCATTTGGACAGTCACACCATTGTTTCCGCACGAAATCCCACCCTTTTTCACTGCGGTGTTACCTTTTGTGACAAATTGTATGTAACCGCACTCTCAATTATCAGATACTGGTGGTTTTCGGAAAAATAGAAGTGTTTATTCAAGCCTGAAAAATGGTTTTGCACCTTATTTCGCATATTTTAGTTCTAGATTTATTTTCAACTTATTTGCTTAATGATAGACTTTGTAGTATAGTAACAAAAAAGTTTGTTCTCTTATATTTTTGTCCTCAAATATATGTTATATTGCGTTTCGTGTAAAATAATACCCCTCTTCTCTTTTGAACCTGCAGACAAGACTTGCTTATACAGTAGAGTAAATAAATGAAACAACATATGTTGCAGTTAATACTAACAAGGCAGTCTTTGATAGTCTGACGAACAATCCCAATGTACAGTTTGATGGGAAGTGTTTTTCTTACAAGGTAAATGCATCAGTGATTATTTTTTTAATCATGTCAATGAATTTACACCTTTTGATAATTGAAATATCTTTTCATTGCCTAAAGTGGCTATCATGATGACCAAACTGCATTCTCTCTTGATCATTGAACACTAAAGGAAGATACACTTAATTACTTGACCATGCCTACTTTTTTAAAAAAATTCACCGGGGAGGGAGAAAAGACTCCCCCACCTGAATCATATATTACCACGAAGCAGCATACACAAGTTTTTTTTTCCTTACCCGCGAGTGAGGTTTACCAAGAGCA